>NC_135224.1:21527950-21827950 GCF_052324685.1 Brachyhypopomus gauderio | reverse complement strand
TCTGGGCATACATAGACCTAACCATTCAAATTTCAATGGGCAGACATTAGGGCTCAGTTCTAGAACTCATGTATTTCTTATCCATCAAAGACCAGAAATACTATTTAGCTCCTTATATGGAATTTACTGATCCTGATTGACCTGCATACACACTTGGTTCAGTTGTAGGGTTTACAGGCGGTTTGGGGACTGTGAGTCATTCTTCTGAGTGGCCGTACCATTTCCCCATGCTCAGTGGCGTAGCTGGCGACCAGAGTGACCAAGACGGCCTCCGGCTGGTGTGTGGCGAGAGCTGCGTCAGAGTGACGACGGACGCCGACTCGGAGCCGATGTTTAAAGCGAAGAGCGCAGACTACGTGAGGAACCCAGGAAACAGGTGCCTCTATCTACTTTCAACATGGTTAACAAGAAGTGCGCTAACAAGAAGTACCAGCTTCAGCTTCAGAGGTCCAGAAATCCCAGATGGTTAGACAGGTTAAGGAAGAAGACTTCATGGGCCTTTAAAGAACTTGTTCTTGACCCTATATCACAGAAATAACACCGTATGCATTTTTTGCTTCACAGGTTTGAGGTCCTTTTGCCAAAGAGAAGCTACAGAGCTTGCTGGAGTGGTCCATCTCCAGAAGAGCACGAGTGTGTCCGGTTCCACACATCAGCAATTCTTGAAGACCAGGTTTAGAACATGCGCCTGCATTCTGTGGGAGGCTTCGTCTTCGTGGAATACTTTTAGAGGCAGAGATCATATCTGAAACCTCTGAGAAAACATTATGAACTAGTATAATTATTCATTATAAAGAGAGTAGTTTTGACTTATTACTCATACAAATCATACAGAATGCAGCTTTAAAAGTGAATTCAGTGCCTTCTTATCCCATAATCCTCATAAGTCCAGTTGCACTTTGTAGTGTATATTTAAGTGTGCTTTGATGTACAAATGTACAAACTCATGTCACTAGATTTATCGCTGAAAAACTCAAACGATCATTTGTAATGAAGAATCGAAGATTTGCCAACTCGTTTTTATTTATTTATTGCTTGATTGAATGAATTCAATTGAATGAGGAAATATTATGGTGTGTGTGTCTGTTACATGTATCTAATGTGGATATAATATAGCCCATATTGTGCACCTGTGCGCCTAACAATTTTATTTTTTATTGTGTTTCAGTCTGGACTAATATTCAACTTATTGACATTTCACAAGGTTTGTGATCCTGAGTAAAAATTTTGTCCTGTTTCTAGGTAGTAACTTTTTCTAAAAATACCCAAAGCGTATTTCTTTGCTTGGTGCGAACATGATCTCTGTGGTGTCACAGGCCATGCATGTGTGGTGTGAATGCTACATTAATACGGGGGTTTATTGCTGGCAGTGTGCCGTCGCAGGTTGCAGAGAGTGGTGTGAAACGGCCTTGACTCCATCGTATGCACTTGTATTAAGCAGCTGTGTTCCATTACAAATTGGTCACCCTGTGATATCTGACGTTAATTTCTGTATCAACATACAGGGCAGTGAGACTAGCATCTTCCTCTTCTCACGTGACATTCTCACGTGACCTTCACCACTGCGCCGGCAAGGGCACTTTGTACCGTAGGATTGGTAATACTGGTAATAAGTACAGTATAACTGGGCTAGGACCTGCATAGTCGGATTTCACCTACATTCATTACACAGAGCTGATCGACCTTTAACGTGTAGCTTTGTTTGGATCCTGTAGCAACACCTTGTCAACGTCCCACGCTTGAGCCCTTAATCTAATCCAGCTCTTCATTTAAAGGAAGTAAAGGCCTTAGTGAGTGTCATGACATGGATTAGTAGCATACTAACCTGCAGGTAGGAGATGCTAACACGAAGGTCGTATGAGGTCAGCGTGGCCTCCTCCATGAATCTGTGTGTGGATGTTTGTGTGGTCTACGACGGAACCTGTGTGTGGATGTTTGTGTGGTCTACGACGGAACCTGGACCAGGTAGTCCTGTCTGAGTCACGTCTTCAGACCTACAGCTCAGTATTGTGTCTCAGTGTATTTCCATAGGAATGTATTCTGTGGGAAATTCTAACATTCCAGTCTGGATTTCGTCCCTTACACAGCACTGAGACTGCTCTTCTCAGTGTTTTGAATAACCTGCTCCTGTCCTCTGACTCTGGGCGTGCATCTGTCATTCTTCTCCTTGATTTAACTGCTGCTTTTGATACAGTTAATCACAAAATACTCCTCTCACGTCTCTCCAGTTTTGGTCTGTCCGGCACTGTGCTCTCTTGGTTCTCATCCTACCTTACTAACAGATGTCAGTTTGTCAGTATAGGAAAGCACAAATCCATTTCTGTCCCAGTCACCCAGGGAGTACCACAGGGTTCTGTTCTTGGTCCCCTACTATTCATTACATACAGTACTTACTTCCTCTTGGTAACATTATTCACTCCTTCAACATCAACTATCACTTTTACGCGGATGACACACAGCTGTATCTGGATCTCCACCCTTCTGACTCTTTCCCTCCTACCACACTGCTGTCCTGCATTCAGGAGATAACTCACTGGATAACTTCCTCAAACTAAATCCTACTAAAACTGAGTTCATGATCATCGGCACCAAGTCAGCCATCTCTGCCCTCTCCAACTGTAGTCTATCTGTTGATAACATCCAGGTTGCCCAGTCTTCTGTTGTGCGTAACCTAGGCGTTTCATTCGACTCCTCTCTCACTTTCATCCCACACATAAACTCTATCCGTAAATCTGCTTTTTTCCATCTCCGCAAAATTGCCAGGCTCCGCCCCATACTTTCACTAAAAGATGCCGAAACCCTGGTACATGCATTTATCACTTCCAGACTAGATTACTGTAACTCCCTGCTTTATGGTCTACCTGCTAAATCACTTCGCCCCCTACAACAGATACAAAATTCTGCAGCCAGAGTTCTAATGACCACAAAGAAATCTGCACACATCACTCCTATCCTCCATCAGTTACACTGGCTTCCTATCTCTGAACGCATTCACTATAAAATCCTACTCCTAACATTCAAATCTCTGCATGGTCTTGCACCCTCCTATCTCTCCAACCTTCTCCACCTTCATACCTCATCACGTCAGCTCAGGTCCTCTAACCTAGGTTTGCTCTCTGTCCCACGACACAGACTCTCTACTATGGGTGGCAGATCATTCAGTGTTGCTGCCCCCACCCTCTGGAATTCGTTACCTCCCTCTATTCGCTCCTCTGACTCTCTCTCTACTTTCAAAACTCAACTCAAGACTTTCCTCTTTTCTCAATATTTCCGCTCTTTCTAAGCCCTGTATTTTTCCCCTTTCATTTGTGTACAGCGACCTTGGGTTTGAGAAAGGCGCTATATAAAATAAACATATTATTATTATTATTATTGTGTGTGTGTAGTGTATATGTACATATGTGTTCTCAAGAAAGAAATAAAAAGACAATTTACCTTATTTTTATTGAAGGAACATAAACCAGAAGGAACAAATGAACAGTGATGGCTTAGTTACCTTGAAAAAGTAATCAGATTACTGATTACTGATTACTCCTTTTAAAAGTAACTTAGTTACGTTACTGATTACTTGATTTTAAAAGTAACTACGTTAGATTGCTAAGTTACTTTAGTAGTTACATTCAGCAGCAAAATAAATTTTTCCAATACTCACTTTATTGGAAGAGCATTTTTAACAGTAATAATGTATTGAAGCAGGTCAATTGCCCCCCCAGTGTCACTTAAAGGGCTAAGACTCCTTGAGTCCTTACCATTACAATTTCAAGCATTTTAAAGTAGGCTACGTTATTCAAAATTCCAGCACTTTTCAAACGTGGAATACAATGCAACATTAAAATTCTTCAGGTAAATGTTCCTTCCCCTGTTTTTGAGGGGTGTTTCTTTATACTACCACATATCGTTACGGGAGGACACTGCAAAGAATGACTTGTAAAACGTGCTCGCGCTCTCACAGGGTCGCGCGCAGCGTGCGGAGTCGAGCGCTACGGTCAGACGCAAAAGTAGAACTGAGCCAAGAAGAAAGCAAATATATATATTTTTACTAGGGAAAATAAAAATAGTAACACACAGTTACTTGGATAAGTAACTTTAATCTGATTACTGGACTGGAAATAGTAGCGCGTTATATTACTCGTTACCGAAAAAAGTGGTAAGATTATAGTACCGCGTTACTGACATCACTGCAAATGAAGAAACAATGGTTTCGATGATTGGTAATGAATAAATGACGAGGCTGAAGTTGGTTACTTATTCGCAGTTTGAGATTCGTTTGGTTACTTATTCGCAGCTCCGTATTCGGCAGCTGAAGTTGGTTACTTATTCAAAAAGTGTTCACGATGCGTGTTTGCTGCGCACTTTGTTTAAAAGCGATAGATTAAACGTTACATTAAACGAGCGTAGGAGCAGACATTTAAGAGGTTATTGTTTCCCATACTGATTTTGTGAATGTAAAAAATAAAAATATAATGAAAGCATTTCATTTGTAAAATGGTTTCTATTTCAAGTCGTTTCAATTGTATGCAGTTTGTTCATGATGATTGAATTCGTCAGCATTTCTAACGTAAGGAAACATATTCTTAGATTTGAAAACTAAAAACACAGAAATGCTGTTCTAGAACACAAATAATCGGAAGAAAAAATACCAGCACACAACATGGCATATTGAGCAGTGGGCAGATAGGTGAACACATTTAAAGGGGAAGTTTCAGAGGCTTATTTAAAGCCTTATTGATGGTGGGCCAGAGAAATAACAAATGCATCATGAAGACAGGTCACTCCCTAAAAGAGGAACCTGATTTTAGCCTGATCCAACAACATTTTATACCTCAAATCTAACTGGAAACACGGCATATTGAGTAGTTAAGCGCACAGAGAGCGCACTGAAATGGTTCAGAGGGGCAATTTCAGAGGTGTGCTGTATGCCTATAAGGCGTCGGGCCAGACAAATAACACATGCATCATACATAACTAGTTCCTATACGTATGAGGAACCTGATATTGGCCTGGCCCAGAATCATTTTATGTGTCAAATCTAACTGGAAACATGGCATATTGAGTAAAGTGCACAGGTGAAATGGTTCACAGGGGCAAGTTCAGAGGCCTGCTGTATGCCTGTAATGTCTTGGGCCAGGCAAAACTCAATTGTATCATACATATCTAGTTCCTATATGTATGAAGAACCTGTTTTTAGCCTGGACCAGAATCATTTTATGCCTCAAATCTAACTGGAAACATGGCATATTGAGTAGTTAAGCACACAGGTGAAATGGGTTAGAGGGCCAAATTCAGAGGCCTGCTGTATGCCTGTAATGTCTTGGGCCAGGCAAAACTCAATTGCATCATACATAAGTAGTTCCTATATGTATGAAGAACCTTTTTTTAGCCTGGCCCAGAATCATTTTATGCCTCAAATCTAACTGGAAACATGGCATACTGAGTAAAGTGCACAGGTGAAATGGTTCACAGGGGCAAGTTCAGAGGCCTGCTGTATGCCTGTAATGTCTTGGGCCAGCGAAAACTCAAATGCATCATACACAAATAGTTCCTCTATGTATGAGGAGCCTGAATTTAGCCTGGCTCAGAATCATTTTAGCCCTCAAATCTAACTGCGAACACGCCATATTGAGTAGTTAAGCACACAGGTGAAATGGTTCACAGGCTCAAGTTCAGAGGCCTGCTGTATGCCTGTAATGTCTTGGGCCAGGCAAAACTCAATTATATCATACATAACTAGTTCCTATATGTATGAGGAACCTGATTTTGGCCTGGCCCAGAATCATTTTAGCCCTCAAATCTAAATGGCAAAATGGCATATTGACTAAGCGCACAGGTGAAATGGTTCATGAGGTGGATTTCAGAGGCTTGCTGTATGCATGTAAGGCATTGGGCCAGGCAAATAACATATGTATCATACATAACGCTTTACTATATGTAAGGGAAACCTGATTTTGGCCTGGCCCAGGATCATTTTAGCCCTTAAATCTAACTGCGAACACGGCATATTGAGTAGTTAAGCACACAGGTGAAATGGTTCATGAGGTGGATTTCAGAGGCTTGCTGTATACATGTAAGGCATTGGGCCAGGCAAATAACATATGCATCATACATAACGCTTTACTATATATAAGAGAAACCTGTTTTGCAGCACTCAAATTTAATGAATAAATATAAAACCTGACGCCGTGTTAGGGATCTTTCCTTGATTCAAGTACTTGATAGTCAACTGGCGCCATCTGATGGATCAATCATAGTTTTTCAACTCCTAAATTCCTTTATGAAGGCTCCTTCTCCCTGTACACACCTGCCTGTTTGAGGAAGGTACATACACCGCCTACATTATTAGGGATGCCATCCAGTGGCGTGCACACATAGACATCAGGTGGTGCTAAAGCACCACCAACTCTGCCCTTTATCAACGAAAGTGCCCTTTTGAAACTTCGTTTTTTAAAATTATTATCATTTTACTGAGGTCGGTTGAAATGATCTTTTGAAAACCTGAGCGATTAAAAACAATGCCCTGAAATGAGCCACGACCTCGCACACACCCGACCTCTCTCTTCCTTTAACAACAGATGCGCTGCAGCAGCAGTTCAGTTCAGCGAGTGGAAAGAAGCGTCTTCAGCACAGCACGCACGGTCACAGATAGACTTCTTCTCCCGTGCCCCACCAGCCAGGTCACACACACATCAAGTAAAATCTACCGTTTGCCCTCTAAGCCCAACGTGACATCATTTTCTTGTGCAGTAAAATGTCTCATACAGCACCAAACCAATACAAATAATTAAGGTAGAGTTTGCAAATCTATGTATTAAGCTGAACATCTTCTGTTGTATAGGTTTTGTTAGGCAACATAAATTAACACATTCGTTTGTGAAAGAAGAAATGGAAAGTTCCCCATTAACTGTGAAAAATGCCCATCTGCATTCATGTAATGACAACACTCAGTATAACTCCTTCTCCTGCTTATTGGTCTTTTTACTGTCTTAATTGTAGGCCTATATTGATTTACTAATTGCAAAATATATGCAACAAGGCCTGCAGACAGTGGAGGGTAAACAGAAGTTAACTGAAGGACATGACTGTATATAGTTAATATTGGATATGAATTTTATCAGTTGGCTGCGTGACTTTTCTCCATTGAAAACTCACGTTTACAGAATTTTACAAATAAAATGTCAAATTTCATTCAACATGTGCTTGTAATTTTTTTATAATTAAGTTCTCCACGTGCGCTAAAAAAGAGCCCTTCACCCCCCCCATCCCCCCCGAGCACTTGCCCCCCAAAATGTCTGTGCACACCACTGGTTGGGAGCATGTGACTAATGGGAAATGGAAACAGGTACCGAGGGCATGACAACCACTCACTGAGTTTAAATCACACAGGTAATCTTTACGCTATAAGAAGCCTGCAGCTGAGGGCACTTTATATCCACTCAGAAATCAAGCAACACTCATATGTGAAATGAGAGGACCAGACTGTCAGTGTGAGATTCACTTCTTACAGCAGGTAGGGGTGTGTAATGGAGGGGAGTCTGATGGCATCAGTGGCGTGCACAGACATTTTGGGGGGCAAGTGCTGGGGGGGGGGGGGGGGGGGGGGGGGGTGAAGGGCACTTTTTAGCGCACGTGGAACACTTCATTATAAAAAAAATTACAAGCACATGTTGAATGAAATTTGACTTTTATTTGTCACATTCTCTAAACGTGAGTTTTCAATGGAGAAAAAGTCACGCATCCAACTGTTATAATTCATATCCAATATACAGTCATGTCCTTCAGGTAACTTCTGTTTACCCTCCACTGTCTGCAGGCCTTGTTGCATATATTTTGCAATTAGTAAATCAATATAGGCCTACAATTAAGACAGTAAAAGACCGTAAAGTAGGAGAAGGAGTTATAGGCTACTGAGTGTTGTCATTACATGAATGCAGATGGGCATTTTTCACAGGTAATGGGGAACTTCCCGTTTCTTCTTTCACAAATGAATGTAATTTATGTTGCCTAACAAAACCTATACAACTGAAGACGTTCAGCTTAACACATAGATTTGCAAACTCTACCTTAATTATTTTTATGTGGTCGTCCTCACGTTATCTATCATTGATTTGGGCTAGTGCGACTAGTTTATCAGGTGATCAGTCGGCTAAAAATGCTTAGTAGTTTGGTGCTGTATGAGACATTTTACTGCACAAGAAAATGATTTTACGTTGGGCTTAGAGGGCAAACGGTATGATTTGACTTGATGTGTATGTAACCTGGCTGGTGGGGACGGGAGAAGAAGTCTATCTGTGACCGTGTGTGCTGTGCTGAAGACGCTTCCTTCCACTCGCTGAACTGAACTGCTGCTGCAGCGCATCTGGTGTTAAAGGAAGAGAGAGGTCGGGTGTGTGTGAGGTGGTGGCGCATTTCAGGGCATTGTTTTTAATCGCTCAGGTTTTCAAAAGATCATTTCAAACCGACCTCAGTAAAATGATAATAAATAAAAAAAAAAAACGAAGTTTCAAAAGGGCACTTTCGTTGATAAAGGGCAGAGTTGGTGGTGCTTTAGCACCACCTGATGTCTATGTGTGCACGCCACTGATGTGGAGGGTTTAGCAGATTTCACCAATGAAATAAGCTCCTCATGACCAATTGGGGAGAAGGACTCTAACAGGGCATCAGAGCTGACCAGACAGCTGTCAAGGTGCATTGGCATGTTGACAGGCTCTGAGATAGCACTACTAATGTTTTCCCTAATTTTATCAATCTTATCATTAAAGAATTTCATAAAATTGTTACTGCTACACTCTAGTGGAATAAGAGAATTGTTTTGTTCATGACTCCTCGTAAGGCTGGAAACAGTTTTAAAAAGGAGTCCTGAATTGTTTTTATGTTTTTCTATTAAGGCTGATAAGTATACGGACTTTGCCGTATGGAGGGCATGCTTATATTCAATAAGGCTGCTTTTCCATGATAGTCTATACACATCTAACTTCAAATTTCGCCATTTACGTTCCAGGATCCGCGCGGCTCGTTTGAGGCTACGCGTGTGCTCATTGTACCATGGCGCTATTCTTCTCTCCGTGGCTCTCTTATATCGTAGTGGTGCAACTTTGTCTAAAGCTGTACGAAGGGAAGTCTCGACGTGCTCGGTGAAACGCTCTAGTCCTTCCGGAGCTACAAGTGGATCAGTGTTTGTCAGAACCGGTAAAATATCAGTGAGCGCAGCTATGGTACTGGGTGTTACAGCTCGTTTAATTTGATAGCGGGGTGGCCGATGAACACAGTTAAACACAACTCGTACGTTATGAGGCTGTGGTCAGAAACAGCCTCACTCTGAGGAAGAATTGCTAAACTGGATATGTCAATACCAAATGACAAGACCAAGTCTAAAGTATAACTACAGTTATGCGTAGGACCCACCACATTCTGAGTGATACCCATTGAATCAAGAATTGCTTGAAAATGAATGCTAAGAGAGTCACACAGATTTTCAAAATGGATATTAAAATCACCCACTATAATCACCTTATCGGCTGATAGCACTACATGAGACAGGAAGTCTGAAAACTCCTGCAAGAACTCAGAGTATGAACCAGGGGGGCGGTAAATAGTAATTAACATAAACGACTGTGTTACTTTGTTGCTTGTTAAATTTGAAACATTTGATACAGTGAGGATGAGGTGTTCAAAAGAATTAAACTTGAAGCCAAATTTTTGAGAAATGCCTATATCAGAGTCATATATTGTGGCGACCCCACCTCCTCGACCATTTGGACGGGGGTTATGGACATATCTATAGCCAGAGGGAGAAGCTTCATTTAGGGCCATATAGTCGTCTGGTCGGGTCCAGGTTTCCGTCAAGCAAAGCATGCATAGATTATGATCGGTAATCATTTCATTAACAAGCAATGCTTTAGATGACAGGGATCTAATATTTAGTAGTCCTAGTTTCAGATTTAAACCGCTCTCTGAGGGAGCATAGTTGAATTTAACATTGATAAAATTTTGTCTACTAACTTTACGAGAATTATTTTTTGGTACTCGAGGAACAGACACAGTTTCAATCTGGTGTGACCTAGGTGACATCTCTTTGCAGCTCGCAGACAGTCGGTTTAGCCTGTTTGTCTGCTGCCTGGCCTCGGCTCTGGTTTGTCAATCCCCATTAACTACACCTACATTACCACTATTAAGCCTAGCAGATATGCTACGAGAAATGAGAGCAGCACCCTCCCAAGAGGGGTGAATGCCGTCTCGCTTCAAAAGGCCAGGCCTGCCCTCAAAGCGTGTCCAATTATTTTTATAACCCACTTTGTTTTCTGAGCACCATTTAGACATCCAGCGGTGTAACGCCCATAACCTGCTGTAGGTTTCAGCGCCACGCCGAACTGGAATGGGACCAGAGCATATTACGGCATCTGACATTGTCCCCGCTAACTCACACACCTCTTTAACATTATCCTTGGTGATCTCAGACTGTCTCAATCCCACATAATTGGTGCTGACGTGTATAACTATCTTAGAATATTTACGTTTAGCCAGCACCTTTAAATTAGCCCTGATGTCAGGCGCTCTAGCCCCCGGGATACACTTGACTATGGCCGCTGGTGTCTCTAAACTAGTTGCTACGTTCACGTGTCTGAGCTGTGAATCTCCTATCACCAGAGCTCTTTTAACAGGTCGCTCAGTCGGTGTATTACTGAGTGGGGCAAACCTGTTTGACATGGGAACCTGAGAAGGACGGTGCTCAGCCCTACGGTTATGCCGCCGAGACGTCACCCATTCGCCCTGCTGCGAGGGCTCTAATGCCGGAGTTGAGGGCTCGCTAGCTACAGCTGTGCAACCCGGTCCTGCTATGCTATCTACGCTAGCTACGCTAGCTGGGCTAGCTGCTACAAACTCTCTAGGACTTTCTAAAGCCCGGATGCGCTCCTCTAAAAGCGAAATCTTCTCCGTCATACTAATAACTAACCTACACTTCACACAAATAAAATTATTATTATCACTACTGACGGAAGAAGAGTAGCTATACATTAGGCCTGTGTTGAAAAAATCGATTTTCCGATTCAGAATCGATTCGCATATGATGATCTGATTATCGATTCGTACGTCCAAAGATCGATTTTTTAGTGAACTTTTACCCCCGCCTCGTCACTGAATTCACACAGGCGTGCTCGGTCTAACTAACTGTAAAACGACTTGGCGTCGGACAGTAACGACGATAGTCAAATCGGAAATCTAAAAACAGAAGGACAGTTTATCCAGTGTCGGTGACTATTTACAGTTAGTCCGTGTCACTGTCCGTTTACCCAGTGTTTTTACAGTTTAAAAAAAGTTTAAAATGTTCTTGTAACGTTGGGCGCAAGGCGATGGACGAGACAGAATCCTTTGCACTTTCCAAATCATTACGTTTATTACATTTACCAAAGCGCAGACAGCGCACATAAAACACGTTTACATAGAACATGTGTGACTCAAACAACGATGAGCACAGGACGCTGCGTGAGCGCAAAGACAAACCACATCAACCCCACGTGATTACGAGACGAGCCACAGGTGAGCACTATCACAAGACGCACCCGCATCCACGGAGATACACCGACGTAGACGATTAGACGCAGACAACGTTAACACGCCCAAAATGGAGGGGTCGGGGACCGTAACGTGAGAGTTCTGTTCTTAAAGAAAAATACACGTTTACATTTTATACTTTCAGTTTATTAAGTGTGAGCACTTTTAAAATAAAAATGCATTTGGTAGCAACAGCTTTTGGGTGAATTCTTAATTATTTCAATCATAATAATAATGCACTGGTTAGTGTCCCAGTTGCAGATATAGACACCTCAAAGATGTCCTCTGTTTATTGTCCTGGATAACACTAAACCCCGAATTGGATTGAATCGGATCGAATCAATTAAATCGGATTAAATCGAAAAAAAAATCGATTCTTAATCTTCAGAATCGGAATCGGATCGATTCTTGGAATTTGAATCAATACCCAGCCCTACTATACATGCCACTCAGCTATACATGACTCAGAATTAATTGAGTGTCATATATCCTTTTGCACAGCAGGTGTCACTAGTGAGAACGAGTCAACGAGGCTTCGGGTAAAGAACCTTTTGGTGAACCTTTTAGATGGAAAGCCTCATTGGTTCATGAAGCCTCGTTTTGCCATCACTAACCGTGACCATTATACCTGGGCCCTGTGCATCTCAGTGACGGTATATATTTATATAGTGTTTGATTGCTGTAATAGCCAATAAAGGCTTTTCTATTAATTATTGAGAAGGGTATGAATAATTTTGGACATGCCACTTTTTGTTCAAATGTGAATAAAAGCTGAGAAATATTTTTTCTCACAACGATGCCTCTTATACATCATTGTATTATCTACTGGGAGATGCCTGTGTCATTTCCAGTCAAAAATATAATTTCTGGTTAAATAAAAGTAAATTTAAGTCAAACTTTGCCAGGGGTATGAATACTTTCGGGCATGACTGTATATTTTTAACAAACCTTTCTTCTTGTATATTCTGCATCCGCAAATTCTCTTAAAATGGCAATATGAGTGTCCTGATAAGTCATAAGGTCGTCGTCTCTGGAATTGAATTTTCTTGAGATACACCACTGGCTTTTCTCCATGATCTCTTTTGATCTCTTTTGGTCCTGTTGTCTTTTGTGAAATTCTGAAATGAAATTCGCATGCATCAATATTTTATCCATCATAATATTTCCAGTATTTAGCTAAATGCAGTTAACTTTACTTGTGTTGTCTTCTTTGAAATTCTCAAAAATTTCTTTGAAAATTGCTGATAAGCAATCCCTTCACCATGTCTTCCCAGGTCTCCTAAAACATTTTATGGATGTTAGATTTTACATACATGCATTTCTGAGGAAAGAATCTCAGTGTAAATCATATGTATAGAATATGAACAGTATAAATAAAAGGAAAACTTATACGTTAAAATGTTCGTTGCCTTATCTAATTTTACAAGTGATTATATGAGGTATCCTGCATCAATCTTGTCCACAAAGCTGCCTGGGGCAAGAAGTAAGTAGCTGAATAAGGGATGAATGTGCTGTAATAGTGCACATTAGGGTGCCCTTCCAGGTCTAGTGGTGCACTCTCAATGACCTTCTGGAAATGTCTCTGGAAAGGTCCCAGAGAGCAGAATAGTCTGAGCCGGATCCGGGTTTTCGCTGCCAAATCCGGGCAAAAGTTACATCTGTTTAGCGGATTTGGCCCAGCTCCACACTGGATTTTGGTTATGATTCTGCGCAAAGAATGGGGTCCAATCTTCTCTGTGGCCAGGTTGGGCCCTTGGAGGCCCTTCCAGATGCCAGGGGAGCTCTAGAAACCAAATTTGGGGTGCCCAATCTCATTCGAGACATCCCCAGGGTTCCTGGGTGCCCGCTTCACCCTAAATCCAGAATCTACCCAAATCTTGTACCATGTGACCTCTTTGGCAAGGAGGTGGGACTGTGTTGGTAGAGAGGCGGGATAATGGTGATAGAGGGTGGGACATGTCTTGCATGTTGAGTAGCCATGTGCTTTACAATTTGCATGTCAAGTAGCCATGTGCTATGCACAACAAATGTTGTAAACTATTGAATTTCATCATATTTATTATTTTTCTTTTATCATATGTTGATATTATTTATATATTTTTTATCATAATTTAGGAATTTCGGTTATAATTTATTTATCTATTTTTATTATCTTTTATATTGTAATTCTCTATCCTATATATTGTCATTCTCTATCCTATTGTCACGGTGAGGCGGCCCTCTACCGGTCGCCTCTGTCCACAGCGACTGTTGTTGTTGTTGTTTTGTTACGTCATGTGCGTCCCTCGCTGTGGTCCGGGGCACTTTGGGCCCAGGCTGTGTGGCGGGGGCAGTGGCAGAGTGGCGGGGGTGGCAGAAGCTGGAGCAGCTGTGGTGTCATAGTCTGGGTGTGTGTGCGTGGGACGCTCCGGGAGCTTGCTCAGTGCGGGAGGGAGGGGTTCCGAGGCCACCGTGGGAGTGCTGGACTGGCCAACGCTCAGGGGCAGAACGTCCTGTTCCTGCTTCTTCTTCCTGGCGTTGTGCCTGTAACAGAAATGCAACACAGCCTATCAGTAATCAGCCTGTATAGCTCACAGTGTCAATGAGATCAATTTCAAACCAAAAAGACTTAAAGGTGGGTAAACTCACCACTGGGTCAGTGTCCTCTGATTCAGCTCAAAGAGCTGTATTCTGCCCAGGACTACGTCCCTGTTGACACCATAGTCCCTCATGATGGCAGCCCACCTGTTCACCCTGATGCCGGCGATGGTCTGCCCACCAGGGTGAAGGCGACAAAGCGCCGGGCAAATGGCCTCGACAAGGCGGCTCACCCTGGGCCACTGAGCAGGCCCACTGCCCTGTCCGAGGAAGCAGCTGCAGACAGACACAGACAGAAATCAGTAACACGGCTACAAGCCAAACTAGAAAATCCTGAAGCTACTGGATTACTGAAGGTTTGCCTACCGCTTCAGACTCTGTGTCCCAGCGACAACAGAGGTCTACGAATGGCAGCTTTTGAACCGTCCATTCACCAGTCTGTGTCTGTGACGCAGCGGGCAGACAGCCTTTGTCGCTCTCTGGCAGTTTGTCCCGGAGAGCAACGATGCCGTCCACCCTCTGCTGTGTCACAAAAGCCTGGTGACGCAGCTTCACTGGACTGTCGGCCAGGTTGACCACATGATGATCGCCTGGAACGCCGTCGAGTCCTTAGGCTCTCCTGGGAATTAAAGAAAGAGAAATCATTATACAGATATCTGACACTGTGGTGAAAGGGTCAGGACATAACAGCTGAATCCTGCTATGATTTAACACAATGAATAAACTACACTTACATCAGTACAGGCCTGGGTCTGGGTAGCAACCTGGCCAGGGACGCTCTCCTCGGTTGGTTCGGACGTGGAGTCCTCGGCAGGGTCAGACTGGGCCTGCGATGATGTAGCCAGAGAACAAGGCCCCACTGCTGCACGATGGAGAGGCAGCAGTGGCTCGAGGCTGTGCTCAGAGCATGTGGGGTCCGCGTACTCATCAAACCCCACAGTCACATCCTCGAAGCCTTCGTCCTCTGGCTCTGGAAGGTCCTCGTCGCGAAGCCCATCCGGAGCGTCTGGATCCCTGCCGAGGTCCTCATGCAGCGCTACGCCGGTCTGAGAGTACAGGTACTCCACCCCAATGAGTTCACCTACGTGAGGAATATATCACAGACAAGAAAGTGTGTGTGTGTGTGTGTGTGTGTGTGTGCGCGCGGAGAGAGAGAGAGAGAGAGAGAGAGAGAGAGAGAGAGAGAGAGAGAGAGAGAGAGAGAGAGAGAGAGAGAGAGAGAGAGGACATTACCTGTATATTCTCCAGGCCTTGTGTAGTCCTCAGCCAGCTGGAGCACAAGGAGTTGCTGGCTGAGCTGGTTTGCGTAGTGCTGCAGCTGGTCCTCCTGTAGAGCTGTATGCCAGGAGGGTCCTGAATGCAGTGGAGGTGGCGCCTCTGGGTCTGCCAGATGTCCTCCATCTTCTCCTGGTCCAGAAGCCTGATGCCCATGGTGTCTGTTCTGTCCATGAAGTCCTCCAGCAGCTCCTGGATGAGCTCCTCGGACGCCTGGGCCCCGTGTGTGTGGCGGCAGTGCCGAGCCAGCTCCTTAGCTGTAGGTCTGCTGGAAGACGTAGCATCAGTCAGGTGGCCTCTGGACCGCGGTGCCTCCCCGAGCTCCGACTGCTTGGCCTCTTGTAGTCGGGCCACATCTTCTGCATCCCACTCAAAGACGCAGAAGGAGAGGCGGCCCATGAAGAGGCCGTACAGCTGGTGGCCGGCAGTGGTGACACCCGCCACGAAACGGCGCATGAAGTGCCACACCAGCAAGTTTCTTGGTCACCTGAACAGACAGACGAGACACAGCGCATATGACAAACAAGCCCACCATAGAGAGTACTGTGTGTGTGTGTGTGTGTGCTCCCATACAATCTTACCTTCTTAGTGCACCCACACGCTCACCTGTAAGTCAGGATCACTGGGAACTTCTCCCGATGGACGGGGTCCAGCTGATCCAGGATGTCCTGCGACCATCCCGCCACCTTCTTCTTACAGCGGCGGCACTCCAGGTACTCGGTGGCCATGAAGTACCAGCCGCTGAAGTCCAAGACCCTCCGGACGGTCTTGTACGTCCCGCAGGCCGTCAACTTATGGCCCAGCAGACGGCACTCGGGATGCACGCACAGCAGCTTGAACGCCCACATGCGGTAGGGCATCCACAGGAACAGCCTGCTGTGGGAGAAGGTGTCTGGCCATGATGGAGGTTGTGTGTACACCAGCTGGAGTCCGGGAGGCGACCACCACAGCGCCAGCCTCCCAGACTGGTCTCTGGTGAAGAGAGCCCAGCTGACCCACTGATGCTGCTCTTTGGGCAGCGTCTGCTTCCAGCCCTCGTGCAGAAGCACTTTAGACAGACAGACAGACAGATGTTAAGAATACGGGCTTCGCATTTTCACTGAATCTACAACAAGAACCCCAGGGCTGGGGCTGGGCTGCTCACCTCAGCAGTGGGCACTGGCTGCGTTTGGAAATGCTGCTGCTCCGGTTCAGCTGTTGGTAGGGAGCGCTGAGGTGGGGCAGGGACGGCAGAGGAAGAGGGAGCTGGAAGGACACGCGTTAATGAGCTTATGAAGGGGAGAAACATCATAACAGCATTAGGGTACGTAAGCCTGTATGGATGACCGACAGCCAAGAAACCCAAAAGCACCAAGTGCTACTGAAAAGTCTGATGAAAGTTTGTCATTATGTGCAGCTACTATGTTAATGACATAAGCAAAGATGACCCCCCACCCTCAAAAGTAGAGTGCTATATATCATGCAATTATTGAGTTAAAGATTATGAAGATTGATGAGGTGCAGCATGAATTAATGACTATTCTAGCACCACCACCCTTCATTACCTACATTACCGCTTCCATTCCCTTTCCAATACAGCTGCATTACAACAAAACAAATTAAGGCCAAACAACAAGACATTCAATACTATATGTACCAATACTAGTGTACTTCACTCAGTCCAACCTGCAGGACAACTCACCTTCAACGTCCAGTTCCACTGATGCAGCCAGCAGCTCGGCGTCTGTAGGATCCTGTGTTCTGCGGCTGGCTGTGGAAGTCCGGTGCTTGGACAAGCCTGTGTATGGACACAAGAAACACGTTAGCAGACAGAATTGTGCTTGGAGGCAGGTGCACACACACACACACAAAAAACAACACACACATGTCTCTACACATGCAAACTGTACAACCTGGGAGACAGGGCACTGTAGCCGGAGCAGGCACAGAGCGTGTCTATGGCCGGCTGCTCTTCTCCGCATCTCTGCACTGTATGTACTTCTGCAGCGCCTCCATCTTGGTCCCAGGTCTGACCTTCTGCTGTCGGATCCACTGGATGAAGCTGGTGTAGGTACCATGCTAAACCAGCAGGTGGCAGTACCACTGGCAACACATTGAACAAGCTTGCTTTGACGGAAGTAAGGGTGTGTCTAAAGTACGTGGTCCCCAGGTGTTAAATACTCCGGTCAGCTCTGCCATTTCTCTCTCTCTGGTTTGACCGACACATAGGTTAGACCTATTAAAGAGAGGAAATATCAGGAAATATCCTATCTAAGAGATCCTAATCTGTTTTTATTCACTTATGATTACATTAGGTTGATCCACTGCCTAAGTCAACCTACAAGCCACCCCCCAAAGAGCCCCCTCATTCCGGCACAAACAAATTCACTTATTTTGTGTGCCGAGAGCTGGGTCTGCCCTGGGTCCGCCTTCCCAACGTGACCCCAGTTCAGATTATGGTCGCACGGCAGATTCGAAAGTTCTTCACCGGGCGGCTTGATGCTCCCATAGTGAGCTACCCACCATTCCCGGGCAATGAGGCCAACTACCTGCGAGCCCAGATCGCCCGCATCTCGGCAAGCACCCAGGTCAGCCCCCTGGGCTTCTACCACTTTGGGGAGGAAGAGGGGGAGGAGTGACAGCGTAAAGGAGAATCCCGACTTTGAGGGCATCCCCATGCAGGAGATGGCCGACTCGCTGTCTGCCTGGTGCACCACACTCAGCACATCCTCAAGCAGGTGACCTAGCGCTGCAAATCTAACATGTGAATTCTTGCATCTTACCTTGGCTAGTGGTCAGCTGTTGAATAGGCTGTGATGAACATTGTTAATGAATTCTCTTTCTTCTTCTTTTGTGTGTGTGTCTGTTAGGGTCGCTGTACGTGGGTCAACCTTGCTGAAAAGGCCGACCTGGACTTCGAAGAAGACGCTGAGGAAGAGGAAAAGAGGGAAGAGCCTGACGAGCCTGAACCAGAGATTGGGCCACTGCTTCTCACTCCGCTGTCAGAGGATGTAGGTGAGCAGACGCAGGCGAGCGGACGCAGGTGAGTGGACGCAGGTGAACACACGCAGGTGAGCAGACGCAGGCGAGCGGACGCAGGTGAGCGGACGCAGGTGAGCGCACGCAGGTGAGTGGACGCAGGTGACAGGACACAGGTTAGAGGACACTGGTGAGAGGACGCTGTTGAGTGGATGCAGTTGAGAGGATGCTGTTGAGTGGATGCAGGTGAGCGGACGCAGGTGAGAGGACGTTGTTGAGTAGAGGCAGGTGAGAGGACGCAGGTGAGAGGACGCAGTTGAGAGGATGCTGTTAAGTGTGAGAGGACGCAGGTGTGCGGATGCAGTTGAGTCGACGCAGGTGAGTGGACGCAGTTGAGAGGGCGCTGTTGAGTGTGAGAGGACGCAGGTGAGAGGGCGCTGTTGAGTGTGAGAGGACGCAGGTGAGCAGACGCAGGTGAGAGGACGCTGTTGAGCGGATGCTGTTGAGTGTGAGAGGACGCAGGTGAGCGGACGCTGTTGAGTGTAAGAGGACACAGGTGAGCAGATGCAGGTGAGAGGACGCTGTTGAGAGGACGCAAGTGAGAGGAAGCTGTTGAGTGTGAGCCCACGCAGGTGTGAGTGTGCGTATCTATCTATTTATCTCTCTATCTCTCTATCTCTCTCTCTCTCTCTCTCTCTCCAGAGTATCTTAGTGAACTTATTGATCATTACAACCCAGCACGTTCACTTCGTTCGCAGGACGCAGGGTTATTAAGTGTTCCTAGGATCAAAAAGATCACAGCAGGTGGAAGAGCCTTTTATTTTAAAGCTCCACAACTGTGGAATAATCTTCCTGCCTCTATTCGGGACTCAGACACAGTCTCAATGTTTAAAACTCAACTAAAGACTTATCTGTTTAGTTTGGCCTTTGAATAATCTGTTACATATTTACCACATCACATATCTTTCTTCTCCGAGGTTCACCTGGGGAGTAACACTGCAGTTGGAGCCTACAATACCAGTATCATCACTCCGACACGGAATGAAAACCTGGCGTTCATCACAAAACATTTACATTGACAATATCAACCCAGAACTTTCATTCTTCTTACCTTATACTTAGCCTGATAGTGTGATTTGTTTGTAACTTGTGTATTTGTCTGTATAATTTGTTTTTGTGTGTTCCCTTTTGAGTCTTGGTCCTCCCGAGATTTCTTCCTATTCCCCACCATCTAGGGAGTTTTTCCTCGCCACTGTCGCCTTTGGCTTGCTAATTAGGGATTTGGACCCATAGTATTGTTAACCGTGTAAATCCTGTAAAGCGCTGTGTGACAACATGTGTTGTGAAAAGCGCTATACAAATATATTTGATTTCATTTGATCTATCTATCTATCTATCTATCTATCTATCTATCTATCTATCTATCTATCTATCTATCTATCTATCTATCTATCTATCTATCTATCTATCTATCTATCTATCATCTGCATTTGTGTTTCTGCTTCTATCATGACTCTGAAGAACACACCCACAGCAGCTCAAATTAACTGAACATACTCCTAACTGAAAAGAAAAAATGTATGTATGTATGTATCAGTGTTAGGAACGTTACTTTTAAAAAGTAATTAGTTATAGTTACTCACTACTTGTTCAAAAAAGTAACTGAGTTAGTAACTGAATTACTCTATAATAAAAGTAACTCGTTACATTAGTAAATTTGGGCCTTAGTAAATTGAACATTATGAAATTGTGTATGTTTTCTCAATTTAAATGTGTTTTTGTTTCAACTTACAGTTTTTCCCAGTCGGTTTGGTTCATTTCTCACATCATGCTTTACATTGGCATCACAACTAGTGCATTTCTCAAAACAGTTAGTGCAAACAGCAAAACTCAATTAAATACCTGCAAAAGCAGATACTTCACTCAAAATTCTTTGTTTTTGCCCCAAAATCAAATATTTAGGTCATTCAATTTGTCAGTGCCATCAGAATATCTAGTCTGTGTGCCATTGCATATGAACAAGGCAATCAAAATACTTAGTCATGTTGTCAGTGCAACTATAAGTCACAGTCAGTGTAGACTATATTCTGATGGAAACTAGCTAAGCTTTTGATTTCAAGAACGCTGCACATTCTGTGGTATATCAAATACATGTTACACACATACAAACTTACATGGAACACAAAGTTTCACATGACTCTATGTGGGAGACTGATAGCAAGAAATTAGACTGGAATCAAATTTGTACAGCAATATTGTTTGACTGTATTGTTCGCACTGGAATTTATTGACAAAAACAAATCTGATTGAAATTCAGAAAAGACTGACTGGAAAAACTGCAAAATTAGAAACTTATTCTACACATTCAAAACAACCTGAGCACATACAGCCTCCTCTTGCTGTGTGAAAATGGAACCTCTGCTACCACTATGAGCTACTCTTGATATCCTATATGGTATAAGAATGCAAAAATGCAAAAAATAAATAAATACTGTAATTGAATAACATGTCAGAATGTATGTCAATGTGCAGCATTACAGCAGAGAGCACATTTCTGAATTACATACATGTTTTCTCTATGAAATGTTTGAACGATTGAAGACACAGTTGTTCTTCTAATATTCGGCTGCACCCAGCAAGCATGGTCCACAATTGTTGCCCTTATTTCACTGTTTTGTCCCCTCAGCCTTACACCACACAGTCTTACTCCTCTACACCATATAGTCTTACTCCTCTACAACACACATTCTTACCCCTCTACACCACAGTCTTACCCCTCTACACCAGTTTTACTCCTCTACACCACACAGTCTTACCCCTCTACACCAGTCTTACTCCTCTACACCACACAGTCTTACTCCTCTACACCACACAGTCTTACCCCTCTACACCAGTCTTACTCCTCTACACCACACAGTCTTACCCCTCTACACCACAGTCTTACCTCTCTACACCACACAGTCTTACTTCTCCTATTTGCTGTTCACCCTGTACATGGCCTTGTCTTTCCATTATGAGACTTTGTGATAATGCAGTGTTTAGCATCTATAAATGTTTGCCAATTACAGTAAAGGTTCATGAGACACACCTCTAACCTATGGTTGAGACCATTGGTTGATCTAAGCCTTCACCAATTCCCTTTCTTACTGTAACTGAATGTTCACTTGTAAACAATTTAATCAAATTAGGATAAATTAACAAAATGTAACAAAAAATAACCTAAATAAATAAATGTAAAATGATGCCTTAGAGATTATGACAACATGTTCAGCACTTTTGCATATAATGACCTAGGCGATGACCTAAAGACTAAATGTTTTGGAGGGTAAGACAATTCAACAGACAATCCATACAACACATTTTGATAAACATGACATAAGCAACACATAATGTAAAAAACAACAGACAACTGTCCATGTCCATTTGCAATATGTACAAAAGCATTTGCAAAATGTTAAACACAAGGAGAAATTCAAATATGATGTGCACAAGTGACAAGGAGATGTGGAGACTGAATGAACTGTTCTGAGAATTTCAATTCTGATCTGAGAAATGAACCGAATCGACTGAGAAAAACTGTAATAATAATAAGCAATGTTAAAAAACGTTATACTTTTCTTGTATACCATGAAATGAAAAGGCAGTCATGGCCTGGCGGTAGGGAACTGGTCTTGTGACCGGAGGGTTGTGGGTTCAATTCCCAGACCTGAGGCCATGACTGAGGTGCCCCCAAGCAAGGCCCTTAACTCTCAATTGCTCACTTGTATAAAAATGAGATAAAATGTAAGTCGCTCTGGATAAGGGTGTCTGCCAAATGCCGTAAATGTAAGTAGAATGAACATGATAAAATTTAGTTAGATTTACAATGTTGAAGTAAATTCTACAAAATATAATTAAGCTGACAATACTTATATGTAAAGAATAAATGTTACTCAAATTATATCTCTGAATTTAATTTCATGCAACCCTTTGACGAAAAAATATTAAGTAAATTCAAAGAGTCATTTTTTCCAGTGCAGAAGAAGTGAAAATACACAACAGAAAAAAGGGGTTCGTTGGATCCTTTACAAAAGACGCATCACTCGTATCGAGGTATTTGCTCAAAACAGGACAGAATCTATGCAGTATAAAGCAGCTCTTTATTTTTTTTAGTAATAATACATTTATAGGAAAGAGTCCCAATCAAATGGCTGTTATGTCTATGTCCAGAAGTAATGACGTGGATTTTTTTTTATATCAGCTATATTTTTCTCCATAATATCAACCCCGTTAACATAGATATCACAGTTCTGTGTAGAGAAATCCTTTGCGATTTCGTGATTCCCTCTAACGAGAGAAGACCACCCGGGATCGATTTACCTTCCTAAAATCGGCATATGAGCTTATCAAATCTGTTACCAAAAGTCAGAGTGTGTAACAAAATGATAATTATCATCAAGTAACTGGTGTATGAACGGAACATTGTTTTTAAACCACAGATGCGAAAATATTGATCTTCCTTTATGAATAACACGTTGATCATTCCTTTACTAACCTCGCGAGCGTGAGGGGGGGGGGGTCACCCTTCTAGCCAATCAAATTCATGAACTGCAGGCGTCATGGCAACCGATTTGTTTATGCTTTCTTCAATTATGAATATCAGGTGTATCATTCCTTTACTAACCTCGCGACCGTGGGGGGAGGGGGGGGGGGTCTCCCTTCTAGACAATCAGATTCATGAACTGCAGGCGTCATGGCAACCGATTTGTTTATACTTGACAGGGTATAAAAGTAGACGACTAAAACTGTTCTTGTCTTTAGCTAGATGTTATCGCTATAGGAAGGTAGCTAGATTAAAACTACACCGAAACACAAGGATAAGGTTCGTTTTGAATTGACCCAACGCAGAATGGAAACTCCCGAAGGACAAATAAACAACCACAGGCAACAGGCTGCACTGAACTTCAAGGCTTTACTGTTGAAACACAGCACTGATACGGACCTCAACCTGTGAGTGTGTCCTACTTCATTAGTGTTATCCCACTGCTTCTTATTTTTCTTCTTATCACTATTTGTGCGTTTAATACAGTCCGAACCGCTTAACGTACAGACTCCATTCAAACATTCGGACTTACTTTTTCACGTTTCAGTAGTGTGAACCGTGTCGCGGAGGGATCACGTGATGAGTTAGACCCTCAGCAGTGTCAGTGTGCAACTGGCGTCTCTCTCTTGACTTGTTAATGTTACTCGTCGTGGGATACAAACAGGGAGATATAATTAATGTGGCATTAGTATGGACGAGGCTTTTCCAGTTCGTGACTACTTGTATTAATAAGTGACACAGCTGCTGTAAGTTTTCGTAATCCGGCAAGGATTTTCTGGGACAAGTTGGTTTTTTTCTGATCTCCGCTGCATACGGTCAGCCCGCACCAGCTGGTCCAGTCCGCGGCCCGGTCCAACTCGTTCATGTGTTTACAGGATCAGTCCGCGGCCGAGCTGAGCAGGTTAGTGACTGACTGGAGCGGGGGGAGGTAATAACACCGTTAAACAGCAGCGTGACTACGGCCCACTAACCCATCGGCCCACCGGGGAAATCCCGAAATCCCCGATAGTAATGTATGCCAGTCCGCCTCTGGACTTGTGCTAGTTTTTTGAGTCGATAGGATTTATAGATTTTAATTAATTTAAGTTTAAAATTTTGAAACCCCCCCCCCCCCCCCCCCCCCTTAAAATGAATGTCGGAATGTTCAGAATTTCAAATTACGACTGCCGGTTAGAGTGTGTGTAGTCATGAAAAATGATCAAACCCTCCTGGATAAACTGCTGTAAAATTCTTAAACCTTCACCTGGAAGCTCCATTTACCATTGGTACGCCAAGATAACTAATCATTTGATCAATTACTTTTAGAGTTATGAGCATTTGTTTGGCACTAGGCACAGAAAACTGCTCCATTAGCTCCCATTTTAATTTCTTAAAATCAGAATTGGCTTTTTCACAATTTGCCTCTGTGTTTAACTTTTCATAAATCAGACAGTATTGGGTCAAACCACACACAATTACACCAAAATCTCTCTCATGCACACTCCACACACACACACATACCTCTCATACACAATCCACACACACACACACACACACACACACACACACACACACACACACACACACACACACACACACACACACACACACAAACATACATCCAGCTCTCATACCACACTGACACATGCATACCTAAGGAGGTGTTGTCATACACACAATACACACCTTCATGCACATCACACTGTACACACTACACACCTTCATACACACAGCATACATTACCACACACCATACACAGCTTAACACATGCAAACCTCTACACACATTACACTCTAGGGCACACCTTTTCAAGCCCTATAGTATTTCCTTTAGGAAATGCAAGTCTAGTTTTAATTTCACCTTCAACTGCATCAGTATGAACTAATAATGAATATCTTGGCTAGCAAATATGCCGCTGACCCGCTATCTAACTTATTCAAGTATGACCATCTAGCGCGTGTGCTAACCAAAGTGATGGACGAGCGTCCATCTCGAGCAGACACTGTTGAGTGGGTGCAGGAGAGTACTCAGTTGAGTGGACGCTGTTGAGTGGACACAGGAGAGAGTACGCAGGTGAGTATGCAGTTGAGTACGCAGTTGAGATTACACAGGTGAGAGAACGCTGTTGAGTGGACGCTGTTGAGTGGACGCAGTTGAGAGTACTCAGTTGAGTGGAAGCAGTAGAGAGTACTCAGTTGAGCAGAGGCTGTTGAGTGGACACAGGAGAGAACACGCAGGTGAGTACGCAGTTGAGATTACGCAGTTGAGATTATGCAGGTGAGAGGACGCTGTTAAATGGACGCAGGAGAGAGTACGCAGTTGAGCAGACGCTGTTGAGTAGACACAGGAGAGAACACGCAGGTGAGTACGCAGTTGAGATTATGCAGGTGAGAGGACGCTGTTAAATGGATGCAGGAGAGAGTATGCAGTTGAGAGTACTCAGTTGAGTGGACGCAGGAGAGAGTACTCAGTTGAGCAGACGCTGTTGATTGGACACAGGAGAGAACACACAGGTGAGTACGCAGTTGAGATTTTGCAGGTGAGTGGACAATTGACGCAGGAGAGAGTACTCCGTTGAGTGGACGCAGTTGAATGGACGCAGGAGAGAGTACTCAATTGAGCAGACGCTGTTGAGTGGACACAGGAGAGAACACGCAGGTGAGTACGCAGTTGAGATTACGCAGTTGAGATTATGCAGGTGAGAGGACGCTGTTAAATGGACGCAGGAGAGAGTACGCAGTTGAGAGTACTCAGTTGAGTGGACGCAGGAGAGAGTACTCAGTTGAGCAGACGCTGTTGAGTGGACACAGGAGAGAACACGCAGGTGAGTACGCAGTTGAGATTATGCAGGTGAGAGGACGCTGTAAAATGGACGCAGGAGAGAGTACGCAGTTGAGAGTACTCAGTTGAGAGGACGCAGGAGAGAGTACTCAGTTGAGCAGACACTGTTGAGTGGACACACGAGAGAACACGCAGGTGAGTACGCAGTTGTGTATGCAGTTGAGATTACGCAGGTGAGAGGACGCAGTTAGGTGGACGCTGTTGAATGGACGCAAGAGAGAGTACTCAGTTGAGTTGACGCAGGAGAGAGTACGCAGTTGAGAGTACTCAGTTGAGTGGATGCAGAAGAGAGTACTCAGTTGAGCAGATGCTGTTGAGTGGACACAGGAGAGAGTTCGCAGGTGAGTATGCAGATGAGTATGCAGTTGAGATTATGCAGGTGAGAGGACGCAGTTGAGTGGACAATGGAGGCAGGAGAGAGTACTCAGTTGAGTGGACGCAGTTGAATGGGCGCAGGAGAGAGTATGCAATTGAGAGTACTCAGTTGGGTGGATGCAGGAGAGAGTACACAGTTGAGCAGACGCTGTTGAGTGGACACAGGAGAGAACACGCAGGTGAGTACGCAGTTGAGATTATGCAGGTGAGAGGACGCTGTTAAATGGACGCAGGAGAGAGTACGCAGTTGAGAGTACTCCGTTGAGTGGACGCAGGAGAGAGTACTCAGTTGAGCAGACGCTGTTGAGTGGACACAGGAGAGAACACGCAGGTGAGTACGCAGTTGAGATTACGCAGTTGAGATTATGCAGATGAGAGGACGCTGTTAAATGGACGCAGGAGAGAGTACGCAGTTGAGAGTACTCAGTTGAGTGGACGCAGGAGAGAGTACTCAGTTGAGCAGACGCTGTTGAGTGGACACAGGAGAGAACACGCAGGTGAGTACGCAGTTGAGATTACGCAGTTGAGATTATGCAGGTGAGAGGACGCTGTAAAATGGACGCAGGAGAGAGTACGCAGTTGAGAGTACTCAGTTGAGAGGACGCAGGAGAGAGTACTCAGTTGAGCAGACACTGTTGAGTGGACACACGAGAGAACACGCAGGTGAGTACGCAGTTGTGTATGCAGTTGAGATTACGCAGGTGAGAGGACACAGTTAGGTGGACCCTGTTGAATGGACGCAGGAGAGAGTACTCAGTTGAGTTGACGCAGGAGAGAGTACGCAGTTAAGAGTACTCAGTTGAGTGGATGCAGAAGAGAGTACTCAGTTGAGCAGATGCTGTTGAGTGGACACAGGAGAGAGTTCGCAGGTGAGTATGCAGTTGAGTATGCAGTTGAGATTATGCAGGTGAGAGGACGCAGTTGAGTGGATAATGGAGGCAGGAGAGAGTACTCAGATGAGTGGACGCAGTTGAATGGGCGCAGGAGAGAGTATGCAGTTGAGAGTACTCAGTTGAGTGGATGCAGGAGAGAGTACTCAGTTGAGCAGACGCTGTTGAGTGGACACAGGAGAGAACACGCAGGTGAGTACGCAGTTGAGTATGCAGTTGAGATTACGCAGGTGAGAGGACGCAGTTGGGTGGACGCTGTTGAATGGACGCAGGAAAGAGTACGCAGTTGAGAGTACTCAGTTGAGTGGACGCAGGAGAGAGTACTCAGTTGAGCAGACGCTGTTGAGTGGACACAGGAGAGAGTTCGCAGGTGAGTATGCAGGGGGAGACGAAGACAGCCTCCACGTGGCCTCCCCCGCAAGTAGCTAAAGAGTAGTTGCAAGGTTGCATGCCCTTCAAGCGAAACAAATGTCTTCACAACGTCCACAGCCTAAAGTTCCTACGCTAGCGCTTTTCCAGCTTAACATTGAAGGTCTCACCACTGCCAAAATTGAGTGCAGTTGAGAATACTCAGTTGAGTGGACGCAGGAGAGAGTAATCAGTTGAGCAGACGCTGTTGAGTGGACACAGGAGAGAACACGCAGGTGAGTACGCAGTTGAGATTATGCAGGTGAGAGGACGCTGTTAAATGGACGCAGGAGAGAGTACTCAGTTGAGTGGACTCAGTTGAGTGGACGCAGGAGAGAGTACTCAGTTGAGCAGACGCTGTTGAGTGGACACAGGAGAGAACACGCAGGTGAGTACGCAGTTGAGATTACGCAGTTGAGATTATGTAGGTGAGAGGACGCTGTTAAATGGACGCAGGAGAGAGTACGCAGTTGAGAGTACTCAGTTGAGTGGACGTAGGAGAGAGTACTCAGTTGAGCAGACGCTGTTGAGTGGACACAGGAGAGAGTTCGCAGGTGAGTATGCAGGGGGAGACGAAGACAGCCTCCACGTGGCCTCCCCCGCAAGTAGCTGAAGAGTAGTTGCAAGGTTGCATGCCCTTCAAGCGAAACAAATGTCTTCACAACGTCCACAGCCTAAAGTTCCTACGCTAGCGCTTTTCCAGCTTAACATTGAAGGTCTCACCACTGCCAAAATTGAGTGCAGTTGAGAATACTCAGTTGAGTGGACGCAGGAGAGAGTAATCAGTTGAGCAGACGCTGTTGAGTGGACACAGGAGAGAACACGCAGGTGAGTACGCAATTGAGATTATGCAGGTGAGAGGACGCTGTTAAATGGACGCAGGAGAGAGTACGCAGTTGAGAGTACTCAGTTGAGTGGACGCAGGAGAGAGTAATCAGTTGAGCAGTCGCTGTTGAGTGGACACAGGAGAGAACACGCAGGTGAGTACGCAGTTGAGATTATGCAGGTGAGAGGACGCTGTTAAATGGACGCAGGAGAGAGTATGCAGTTGAGAGTACTCAGTTGAGTGGACGCAGGAGAGAGTACTCAGTTGAGCAGACGCTGTTGAGTGGACACAGGAGAGAACACGCAGGTGAGTACGCAGTTGAGATTATGCAGGTGAGAGGACGCTGTTAAATGGACGCAGGAGAGAGTACGCAGTTGAGAGTACTCCGTTGAGTGGACGCAGGAGAGAGTACTCAGTTGAGCAGACGCTGTTGAGTGGACACAGGAGAGAACACGCAGGTGAGTACGCAGTTGAGATTACGCAGTTGAGATTATGCAGGTGAGAGGACGCTGTTAAATGGACGCAGGAGAGAGTACGCAGTTGAGAGTACTCAGTTGAGTGGACGCAGGAGAGAGTACTCAGTTGAGCAGACGCTGTTGAGTGGATACAGGAGAGAACACGCAGGTGAGTACGCAGTTGAGATTACGCAGTTGAGATTATGCAGGTGAGAGGACGCTGTAAAATGGACGCAGGAGAGAGTACGCAGTTGAGAGTACTCAGTTGAGAGGACGCAGGAGAGAGTACTCAGTTGAGCAGACACTGTTGAGTGGACACACGAGAGAACACGCAGGTGAGTACGCAGTTGTGTATGCAGTTGAGATTACGCAGGTGAGAGGACACAGTTAGGTGGACCCTGTTGAATGGACGCAGGAGAGAGTACTCAGTTGAGTTGACGCAGGAGAGAGTACGCAGTTAAGAGTACTCAGTTGAGTGGATGCAGAAGAGAGTACTCAGTTGAGCAGATGCTGTTGAGTGGACACAGGAGAGAGTTCGCAGGTGAGTATGCAGTTGAGTATGCAGTTGAGATTATGCAGGTGAGAGGACGCAGTTGAGTGGACAATGGAGGCAGGAGAGAGTACTCAGATGAGTGGACGCAGTTGAATGGGCGCAGGAGAGAGTATGCAGTTGAGAGTACTCAGTTGAGTGGATGCAGGAGAGAGTACTCAGTTGAGCAGACGCTGTTGAGTGGACACAGGAGAGAACACGCAGGTGAGTACGCAGTTGAGTATGCAGTTGAGATTACGCAGGTGAGAGGACGCAGTTGGGTGGACGCTGTTGAATGGACGCAGGAAAGAGTACGCAGTTGAGAGTACTCAGTTGAGTGGACGCAGGAGAGAGTACTCAGTTGAGCAGACGCTGTTGAGTGGACACAGGAGAGAGTTCGCAGGTGAGTATGCAGGGGGAGACGAAGACAGCCTCCACGTGGCCTCCCCCGCAAGTAGCTGAAGAGTAGTTGCAAGGTTGCATGCCCTTCAAGCGAAACAAATGTCTTCACAACGTCCACAGCCTAAAGTTCCTACGCTAGCGCTTTTCCAGCTTAACATTGAAGGTCTCACCACTGCCAAAATTGAGTGCAGTTGAGAATACTCAGTTGAGTGGACGCAGGAGAGAGTAATCAGTTGAGCAGACGCTGTTGAGTGGACACAGGAGAGAACACGCAGGTGAGTACGCAGTTGAGATTATGCAGGTGAGAGGACGCTGTTAAATGGACACAGGAGAGAGTACGCAGTTGAGAGTACTCAGTTGAGTGGACGCAGGAGAGAGTACTCAGTTGAGCAGACGCTGTTGAGTGGACACAGGAGAGAACACGCAGGTGAGTACGCAGTTGAGATTATGCAGGTGAGAGGACGCTGTTAAATGGATGCAGGAGAGAGTACGCAGTTGAGAATACTCAGTTGAGTGGACGCAGGAGAGAGTACTCAGTTGAGCAGACGCTGTTGAGTGGACACAGGAGAGAACACGCAGGTGAGTACGCAGTTGAGATTACGCAGTTGAGAATATGCAGGTGAGAGGACGCTGTAAAATGGACGCAGGAGAGAGTACGCAGTTGAGAGTACTCAGTTGAGTGGACGCAGGAGAGAGTACTCAGTTGAGCAGACGCTGTTGAGTGGACACAGGAGAGAACACGCAGGTGAGTACGCAGTTGAGATTACGCAGTTGAGAATATGCAGGTGAGAGGACGCTGTAAAATGGACGCAGGAGAGAGTACGCAGTTGAGAGTACTCAGTTGAGTGGACGCAGGAGAGAGTACTCAGTTGAGCAGACGCTGTTGAGTGGACACAGGAGAGAGTTCGCAGGTGAGTATGCAGGGAGAGACGAAGACAGCCTCCACGTGGCCTCCCCCGCAAGTAGCTGAAGAGTAGTTGCAAGGTTGCATGCCCTTCAAGCGAAACAAATGTCTTCACAACGTCCACAGCCTAAAGTTCCTACGTTAGCGCTTTTCCAGCTTAACATTGAAGGTCTCACCGCTGCCAAAATTGAGTGCAGTTGAGAATACTCAGTTGAGTGGACGCAGGAGAGAGTAATCAGTTGAGCAGACGCTTTTGAGTGGACACAGGAGAGAACACGCAGGTGAGTACGCAATTGAGATTATGCAGGTGAGAGGACGCTGTTAAATGGACGCAGGAGAGAGTACTCAGTTGAGTGGACGCAGGAGAGAGTACGCAGTTGAGAGTACTCAGTTGAGTGGACGCAGGAGAGAGTACTCAGTTGAGCAGACGCTGTTGAGTGGACACAGGAGAGAACACGCAGGTGAGTACGCAGTTGAGATTATGCAGGTGAGAGGACGCTGTAAAATGGACGCAGGAGAGAGTACGCAGTTGAGAGTACTCAGTTGAGAGGACGCAGGAGAGAGTACTCAGTTGAGCAGACACTGTTGAGTGGACACACGAGAGAACACGCAGGTGAGTACGCAGTTGTGTATGCAGTTGAGATTACGCAGGTGAGAGGACGCAGTTAGGTGGACGCTGTTGAATGGACGCAAGAGAGAGTACTCAGTTGAGTTGACGCAGGAGAGAGTACGCAGTTGAGAGTACTCAGTTGAGTGGATGCAGAAGAGAGTACTCAGTTGAGCAGATGCTGTTGAGTGGACACAGGAGAGAGTTCGCAGGTGAGTATGCAGTTGAGTATGCAGTTGAGATTATGCAGGTGAGAGGACGCAGTTGAGTGGACAATGGAGGCAGGAGAGAGTACTCAGTTGAGTGGACGCAGTTGAATGGGCGCAGGAGAGAGTATGCAGTTGAGAGTACTCAGTTGGGTGGATGCAGGAGAGAGTACACAGTTGAGCAGACGCTGTTGAGTGGACACAGGAGAGAACACGCAGGTGAGTACGCAGTTGAGATTATGCAGGTGAGAGGACGCTGTTAAATGGACGCAGGAGAGAGTACGCAGTTGAGAGTACTCCGTTGAGTGGACGCAGGAGAGAGTACTCAGTTGAGCAGACGCTGTTGAGTGGACACAGGAGAGAACACGCAGGTGAGTACGCAGTTGAGATTACGCAGTTGAGATTATGCAGGTGAGAGGACGCTGTTAAATGGACGCAGGAGAGAGTACGCAGTTGAGAGTACTCAGTTGAGTGGACGCAGGAGAGAGTACTCAGTTGAGCAGACGCTGTTGAGTGGACACAGGAGAGAACACGCAGGTGAGCACGCAGTTGAGATTACGCAGTTGAGATTATGCAGGTGAGAGGACGCTGTAAAATGGACGCAGGAGAGAGTACGCAGTTGAGAGTACTCAGTTGAGTGGACGCAGGAGAGAGTACTCAGTTGAGCAGACGCTGTTGAGTGGACACAGGAGAGATTCGCAGGTGAGTATGCAGGGGGAGACGAAGACAGCCTCCACGTGGCCTCCCCCGCAAGTAGCTGAAGAGTAGTTGCAAGGTTGCATGCCCTTCAAGCGAAACAAATGTCTTCACAACGTCCACAGCCTAAAGTTCCTACGTTAGCGCTTTTCCAGCTTAACATTGAAGGTCTCACCGCTGCCAAAATTGAGTGCAGTTGAGAATACTCAGTTGAGTGGACGCAGGAGAGAGTAATCAGTTGAGCAGACGCTTTTGAGTGGACACAGGATAGAACACGCAGGTGAGTACGCAATTGAGATTATGCAGGTGAGAGGACGCTGTTAAATGGACGCAGGAGAGAGTACTCAGTTGAGTGGACGCAGGAGAGAGTACGCAGTTGAGAGTACTCAGTTGAGTGGACGCAGGAGAGAGTACTCAGTTGAGCAGACGCTGTTGAGTGGACACAGGAGAGAACACGCAGGTGAGTACGCAGTTGAGATTATGCAGGTGAGAGGACGCTGTAAAATGGACGCAGGAGAGAGTACGCAGTTGAGAGTACTCAGTTGAGAGGACGCAGGAGAGAGTACTCAGTTGAGCAGACACTGTTGAGTGGACACACGAGAGAACACGCAGGTGAGTACGCAGTTGTGTATGCAGTTGAGATTACGCAGGTGAGAGGACGCAGTTAGGTGGACGCTGTTGAATGGACGCAAGAGAGAGTACTCAGTTGAGTTGACGCAGGAGAGAGTACGCAGTTGAGAGTACTCAGTTGAGTGGATGCAGAAGAGAGTACTCAGTTGAGCAGATGCTGTTGAGTGGACACAGGAGAGAGTTCGCAGGTGAGTATGCAGTTGAGTATGCAGTTGAGATTATGCAGGTGAGAGGACGCAGTTGAGTGGACAATGGAGGCAGGAGAGAGTACTCAGTTGAGTGGACGCAGTTGAATGGGCGCAGGAGAGAGTATGCAGTTGAGAGTACTCAGTTGGGTGGATGCAGGAGAGAGTACACAGTTGAGCAGACGCTGTTGAGTGGACACAGGAGAGAAGACGCAGGTGAGTACGCAGTTGAGATTATGCAGGTGAGAGGACGCTGTTAAATGGACGCAGGAGAGAGTACGCAGTTGAGAGTACTCCGTTGAGTGGACGCAGGAGAGAGTACTCAGTTGAGCAGACGCTGTTGAGTGGACACAGGAGAGAACACGCAGGTGAGTACGCAGTTGAGATTACGCAGTTGAGATTATGCAGGTGAGAGGACGCTGTTAAATGGACGCAGGAGAGAGTACGCAGTTGAGAGTACTCAGTTGAGTGGACGCAGGAGAGAGTACTCAGTTGAGCAGACGCTGTTGAGTGGACACAGGAGAGAACACGCAGGTGAGCACGCAGTTGAGATTACGCAGTTGAGATTATGCAGGTGAGAGGACGCTGTAAAATGGACGCAGGAGAGAGTACGCAGTTGAGAGTACTCAGTTGAGTGGACGCAGGAGAGAGTACTCAGTTGAGCAGACGCTGTTGAGTGGACACAGGAGAGAACACGCAGGTGAGCACGCAGTTGAGATTACGCAGTTGAGATTATGCAGGTGAGAGGACGCTGTAAAATGGACGCAGGAGAGAGTACGCAGTTGAGAGTACTCAGTTGAGTGGACGCAGGAGAGAGTACTCAGTTGAGCAGACGCTGTTGAGTGGACACAGGAGAGAGTTCGCAGGTGAGTATGCAGGGGGAGACGAAGACAGCCTCCACGTGGCCTCCCCCGCAAGTAGCTGAAGAGTAGTTGCAAGGTTGCATGCCCTTCAAGCGAAACAAATGTCTTCACAACGTCCACAGCCTAAAGTTCCTACGTTAGCGCTTTTCCAGCTTAACATTGAAGGTCTCACCGCTGCCAAAATTGAGTGCAGTTGAGAATACTCAGTTGAGTGGACGCAGGAGAGAGTAATCAGTTGAGCAGACGCTTTTGAGTGGACACAGGATAGAACACGCAGGTGAGTACGCAATTGAGATTATGCAGGTGAGAGGACGCTGTTAAATGGACGCAGGAGAGAGTACTCAGTTGAGTGGACGCAGGAGAGAGTACGCAGTTGAGTGGACGCAGGAGAGAGTACTCAGTTGAGCAGACGCTGTTGAGTGGACACAGGAGAGAACACGCAGGTGAGTACGCAGTTGAGATTATGCAGGTGAGAGGACGCTGTAAAATGGACGCAGGAGAGAGTACGCAGTTGAGAGTACTCAGTTGAGAGGACGCAGGAGAGAGTACTCAGTTGAGCAGACACTGTTGAGTGGACACACGAGAGAACACGCAGGTGAGTACGCAGTTGTGTATGCAGTTGAGATTACGCAGGTGAGAGGACGCAGTTAGGTGGACGCTGTTGAATGGACGCAAGAGAGAGTACTCAGTTGAGTTGACGCAGGAGAGAGTACGCAGTTGAGAGTACTCAGTTGAGTGGATGCAGAAGAGAGTACTCAGTTGAGCAGATGCTGTTGAGTGGACACAGGAGAGAGTTCGCAGGTGAGTATGCAGTTGAGTATGCAGTTGAGATTATGCAGGTGAGAGGACGCAGTTGAGTGGACAATGGAGGCAGGAGAGAGTACTCAGTTGAGTGGACGCAGTTGAATGGGCGCAGGAGAGAGTATGCAGTTGAGAGTACTCAGTTGGGTGGATGCAGGAGAGAGTACACAGTTGAGCAGACGCTGTTGAGTGGACACAGGAGAGAAGACGCAGGTGAGTACGCAGTTGAGATTATGCAGGTGAGAGGACGCTGTTAAATGGACGCAGGAGAGAGTACGCAGTTGAGAGTACTCCGTTGAGTGGACGCAGGAGAGAGTACTCAGTTGAGCAGACGCTGTTGAGTGGACACAGGAGAGAACACGCAGGTGAGTACGCAGTTGAGATTACGCAGTTGAGATTATGCAGGTGAGAGGACGCTGTTAAATGGACGCAGGAGAGAGTACGCAGTTGAGAGTACTCAGTTGAGTGGACGCAGGAGAGAGTACTCAGTTGAGCAGACGCTGTTGAGTGGACACAGGAGAGAACACGCAGGTGAGCACGCAGTTGAGATTACGCAGTTGAGATTATGCAGGTGAGAGGACGCTGTAAAATGGACGCAGGAGAGAGTACGCAGTTGAGAGTACTCAGTTGAGTGGACGCAGGAGAGAGTACTCAGTTGAGCAGACGCTGTTGAGTGGACACAGGAGAGAACACGCAGGTGAGCACGCAGTTGAGATTACGCAGTTGAGATTATGCAGGTGAGAGGACGCTGTAAAATGGACGCAGGAGAGAGTACGCAGTTGAGAGTACTCAGTTGAGTGGACGCAGGAGAGAGTACTCAGTTGAGCAGACGCTGTTGAGTGGACACAGGAGAGAGTTCGCAGGTGAGTATGCAGGGGGAGACGAAGACAGCCTCCACGTGGCCTCCCCCGCAAGTAGCTGAAGAGTAGTTGCAAGGTTGCATGCCCTTCAAGCGAAACAAATGTCTTCACAACGTCCACAGCCTAAAGTTCCTACGTTAGCGCTTTTCCAGCTTAACATTGAAGGTCTCACCGCTGCCAAAATTGAGTGCAGTTGAGAATACTCAGTTGAGTGGACGCAGGAGAGAGTAATCAGTTGAGCAGATGCTTTTGAGTGGACACAGGAGAGAACACGCAGGTGAGTACGCAATTGAGATTATGCAGGTGAGAGGACGCTGTTAAATGGACGCAGGAGAGAGTACTCAGTTGAGTGGACGCAGGAGAGAGTACGCAGTTGAGAGTACTCAGTTGAGTGGACGCAGGAGAGAGTACTCAGTTGAGCAGACGCTGTTGAGTGGACACAGGAGAGAACACGCAGGTGAGTACGCAGTTGAGATTATGCAGGTGAGAGGACGCTGTAAAATGGACGCAGGAGAGAGTACGCAGTTGAGAGTACTCAGTTGAGAGGACGCAGGAGAGAGTACTCAGTTGAGCAGACACTGTTGAGTGGACACACGAGAGAACACGCAGGTGAGTACGCAGTTGTGTATGCAGTTGAGATTACGCAGGTGAGAGGACGCAGTTAGGTGGACGCTGTTGAATGGACGCAAGAGAGAGTACTCAGTTGAGTTGACGCAGGAGAGAGTACGCAGTTGAGAGTACTCAGTTGAGTGGATGCAGAAGAGAGTACTCAGTTGAGCAGATGCTGTTGAGTGGACACAGGAGAGAGTTCGCAGGTGAGTATGCAGTTGAGTATGCAGTTGAGATTATGCAGGTGAGAGGACGCAGTTGAGTGGACAATGGAGGCAGGAGAGAGTACTCAGTTGAGTGGACGCAGTTGAATGGGCGCAGGAGAGAGTATGCAGTTGAGAGTACTCAGTTGGGTGGATGCAGGAGAGAGTACACAGTTGAGCAGACGCTGTTGAGTGGACACAGGAGAGAACACGCAGGTGAGTACGCAGTTGAGATTATGCAGGTGAGAGGACGCTGTTAAATGGACGCAGGAGAGAGTACGCAGTTGAGAGTACTCCGTTGAGTGGACGCAGGAGAGAGTACTCAGTTGAGCAGACGCTGTTGAGTGGACACAGGAGAGAACACGCAGGTGAGTACGCAGTTGAGATTACGCAGTTGAGATTATGCAGGTGAGAGGACGCTGTTAAATGGACGCAGAAGAGAGTACGCAGTTGAGAGTACTCAGTTGAGTGGACGCAGGAGAGAGTACTCAGTTGAGCAGACGCTGTTGAGTGGACACAGGAGAGAGTTCGCAGGTGAGTATGCAGGGGGAGACGAAGACAGCCTCCACGTGGCCTCCCCCGCAAGTAGCTGAAGAGTAGTTGCAAGGTTGCATGCCCTTCAAGCGAAACAAATGTCTTCACAACGTCCACAGCCTAAAGTTCCTACGTTAGCGCTTTTCCAGCTTAACATTGAAGGTCTCACCGCTGCCAAAATTGAGTGCAGTTGAGAATACTCAGCTGAGTGGACGCAGGAGAGAGTAATCAGTTGAGCAGACGCTTTTGAGTGGACACAGGATAGAACACGCAGGTGAGTACGCAATTGAGATTATGCAGGTGAGAGGACGCTGTTAAATGGACGCAGGAGAGAGTACTCAGTTGAGTGGACGCAGGAGAGAGTACGCAGTTGAGAGTACTCAGTTGAGTGGACGCAGGAGAGAGTACTCAGTTGAGCAGACGCTGTTGAGTGGACACAGGAGAGAACACGCAGGTGAGTACGCAATTGAGATTATGCAGGTGAGAGGACGCTGTTAAATGGACGCAGGAGAGAGTACTCAGTTGAGTGGACGCAGGAGAGAGTACGCAGTTGAGAGTACTCAGTTGAGTGGACGCAGGAGAGAGTACTCAGTTGAGCAGACGCTGTTGAGTGGACACAGGAGAGAACACGCAGGTGAGTACGCAGTTGAGATTATGCAGGTGAGAGGACGCTGTAAAATGGACGCAGGAGAGAGTACGCAGTTGAGAGGACGCAGGAGAGAGTACTCAGTTGAGCAGACACTGTTGAGTGGACACACGAGAGAACACGCAGGTGAGTACGCAGTTGTGTATGCAGTTGAGATTACGCAGGTGAGAGGACGCAGTTAGGTGGACGCTGTTGAATGGACGCAAGAGAGAGTACTCAGTTGAGTTGACGCAGGAGAGAGTACGCAGTTGAGAGTACTCAGTTGAGTGGATGCAGAAGAGAGTACTCAGTTGAGCAGATGCTGTTGAGTGGACACAGGAGAGAGTTCGCAGGTGAGTATGCAGTTGAGTATGCAGTTGAGATTATGCAGGTGAGAGGACGCAGTTGAGTGGACAATGGAGGCAGGAGAGAGTACTCAGTTGAGTGGACGCAGTTGAATGGGCGCAGGAGAGAGTATGCAGTTGAGAGTACTCAGTTGGGTGGATGCAGGAGAGAGTACACAGTTGAGCAGACGCTGTTGAGTGGACACAGGAGAGAACACGCAGGTGAGTACGCAGTTGAGATTATGCAGGTGAGAGGACGCTGTTAAATGGACGCAGGAGAGAGTACGCAGTTGAGAGTACTCCGTTGAGTGGACGCAGGAGAGAGTACTCAGTTGAGCAGACGCTGTTGAGTGGACACAGGAGAGAACACGCAGGTGAGTACGCAGTTGAGATTACGCAGTTGAGATTATGCAGGTGAGAGGACGCTGTTAAATGGACGCAGGAGAGAGTACGCAGTTGAGAGTACTCAGTTGAGTGGACGCAGGAGAGAGTACTCAGTTGAGCAGACGCTGTTGAGTGGACACAGGAGAGAACACGCAGGTGAGCACGCAGTTGAGATTACGCAGTTGAGATTATGCAGGTGAGAGGACGCTGTAAAATGGACGCAGGAGAGAGTACGCAGTTGAGAGTACTCAGTTGAGTGGACGCAGGAGAGAGTACTCAGTTGAGCAGACGCTGTTGAGTGGACACAGGAGAGAGTTCGCAGGTGAGTATGCAGGGGGAGACGAAGACAGCCTCCACGTGGCCTCCCCCGCAAGTAGCTGAAGAGTAGTTGCAAGGTTGCATGCCCTTCAAGCGAAACAAATGTCTTCACAACGTCCACAGCCTAAAGTTCCTACGTTAGCGCTTTTCCAGCTTAACATTGAAGGTCTCACCGCTGCCAAAATTGAGTGCAGTTGAGAATACTCAGTTGAGTGGACGCAGGAGAGAGTAATCAGTTGAGCAGACGCTTTTGAGTGGACACAGGATAGAACACGCAGGTGAGTACGCAATTGAGATTATGCAGGTGAGAGGACGCTGTTAAATGGACGCAGGAGAGAGTACTCAGTTGAGTGGACGCAGGAGAGAGTACGCAGTTGAGAGTACTCAGTTGAGTGGACGCAGGAGAGAGTACTCAGTTGAGCAGACGCTGTTGAGTGGACACAGGAGAGAACACGCAGGTGAGTACGCAGTTGAGATTATGCAGGTGAGAGGACGCTGTAAAATGGACGCAGGAGAGAGTACGCAGTTGAGAGTACTCAGTTGAGAGGACGCAGGAGAGAGTACTCAGTTGAGCAGACACTGTTGAGTGGACACTCGAGAGAACACGCAGGTGAGTACGCAGTTGTGTATGCAGTTGAGATTACGCAGGTGAGAGGACGCAGTTAGGTGGACGCTGTTGAATGGACGCAAGAGAGAGTACTCAGTTGAGTTGACGCAGGAGAGAGTACGCAGTTGAGAGTACTCAGTTGAGTGGATGCAGAAGAGAGTACTCAGTTGAGCAGATGCTGTTGAGTGGACACAGGAGAGAGTTCGCAGGTGAGTATGCAGTTGAGTATGCAGTTGAGATTATGCAGGTGAGAGGACGCAGTTGAGTGGACAATGGAGGCAGGAGAGAGTACTCAGTTGAGTGGACGCAGTTGAATGGGCGCAGGAGAGAGTATGCAGTTGAGAGTACTCAGTTGGGTGGATGCAGGAGAGAGTACACAGTTGAGCAGACGCTGTTGAGTGGACACAGGAGAGAACACGCAGGTGAGTACGCAGTTGAGATTATGCAGGTGAGAGGACGCTGTTAAATGGACGCAGGAGAGAGTACGCAGTTGAGAGTACTCCGTTGAGTGGACGCAGGAGAGAGTACTCAGTTGAGCAGACGCTGTTGAGTGGACACAGGAGAGAACACGCAGGTGAGTACGCAGTTGAGATTACGCAGTTGAGATTATGCAGGTGAGAGGACGCTGTTAAATGGACGCAGGAGAGAGTACGCAGTTGAGAGTACTCGGTTGAGTGGACGCAGGAGAGAGTACTCAGTTGAGCAGACGCTGTTGAGTGGACACAGGAGAGAACACGCAGGTGAGCACGCAGTTGAGATTACGCAGTTGAGATTATGCAGGTGAGAGGACGCTGTAAAATGGACGCAGGAGAGAGTACGCAGTTGAGAGTACTCAGTTGAGTGGACGCAGGAGAGAGTACTCAGTTGAGCAGACGCTGTTGAGTGGACACAGGAGAGAGTTCGCAGGTGAGTATGCAGGGGGAGACGAAGACAGCCTCCACGTGGCCTCCCCCGCAAGTAGCTGAAGAGTAGTTGCAAGGTTGCATGCCCTTCAAGCGAAACAAATGTCTTCACAACATCCACAGCCTAAAGTTCCTACGTTAGCGCTTTTCCAGCTTAACATTGAAGGTCTCACCGCTGCCAAAATTGAGTGCAGTTGAGAATACTCAGTTGAGCAGATGCTTTTGAGTGGACACAGGAGAGCAGGTGAGTACGCAATTGAGATTATGCAGGTGAGAGGACGCTGTTAAATGGACGCAGGAGAGAGTACTCAGTTGAGTGGACGCAGGAGAGAGTACGCAGTTGAGAGTACTCAGTTGAGTGGACGCAGGAGAGAGTACTCAGTTGAGCAGACGCTGTTGAGTGGACACAGGAGAGAACACGCAGGTGAGTACGCAGTTGAGATTATGCAGGTGAGAGGACGCTGTAAAATGGACGCAGGAGAGAGTACGCAGTTGAGAGTACTCAGTTGAGAGGACGCAGGAGAGAGTACTCAGTTGAGCAGACACTGTTGAGTGGACACACGAGAGAACACGCAGGTGAGTACGCAGTTGTGTATGCAGTTGAGATTACGCAGGTGAGAGGACACAGTTAGGTGGACCCTGTTGAATGGACGCAGGAGAGAGTACTCAGTTGAGTTGACGCAGGAGAGAGTACGCAGTTGAGAGTACTCAGTTGAGTGGATGCAGAAGAGAGTACTCAGTTGAGCAGATGCTGTTGAGTGGACACAGGAGAGAGTTCGCAGGTGAGTATGCAGTTGAGTATGCAGTTGAGATTATGCAGGTGAGAGGACGCAGTTGAGTGGACAATGGAGGCAGGAGAGAGTACTCAGATGAGTGGACGCAGTTGAATGGGCGCAGGAGAGAGAATGCAGTTGAGAGTACTCAGTTGAGTGGATGCAGGAGAGAGTACTCAGTTGAGCAGACGCTGTTGAGTGGACACAGGAGAGAACACGCAGGTGAGTACGCAGTTGAGTATGCAGTTGAGATTACGCAGGTGAGAGGACGCAGTTGGGTGGACGCTGTTGAATGGACGCAGGAAAGAGTACGCAGTTGAGAGTACTCAGTTGAGTGGACGCAGGAGAGAGTACTCAGTTGAGCAGACGCTGTTGAGTGGACACAGGAGAGAGTTCGCAGGTGAGTATGCAGGGGGAGACGAAGACAGCCTCCACGTGGCCTCCCCCGCAAGTAGCTGAAGAGTAGTTGCAAGGTTGCATGCCCTTCAAGCGAAACAAATGTCTTCACAACGTCCACAGCCTAAAGTTCCTACGCTAGTGCTTTTCCAGCTTAACATTGAAGGTCTCACCACTGCCAAAATTGAGTGCAGTTGAGAATACTCAGTTGAGTGGACGCAGGAGAGAGTAATCAGTTGAGCAGACGCTGTTGAGTGGACACAGGAGAGAACACGCAGGTGAGTACGCAGTTGAGATTATGCAGGTGAGAGGACGCTGTTAAATGGACGCAGGAGAGAGTACGCAGTTGAGTGGACTCAGTTGAGTGGACGCAGGAGAGAGTACTCAGTTGAGCAGACGCTGTTGAGTGGACACAGGAGAGAACACGCAGGTGAGTACGCAGTTGAGATTACGCAGTTGAGATTATGTAGGTGAGAGGACGCTGTTAAATGGACGCAGGAGAGAGTACGCAGTTGAGAGTACTCAGTTGAGTGGACGCAGGAGAGAGTACTCAGTTGAGCAGACGCTGTTGAGTGGTCACAGGAGAGAGTTCGCAGGTGAGTATGCAGGGGGAGACGAAGACAGCCTCCACGTGGCCTCCCCCGCAAGTAGCTGAAGAGTAGTTGCAAGGTTGCATGCCCTTCAAGCGAAACAAATGTCTTCACAACGTCCACAGCCTAAAGTTCCTACGCTAGCGCTTTTCCAGCTTAACATTGAAGGTCTCACCACTGCCAAAATTGAGTGCAGTTGAGAATACTCAGTTGAGTGGACGCAGGAGAGAGTAATCAGTTGAGCAGACGCTGTTGAGTAGACACAGGAGAGAACACGCAGGTGAGTACGCAATTGAGATTATGCAGGTGAGAGGACGCTGTTAAATGGACGCAGGAGAGAGTACGCAGTTGAGAGTACTCAGTTGAGTGGACGCAGGAGAGATTAATCAGTTGAGCAGACGCTGTTGAGTGGACACAGGAGAGAACACGCAGGTGAGTACGCAGTTGAGATTATGCAGGTGAGAGGACGCTGTTAAATGGACGCAGGAGAGAGTACGCAGTTGAGAGTACTCAGTTGAGTGGACGCAGGAGAGAGTACTCAGTTGAGCAGACGCTGTTGAGTGGACACAGGAGAGAACACGCAGGTGAGTACGCAGTTGAGATTACGCAGTTGAGATTATGCAGGTGAGAGGACGCTGTTAAATGGACGCAGGAGAGAGTACGCAGTTGAGAGTACTCAGTTGAGTGGACGCAGGAGAGAGTACTCAGTTGAGCAGACGCTGTTGAGTGGACACAGGAGAGAACACGCAGGTGAGTACGCAGTTGAGATTATGCAGGTGAGAGGACGCTGTTAAATGGACGCAGGAGAGAGTACGCAGTTGAGAGTACTCCGTTGAGTGGACGCAGGAGAGAGTACTCAGTTGAGCAGACGCTGTTGAGTGGACACAGGAGAGAACACGCAGGTGAGTACGCAGTTGAGATTACGCAGTTGAGATTATGCAGGTGAGAGGACGCTGTTAAATGGACGCAGGAGAGAGTACGCAGTTGAGAGTACTCAGTTGAGTGGACGCAGGAGAGAGTACTCAGTTGAGCAGACGCTGTTGAGTGGACACAGGAGAGAACACGCAGGTGAGTACGCAGTTGAGATTACGCAGTTGAGATTATGCAGGTGAGAGGACGCTGTAAAATGGACGCAGGAGAGAGTACGCAGTTGAGAGTACTCAGTTGAGAGGACGCAGGAGAGAGTACTCAGTTGAGCAGACACTGTTGAGTGGACACACGAGAGAACACGCAGGTGAGTACGCAGTTGTGTATGCAGTTGAGATTACGCAGGTGAGAGGACACAGTTAGGTGGACCCTGTTGAATGGACGCAGGAGAGAGTACTCAGTTGAGTTGACGCAGGAGAGAGTACGCAGTTAAGAGTACTCAGTTGAGTGGATGCAGAAGAGAGTACTCAGTTGAGCAGATGCTGTTGAGTGGACACAGGAGAGAGTTCGCAGGTGAGTATGCAGTTGAGTATGCAGTTGAGATTATGCAGGTGAGAGGACGCAGTTGAGTGGACAATGGAGGCAGGAGAGAGTACTCAGATGATTGGACGCAGTTGAATGGGCGCAGGAGAGAGAATGCAGTTGAGAGTACTCAGTTTAGTGGATGCAGGAGAGAGTACTCAGTTGAGCAGACGCTGTTGAGTGGACACAGGAGAGAACACGCAGGTGAGTACGCAGTTGAGTATGCAGTTGAGATTACGCAGGTGAGAGGACGCAGTTGGGTGGACGCTGTTGAATGGACGCAGGAAAGAGTACGCAGTTGAGAGTACTCAGTTGAGTGGACGCAGGAGAGAGTACGCAGTTGAGAGTACTCAGTTGAGTGGACGCAGGAGAGAGTGATCAGTTGAGCAGACGCTGTTGAGTGGACACAGGAGAGAACACGCAGGTGAGTACGCAGTTGAGATTACGCAGTTGAGATTATGCAGGTGAGAGGACGCTGTTAAATGGACGCAGGAGAGAGTACGCAGTTGAGCAGACGCTGTTGAGTGGACACAGGAGAGAACACGCAGGTGAGTACGCAGTTGAGATTACGCTGTTGAGATTATGCAGGTGAGAGGACGCTGTTAAATGGACGCAGGAGAGAGTACGCAGTTGAGAGTACTCAGTTGAGTGGACGCAGGAGAGAGTACTCAGTTGAGCAGACGCTGTTGAGTGGACACAGGAGAGAACACGCAGGTGAGTACGCAGTTGAGATTATGCAGGTGAGAGGACGCTGTTAAATGGACGCAGGAGAGAGTACGCAGTTGAGTGGACTCAGTTGAGTGGACGCAGGAGAGAGTACTCAGTTGAGCAGACGCTGTTGAGTGGACACAGGAGAGAACACGCAGGTGAGTACGCAGTTGAGATTACGCAGTTGAGATTATGTAGGTGAGAGGACGCTGTTAAATGGACGCAGGAGAGAGTACGCAGTTGAGAGTACTCAGTTGAGTGGACGCAGGAGAGAGTACTCAGTTGAGCAGACGCTGTTGAGTGGACACAGGAGAGAGTTCGCAGGTGAGTATGCAGGGGGAGACGAAGACAGCCTCCACGTGGCCTCCCCCGCAAGTAGCTGAAGAGTAGTTGCAAGGTTGCATGCCCTTCAAGCGAAACAAATGTCTTCACAACGTCCACAGCCTAAAGTTCCTACGCTAGCGCTTTTCCAGCTTAACATTGAAGGTCTCACCACTGCCAAAATTGAGTGCAGTTGAGAATACTCAGTTGAGTGGACGCAGGAGAGAGTAATCAGTTGAGCAGACGCTGTTGAGTAGACACAGGAGAGAACACGCAGGTGAGTACGCAATTGAGATTATGCAGGTGAGAGGACGCTGTTAAATGGACGCAGGAGAGAGTACGCAGTTGAGAGTACTCAGTTGAGTGGACGCAGGAGAGAGTAATCAGTTGAGCAGACGCTGTTGAGTGGACACAGGAGAGAACACGCAGGTGAGTACGCAGTTGAGATTATGCAGGTGAGAGGACGCTGTTAAATGGACGCAGGAGAGAGTACGCAGTTGAGAGTACTCAGTTGAGTGGACGCAGGAGAGAGTACTCAGTTGAGCAGACGCTGTTGAGTGGACACAGGAGAGAACACGCAGGTGAGTACGCAGTTGAGATTACGCAGTTGAGATTATGCAGGTGAGAGGACGCTGTTAAATGGACGCAGGAGAGAGTACGCAGTTGAGAGTACTCAGTTGAGTGGACGCAGGAGAGAGTACTCAGTTGAGCAGACGCTGTTGAGTGGACACAGGAGAGAACACGCAGGTGAGTACGCAGTTGAGATTATGCAGGTGAGAGGACGCTGTTAAATGGACGCAGGAGAGAGTACGCAGTTGAGAGTACTCCGTTGAGTGGACGCAGGAGAGAGTACTCAGTTGAGCAGACGCTGTTGAGTGGACACAGGAGAGAACACGCAGGTGAGTACGCAGTTGAGATTATGCAGGTGAGAGGACGCTGTTAAATGGACGCAGGAGAGAGTACGCAGTTGAGAGTACTCAGTTGAGTGGACGCAGGAGAGAGTACTCAGTTGAGCAGACGCTGTTGAGTGGACACAGGAGAGAACACGCAGGTGAGTACGCAGTTGAGATTACGCAGTTGAGATTATGCAGGTGAGAGGACGCTGTTAAATGGACGCAGGAGAGAGTACGCAGTTGAGAGTACTCAGTTGAGTGGACGCAGGAGAGAGTACTCAGTTGAGCAGACGCTGTTGAGTGGACACAGGAGAGAACACGCAGGTGAGTACGCAGTTGAGATTATGCAGGTGAGAGGACGCTGTTAAATGGACGCAGGAGAGAGTACGCAGTTGAGAGTACTCAGTTGAGTGGACGCAGGAGAGAGTACTCAGTTGAGCAGACGCTGTTGAGTGGACACAGGAGAGAACACGCAGGTGAGTACGCAGTTGAGATTACGCAGTTGAGATTATGCAGGTGAGAGGACGCTGTTAAATGGACGCAGGAGAGAGTACGCAGTTGAGAGTACTCAGTTGAGTGGACGCAGGAGAGAGTACTCAGTTGAGCAGACGCTGTTGAGTGGACACAGGAGAGAACACGCAGGTGAGTACGCAGTTGAGATTATGCAGGTGAGAGGACGCTGTTAAATGGACGCAGGAGAGAGTACGCAGTTGAGAGTACTCCGTTGAGTGGACGCAGGAGAGAGTACTCAGTTGAGCAGACGCTGTTGAGTGGACACAGGAGAGAACACGCAGGTGAGTACGCAGTTGAGATTACGCAGTTGAGATTATGCAGGTGAGAGGACGCTGTTAAATGGACGCAGGAGAGAGTACGCAGTTGAGTGGACTCAGTTGAGTGGACGCAGGAGAGAGTACTCAGTTGAGCAGACGCTGTTGAGTGGACACAGGAGAGAACACGCAGGTGAGTACGCAGTTGAGATTACGCAGTTGAGATTATGTAGGTGAGAGGACGCTGTTAAATGGACGCAGGAGAGAGTACGCAGTTGAGAGTACTCAGTTGAGTGGACGCAGGAGAGAGTACTCAGTTGAGCAGACGCTGTTGAGTGGACACAGGAGAGAGTTCGCAGGTGAGTATGCAGGGGGAGACGAAGACAGCCTCCACGTGGCCTCCCCCGCAAGTAGCTGAAGAGTAGTTGCAAGGTTGCATGCCCTTCAAGCGAAACAAATGTCTTCACAACGTCCACAGCCTAAAGTTCCTACGCTAGCGCTTTTCCAGCTTAACATTGAAGGTCTCACCACTGCCAAAATTGAGTGCAGTTGAGAATACTCAGTTGAGTGGACGCAGGAGAGAGTAATCAGTTGAGCAGACGCTGTTGAGTGGACACAGGAGAGAACACGCAGGTGAGTACGCAATTGAGATTATGCAGGTGAGAGGACGCTGTTAAATGGACGCAGGAGAGAGTACGCAGTTGAGAGTACTCAGTTGAGTGGACGCAGGAGAGAGTAATCAGTTGAGCAGACGCTGTTGAGTGGACACAGGAGAGAACACGCAGGTGAGTACGCAGTTGAGATTATGCAGGTGAGAGGACGCTGTTAAATGGACGCAGGAGAGAGTACGCAGTTGAGAGTACTCAGTTGAGTGGACGCAGGAGAGAGTACTCAGTTGAGCAGACGCTGTTGAGTGGACACAGGAGAGAACACGCAGGTGAGTACGCAGTTGAGATTACGCAGTTGAGATTATGCAGGTGAGAGGACGCTGTTAAATGGACGCAGGAGAGAGTACGCAGTTGAGAGTACTCAGTTGAGTGGACGCAGGAGAGAGTACTCAGTTGAGCAGACGCTGTTGAGTGGACACAGGAGAGAACACGCAGGTGAGTACGCAGTTGAGATTATGCAGGTGAGAGGACGCTGTTAAATGGACGCAGGAGAGAGTACGCAGTTGAGAGTACTCCGTTGAGTGGACGCAGGAGAGAGTACTCAGTTGAGCAGACGCTGTTGAGTGGACACAGGAGAGAACACGCAGGTGAGTACGCAGTTGAGATTACGCAGTTGAGATTATGCAGGTGAGAGGACGCTGTTAAATGGACGCAGGAGAGAGTACGCAGTTGAGAGTACTCAGTTGAGTGGACGCAGGAGAGAGTACTCAGTTGAGCAGACGCTGTTGAGTGGACACAGGAGAGAACACGCAGGTGAGTACGCAGTTGAGATTACGCAGTTGAGATTATGCAGGTGAGAGGACGCTGTAAAATGGACGCAGGAGAGAGTACGCAGTTGAGAGTACTCAGTTGAGAGGACGCAGGAGAGAGTACTCAGTTGAGCAGACACTGTTGAGTGGACACACGAGAGAACACGCAGGTGAGTACGCAGTTGTGTATGCAGTTGAGATTACGCAGGTGAGAGGACACAGTTAGGTGGACCCTGTTGAATGGACGCAGGAGAGAGTACTCAGTTGAGTTGACGCAGGAGAGAGTACGCAGTTAAGAGTACTCAGTTGAGTGGATGCAGAAGAGAGTACTCAGTTGAGCAGATGCTGTTGAGTGGACACAGGAGAGAGTTCGCAGGTGAGTATGCAGTTGAGTATGCAGTTGAGATTATGCAGGTGAGAGGACGCAGTTGAGTGGACAATGGAGGCAGGAGAGAGTACTCAGATGAGTGGACGCAGTTGAATGGGCGCAGGAGAGAGTATGCAGTTGAGAGTACTCAGTTGAGTGGATGCAGGAGAGAGTACTCAGTTGAGCAGACGCTGTTGAGTGGACACAGGAGAGAACACGCAGGTGAGTACGCAGTTGAGTATGCAGTTGAGATTACGCAGGTGAGAGGACGCAGTTGGGTGGACGCTGTTGAATGGACGCAGGAAAGAGTACGCAGTTGAGAGTACTCAGTTGGGTGGACGCAGGAGAGAGTACGCAGTTGAGAGTACTCAGTTGAGTGGACGCAGGAGAGAGTGATCAGTTGAGCAGACGCTGTTGAGTGGACACAGGAGAGAACACGCAGGTGAGTACGCAGTTGAGATTATGCAGGTGAGAGGACGCTGTTAAATGGACGCAGGAGAGAGTACGCAGTTGAGAGTACTCAGTTGAGTGGACGCAGGACAGAGTACTCAGTTGAGCAGACGCTGTTGAGTGGACACAGGAGAGAACACGCAGGTGAGTACGCAGTTGAGATTACGCAGTTGAGATTATGCAGGTGAGAGGACGCTGTTAAATGGACGCAGGAGAGAGTACGCAGTTGAGCAGACGCTGTTGAGTGGACACAGGAGAGAACACGCAGGTGAGTACGCAGTTGAGATTACGCTGTTGAGATTATGCAGGTGAGAGGACGCTGTTAAATGGACGCAGGAGAGAGTACGCAGTTGAGAGTACTCAGTTGAGTGGACGCAGGAGAGAGTACTCAGTTGAGCAGACGCTGTTGAGTGGACACAGGAGAGAACACGCAGGTGAGTACGCAGTTGAGATTACGCAGTTGAGATTATGCAGGTGAGAGGACGCTGTAAAATGGACGCAGGAGAGAGTACGCAGTTGAGAGTACTCAGTTGAGAGGACGCAGGAGAGAGTACTCAGTTGAGCAGACACTGTTGAGTGGACACACGAGAGAACACGCAGGTGAGTACGCAGTTGTGTATGCAGTTGAGATTACGCAGGTGAGAGGACACAGTTAGGTGGACCCTGTTGAATGGACGCAGGAGAGAGTACTCAGTTGAGTTGACGCAGGAGAGAGTACGCAGTTAAGAGTACTCAGTTGACTGGATGCAGAAGAGAGTACTCAGTTGAGCAGATGCTGTTGAGTGGACACAGGAGAGAGTTCGCAGGTGAGTATGCAGTTGAGTATGCAGTTGAGATTATGCAGGTGAGAGGACGCAGTTGAGTGGACAATGGAGGCAGGAGAGAGTACTCAGATGAGTGGACGCAGTTGAATGGGCGCAGGAGAGAGTATGCAGTTGAGAGTACTCAGTTGAGTGGATGCAGGAGAGAGTACTCAGTTGAGCAGACGCTGTTGAGTGGACACAGGAGAGAACACGCAGGTGAGTACGCAGTTGAGTATGCAGTTGAGATTACGCAGGTGAGAGGACGCAGTTGGGTGGACGCTGTTGAATGGACGCAGGAAAGAGTACGCAGTTGAGAGTACTCAGTTGAGTGGACGCAGGAGAGAGTACTCAGTTGAGCAGACGCTGTTGAGTGGACACAGGAGAGAGTTCGCAGGTGAGTATGCAGGTGGAGACGAAGACAGCCTCCACGTGGCCTCCCCCGCAAGTAGCTGAAGAGTAGTTGCAAGGTTGCATGCCCTTCAAGCGAAACAAATGTCTTCACAACGTCCACAGCCTAAAGTTCCTACGCTAGCGCTTTTCCAGCTTAACATTGAAGGTCTCACCACTGCCAAAATTGAGTGCAGTTGAGAATACTCAGTTGAGTGGACGCAGGAGAGAGTACTCAGTTGAGCAGACGCTGTTGAGTGGACACAGGAGAGAACACGCAGGTGAGTACGCAGTTGAGATTACGCAGTTGAGATTATGCAGGTGAGAGGACGCTGTAAAATGGACGCAGGAGAGAGTACGCAGTTGAGAGTACTCAGTTGAGAGGACGCAGGAGAGAGTACTCAGTTGAGCAGACACTGTTGAGTGGACACACGAGAGAACACGCAGGTGAGTACGCAGTTGTGTATGCAGTTGAGATTACGCAGGTGAGAGGACACAGTTAGGTGGACCCTGTTGAATGGACGCAGGAGAGAGTACTCAGTTGAGTTGACGCAGGAGAGAGTACGCAGTTAAGAGTACTCAGTTGAGTGGATGCAGAAGAGAGTACTCAGTTGAGCAGATGCTGTTGAGTGGACACAGGAGAGAGTTCGCAGGTGAGTATGCAGTTGAGTATGCAGTTGAGATTATGCAGGTGAGAGGACGCAGTTGAGTGGATAATGGAGGCAGGAGAGAGTACTCAGATGAGTGGACGCAGTTGAATGGGCGCAGGAGAGAGTATGCAGTTGAGAGTACTCAGTTGAGTGGATGCAGGAGAGAGTACTCAGTTGAGCAGACGCTGTTGAGTGGACACAGGAGAGAACACGCAGGTGAGTACGCAGTTGAGTATGCAGTTGAGATTACGCAGGTGAGAGGACGCAGTTGGGTGGACGCTGTTGAATGGACGCAGGAAAGAGTACGCAGTTGAGAGTACTCAGTTGAGTGGACGCAGGAGAGAGTACTCAGTTGAGCAGACGCTGTTGAGTGGACACAGGAGAGAGTTCGCAGGTGAGTATGCAGGGGGAGACGAAGACAGCCTCCACGTGGCCTCCCCCGCAAGTAGCTAAAGAGTAGTTGCAAGGTTGCATGCCCTTCAAGCGAAACAAATGTCTTCACAACGTCCACAGCCTAAAGTTCCTACGCTAGCGCTTTTCCAGCTTAACATTGAAGGTCTCACCACTGCCAAAATTGAGTGCAGTTGAGAATACTCAGTTGAGTGGACGCAGGAGAGAGTAATCAGTTGAGCAGACGCTGTTGAGTGGACACAGGAGAGAACACGCAGGTGAGTACGCAGTTGAGATTATGCAGGTGAGAGGACGCTGTTAAATGGACGCAGGAGAGAGTACTCAGTTGAGTGGACTCAGTTGAGTGGACGCAGGAGAGAGTACTCAGTTGAGCAGACGCTGTTGAGTGGACACAGGAGAGAACACGCAGGTGAGTACGCAGTTGAGATTACGCAGTTGAGATTATGTAGGTGAGAGGACGCTGTTAAATGGACGCAGGAGAGAGTACGCAGTTGAGAGTACTCAGTTGAGTGGACGTAGGAGAGAGTACTCAGTTGAGCAGACGCTGTTGAGTGGACACAGGAGAGAGTTCGCAGGTGAGTATGCAGGGGGAGACGAAGACAGCCTCCACGTGGCCTCCCCCGCAAGTAGCTGAAGAGTAGTTGCAAGGTTGCATGCCCTTCAAGCGAAACAAATGTCTTCACAACGTCCACAGCCTAAAGTTCCTACGCTAGCGCTTTTCCAGCTTAACATTGAAGGTCTCACCACTGCCAAAATTGAGTGCAGTTGAGAATACTCAGTTGAGTGGACGCAGGAGAGAGTAATCAGTTGAGCAGACGCTGTTGAGTGGACACAGGAGAGAACACGCAGGTGAGTACGCAATTGAGATTATGCAGGTGAGAGGACGCTGTTAAATGGACGCAGGAGAGAGTACGCAGTTGAGAGTACTCAGTTGAGTGGACGCAGGAGAGAGTAATCAGTTGAGCAGTCGCTGTTGAGTGGACACAGGAGAGAACACGCAGGTGAGTACGCAGTTGAGATTATGCAGGTGAGAGGACGCTGTTAAATGGACGCAGGAGAGAGTATGCAGTTGAGAGTACTCAGTTGAGTGGACGCAGGAGAGAGTACTCAGTTGAGCAGACGCTGTTGAGTGGACACAGGAGAGAACACGCAGGTGAGTACGCAGTTGAGATTATGCAGGTGAGAGGACGCTGTTAAATGGACGCAGGAGAGAGTACGCAGTTGAGAGTACTCCGTTGAGTGGACGCAGGAGAGAGTACTCAGTTGAGCAGACGCTGTTGAGTGGACACAGGAGAGAACACGCAGGTGAGTACGCAGTTGAGATTACGCAGTTGAGATTATGCAGGTGAGAGGACGCTGTTAAATGGACGCAGGAGAGAGTACGCAGTTGAGAGTACTCAGTTGAGTGGACGCAGGAGAGAGTACTCAGTTGAGCAGACGCTGTTGAGTGGATACAGGAGAGAACACGCAGGTGAGTACGCAGTTGAGATTACGCAGTTGAGATTATGCAGGTGAGAGGACGCTGTAAAATGGACGCAGGAGAGAGTACGCAGTTGAGAGTACTCAGTTGAGAGGACGCAGGAGAGAGTACTCAGTTGAGCAGACACTGTTGAGTGGACACACGAGAGAACACGCAGGTGAGTACGCAGTTGTGTATGCAGTTGAGATTACGCAGGTGAGAGGACACAGTTAGGTGGACCCTGTTGAATGGACGCAGGAGAGAGTACTCAGTTGAGTTGACGCAGGAGAGAGTACGCAGTTAAGAGTACTCAGTTGAGTGGATGCAGAAGAGAGTACTCAGTTGAGCAGATGCTGTTGAGTGGACACAGGAGAGAGTTCGCAGGTGAGTATGCAGTTGAGTATGCAGTTGAGATTATGCAGGTGAGAGGACGCAGTTGAGTGGACAATGGAGGCAGGAGAGAGTACTCAGATGAGTGGACGCAGTTGAATGGGCGCAGGAGAGAGTATGCAGTTGAGAGTACTCAGTTGAGTGGATGCAGGAGAGAGTACTCAGTTGAGCAGACGCTGTTGAGTGGACACAGGAGAGAACACGCAGGTGAGTACGCAGTTGAGTATGCAGTTGAGATTACGCAGGTGAGAGGACGCAGTTGGGTGGACGCTGTTGAATGGACGCAGGAAAGAGTACGCAGTTGAGAGTACTCAGTTGAGTGGACGCAGGAGAGAGTACTCAGTTGAGCAGACGCTGTTGAGTGGACACAGGAGAGAGTTCGCAGGTGAGTATGCAGGGGGAGACGAAGACAGCCTCCACGTGGCCTCCCCCGCAAGTAGCTGAAGAGTAGTTGCAAGGTTGCATGCCCTTCAAGCGAAACAAATGTCTTCACAACGTCCACAGCCTAAAGTTCCTACGCTAGCGCTTTTCCAGCTTAACATTGAAGGTCTCACCACTGCCAAAATTGAGTGCAGTTGAGAATACTCAGTTGAGTGGACGCAGGAGAGAGTAATCAGTTGAGCAGACGCTGTTGAGTGGACACAGGAGAGAACACGCAGGTGAGTACGCAGTTGAGATTATGCAGGTGAGAGGACGCTGTTAAATGGACACAGGAGAGAGTACGCAGTTGAGAGTACTCAGTTGAGTGGACGCAGGAGAGAGTACTCAGTTGAGCAGACGCTGTTGAGTGGACACAGGAGAGAACACGCAGGTGAGTACGCAGTTGAGATTATGCAGGTGAGAGGACGCTGTTAAATGGATGCAGGAGAGAGTACGCAGTTGAGAATACTCAGTTGAGTGGACGCAGGAGAGAGTACTCAGTTGAGCAGACGCTGTTGAGTGGACACAGGAGAGAACACGCAGGTGAGTACGCAGTTGAGATTACGCAGTTGAGATTATGCAGGTGAGAGGACGCTGTTAAATGGACGCAGGAGAGAGTACGCAGTTGAGAGTACTCAGTTGAGTGGACGCAGGAGAGAGTACTCAGTTGAGCAGACGCTGTTGAGTGGACACAGGAGAGAACACGCAGGTGAGTACGCAGTTGAGATTACGCAGTTGAGAATATGCAGGTGAGAGGACGCTGTAAAATGGACGCAGGAGAGAGTACGCAGTTGAGAGTACTCAGTTGAGTGGACGCAGGAGAGAGTACTCAGTTGAGCAGACGCTGTTGAGTGGACACAGGAGAGAGTTCGCAGGTGAGTATGCAGGGAGAGACGAAGACAGCCTCCACGTGGCCTCCCCCGCAAGTAGCTGAAGAGTAGTTGCAAGGTTGCATGCCCTTCAAGCGAAACAAATGTCTTCACAACGTCCACAGCCTAAAGTTCCTACGTTAGCGCTTTTCCAGCTTAACATTGAAGGTCTCACCGCTGCCAAAATTGAGTGCAGTTGAGAATACTCAGTTGAGTGGACGCAGGAGAGAGTAATCAGTTGAGCAGACGCTTTTGAGTGGACACAGGAGAGAACACGCAGGTGAGTACGCAATTGAGATTATGCAGGTGAGAGGACGCTGTTAAATGGACGCAGGAGAGAGTACTCAGTTGAGTGGACGCAGGAGAGAGTACGCAGTTGAGAGTACTCAGTTGAGTGGACGCAGGAGAGAGTACTCAGTTGAGCAGACGCTGTTGAGTGGACACAGGAGAGAACACGCAGGTGAGTACGCAGTTGAGATTATGCAGGTGAGAGGACGCTGTAAAATGGACGCAGGAGAGAGTACGCAGTTGAGAGTACTCAGTTGAGAGGACGCAGGAGAGAGTACTCAGTTGAGCAGACACTGTTGAGTGGACACACGAGAGAACACGCAGGTGAGTACGCAGTTGTGTATGCAGTTGAGATTACGCAGGTGAGAGGACGCAGTTAGGTGGACGCTGTTGAATGGACGCAAGAGAGAGTACTCAGTTGAGTTGACGCAGGAGAGAGTACGCAGTTGAGAGTACTCAGTTGAGTGGATGCAGAAGAGAGTACTCAGTTGAGCAGATGCTGTTGAGTGGACACAGGAGAGAGTTCGCAGGTGAGTATGCAGTTGAGTATGCAGTTGAGATTATGCAGGTGAGAGGACGCAGTTGAGTGGACAATGGAGGCAGGAGAGAGTACTCAGTTGAGTGGACGCAGTTGAATGGGCGCAGGAGAGAGTATGCAGTTGAGAGTACTCAGTTGGGTGGATGCAGGAGAGAGTACACAGTTGAGCAGACGCTGTTGAGTGGACACAGGAGAGAACACGCAGGTGAGTACGCAGTTGAGATTATGCAGGTGAGAGGACGCTGTTAAATGGACGCAGGAGAGAGTACGCAGTTGAGAGTACTCCGTTGAGTGGACGCAGGAGAGAGTACTCAGTTGAGCAGACGCTGTTGAGTGGACACAGGAGAGAACACGCAGGTGAGTACGCAGTTGAGATTACGCAGTTGAGATTATGCAGGTGAGAGGACGCTGTTAAATGGACGCAGGAGAGAGTACGCAGTTGAGAGTACTCAGTTGAGTGGACGCAGGAGAGAGTACTCAGTTGAGCAGACGCTGTTGAGTGGACACAGGAGAGAACACGCAGGTGAGCACGCAGTTGAGATTACGCAGTTGAGATTATGCAGGTGAGAGGACGCTGTAAAATGGACGCAGGAGAGAGTACGCAGTTGAGAGTACTCAGTTGAGTGGACGCAGGAGAGAGTACTCAGTTGAGCAGACGCTGTTGAGTGGACACAGGAGAGATTCGCAGGTGAGTATGCAGGGGGAGACGAAGACAGCCTCCACGTGGCCTCCCCCGCAAGTAGCTGAAGAGTAGTTGCAAGGTTGCATGCCCTTCAAGCGAAACAAATGTCTTCACAACGTCCACAGCCTAAAGTTCCTACGTTAGCGCTTTTCCAGCTTAACATTGAAGGTCTCACCGCTGCCAAAATTGAGTGCAGTTGAGAATACTCAGTTGAGTGGACGCAGGAGAGAGTAATCAGTTGAGCAGACGCTTTTGAGTGGACACAGGATAGAACACGCAGGTGAGTACGCAATTGAGATTATGCAGGTGAGAGGACGCTGTTAAATGGACGCAGGAGAGAGTACTCAGTTGAGTGGACGCAGGAGAGAGTACGCAGTTGAGAGTACTCAGTTGAGTGGACGCAGGAGAGAGTACTCAGTTGAGCAGACGCTGTTGAGTGGACACAGGAGAGAACACGCAGGTGAGTACGCAGTTGAGATTATGCAGGTGAGAGGACGCTGTAAAATGGACGCAGGAGAGAGTACGCAGTTGAGAGTACTCAGTTGAGAGGACGCAGGAGAGAGTACTCAGTTGAGCAGACACTGTTGAGTGGACACACGAGAGAACACGCAGGTGAGTACGCAGTTGTGTATGCAGTTGAGATTACGCAGGTGAGAGGACGCAGTTAGGTGGACGCTGTTGAATGGACGCAAGAGAGAGTACTCAGTTGAGTTGACGCAGGAGAGAGTACGCAGTTGAGAGTACTCAGTTGAGTGGATGCAGAAGAGAGTACTCAGTTGAGCAGATGCTGTTGAGTGGACACAGGAGAGAGTTCGCAGGTGAGTATGCAGTTGAGTATGCAGTTGAGATTATGCAGGTGAGAGGACGCAGTTGAGTGGACAATGGAGGCAGGAGAGAGTACTCAGTTGAGTGGACGCAGTTGAATGGGCGCAGGAGAGAGTATGCAGTTGAGAGTACTCAGTTGGGTGGATGCAGGAGAGAGTACACAGTTGAGCAGACGCTGTTGAGTGGACACAGGAGAGAAGACGCAGGTGAGTACGCAGTTGAGATTATGCAGGTGAGAGGACGCTGTTAAATGGACGCAGGAGAGAGTACGCAGTTGAGAGTACTCCGTTGAGTGGACGCAGGAGAGAGTACTCAGTTGAGCAGACGCTGTTGAGTGGACACAGGAGAGAACACGCAGGTGAGTACGCAGTTGAGATTACGCAGTTGAGATTATGCAGGTGAGAGGACGCTGTTAAATGGACGCAGGAGAGAGTACGCAGTTGAGAGTACTCAGTTGAGTGGACGCAGGAGAGAGTACTCAGTTGAGCAGACGCTGTTGAGTGGACACAGGAGAGAACACGCAGGTGAGCACGCAGTTGAGATTACGCAGTTGAGATTATGCAGGTGAGAGGACGCTGTAAAATGGACGCAGGAGAGAGTACGCAGTTGAGAGTACTCAGTTGAGTGGACGCAGGAGAGAGTACTCAGTTGAGCAGACGCTGTTGAGTGGACACAGGAGAGAACACGCAGGTGAGCACGCAGTTGAGATTACGCAGTTGAGATTATGCAGGTGAGAGGACGCTGTAAAATGGACGCAGGAGAGAGTACGCAGTTGAGAGTACTCAGTTGAGTGGACGCAGGAGAGAGTACTCAGTTGAGCAGACGCTGTTGAGTGGACACAGGAGAGAGTTCGCAGGTGAGTATGCAGGGGGAGACGAAGACAGCCTCCACGTGGCCTCCCCCGCAAGTAGCTGAAGAGTAGTTGCAAGGTTGCATGCCCTTCAAGCGAAACAAATGTCTTCACAACGTCCACAGCCTAAAGTTCCTACGTTAGCGCTTTTCCAGCTTAACATTGAAGGTCTCACCGCTGCCAAAATTGAGTGCAGTTGAGAATACTCAGTTGAGTGGACGCAGGAGAGAGTAATCAGTTGAGCAGACGCTTTTGAGTGGACACAGGATAGAACACGCAGGTGAGTACGCAATTGAGATTATGCAGGTGAGAGGACGCTGTTAAATGGACGCAGGAGAGAGTACTCAGTTGAGTGGACGCAGGAGAGAGTACGCAGTTGAGTGGACGCAGGAGAGAGTACTCAGTTGAGCAGACGCTGTTGAGTGGACACAGGAGAGAACACGCAGGTGAGTACGCAGTTGAGATTATGCAGGTGAGAGGACGCTGTAAAATGGACGCAGGAGAGAGTACGCAGTTGAGAGTACTCAGTTGAGAGGACGCAGGAGAGAGTACTCAGTTGAGCAGACACTGTTGAGTGGACACACGAGAGAACACGCAGGTGAGTACGCAGTTGTGTATGCAGTTGAGATTACGCAGGTGAGAGGACGCAGTTAGGTGGACGCTGTTGAATGGACGCAAGAGAGAGTACTCAGTTGAGTTGACGCAGGAGAGAGTACGCAGTTGAGAGTACTCAGTTGAGTGGATGCAGAAGAGAGTACTCAGTTGAGCAGATGCTGTTGAGTGGACACAGGAGAGAGTTCGCAGGTGAGTATGCAGTTGAGTATGCAGTTGAGATTATGCAGGTGAGAGGACGCAGTTGAGTGGACAATGGAGGCAGGAGAGAGTACTCAGTTGAGTGGACGCAGTTGAATGGGCGCAGGAGAGAGTATGCAGTTGAGAGTACTCAGTTGGGTGGATGCAGGAGAGAGTACACAGTTGAGCAGACGCTGTTGAGTGGACACAGGAGAGAAGACGCAGGTGAGTACGCAGTTGAGATTATGCAGGTGAGAGGACGCTGTTAAATGGACGCAGGAGAGAGTACGCAGTTGAGAGTACTCCGTTGAGTGGACGCAGGAGAGAGTACTCAGTTGAGCAGACGCTGTTGAGTGGACACAGGAGAGAACACGCAGGTGAGTACGCAGTTGAGATTACGCAGTTGAGATTATGCAGGTGAGAGGACGCTGTTAAATGGACGCAGGAGAGAGTACGCAGTTGAGAGTACTCAGTTGAGTGGACGCAGGAGAGAGTACTCAGTTGAGCAGACGCTGTTGAGTGGACACAGGAGAGAACACGCAGGTGAGCACGCAGTTGAGATTACGCAGTTGAGATTATGCAGGTGAGAGGACGCTGTAAAATGGACGCAGGAGAGAGTACGCAGTTGAGAGTACTCAGTTGAGTGGACGCAGGAGAGAGTACTCAGTTGAGCAGACGCTGTTGAGTGGACACAGGAGAGAACACGCAGGTGAGCACGCAGTTGAGATTACGCAGTTGAGATTATGCAGGTGAGAGGACGCTGTAAAATGGACGCAGGAGAGAGTACGCAGTTGAGAGTACTCAGTTGAGTGGACGCAGGAGAGAGTACTCAGTTGAGCAGACGCTGTTGAGTGGACACAGGAGAGAGTTCGCAGGTGAGTATGCAGGGGGAGACGAAGACAGCCTCCACGTGGCCTCCCCCGCAAGTAGCTGAAGAGTAGTTGCAAGGTTGCATGCCCTTCAAGCGAAACAAATGTCTTCACAACGTCCACAGCCTAAAGTTCCTACGTTAGCGCTTTTCCAGCTTAACATTGAAGGTCTCACCGCTGCCAAAATTGAGTGCAGTTGAGAATACTCAGTTGAGTGGACGCAGGAGAGAGTAATCAGTTGAGCAGATGCTTTTGAGTGGACACAGGAGAGAACACGCAGGTGAGTACGCAATTGAGATTATGCAGGTGAGAGGACGCTGTTAAATGGACGCAGGAGAGAGTACTCAGTTGAGTGGACGCAGGAGAGAGTACGCAGTTGAGAGTACTCAGTTGAGTGGACGCAGGAGAGAGTACTCAGTTGAGCAGACGCTGTTGAGTGGACACAGGAGAGAACACGCAGGTGAGTACGCAGTTGAGATTATGCAGGTGAGAGGACGCTGTAAAATGGACGCAGGAGAGAGTACGCAGTTGAGAGTACTCAGTTGAGAGGACGCAGGAGAGAGTACTCAGTTGAGCAGACACTGTTGAGTGGACACACGAGAGAACACGCAGGTGAGTACGCAGTTGTGTATGCAGTTGAGATTACGCAGGTGAGAGGACGCAGTTAGGTGGACGCTGTTGAATGGACGCAAGAGAGAGTACTCAGTTGAGTTGACGCAGGAGAGAGTACGCAGTTGAGAGTACTCAGTTGAGTGGATGCAGAAGAGAGTACTCAGTTGAGCAGATGCTGTTGAGTGGACACAGGAGAGAGTTCGCAGGTGAGTATGCAGTTGAGTATGCAGTTGAGATTATGCAGGTGAGAGGACGCAGTTGAGTGGACAATGGAGGCAGGAGAGAGTACTCAGTTGAGTGGACGCAGTTGAATGGGCGCAGGAGAGAGTATGCAGTTGAGAGTACTCAGTTGGGTGGATGCAGGAGAGAGTACACAGTTGAGCAGACGCTGTTGAGTGGACACAGGAGAGAACACGCAGGTGAGTACGCAGTTGAGATTATGCAGGTGAGAGGACGCTGTTAAATGGACGCAGGAGAGAGTACGCAGTTGAGAGTACTCCGTTGAGTGGACGCAGGAGAGAGTACTCAGTTGAGCAGACGCTGTTGAGTGGACACAGGAGAGAACACGCAGGTGAGTACGCAGTTGAGATTACGCAGTTGAGATTATGCAGGTGAGAGGACGCTGTTAAATGGACGCAGAAGAGAGTACGCAGTTGAGAGTACTCAGTTGAGTGGACGCAGGAGAGAGTACTCAGTTGAGCAGACGCTGTTGAGTGGACACAGGAGAGAGTTCGCAGGTGAGTATGCAGGGGGAGACGAAGACAGCCTCCACGTGGCCTCCCCCGCAAGTAGCTGAAGAGTAGTTGCAAGGTTGCATGCCCTTCAAGCGAAACAAATGTCTTCACAACGTCCACAGCCTAAAGTTCCTACGTTAGCGCTTTTCCAGCTTAACATTGAAGGTCTCACCGCTGCCAAAATTGAGTGCAGTTGAGAATACTCAGCTGAGTGGACGCAGGAGAGAGTAATCAGTTGAGCAGACGCTTTTGAGTGGACACAGGATAGAACACGCAGGTGAGTACGCAATTGAGATTATGCAGGTGAGAGGACGCTGTTAAATGGACGCAGGAGAGAGTACTCAGTTGAGTGGACGCAGGAGAGAGTACGCAGTTGAGAGTACTCAGTTGAGTGGACGCAGGAGAGAGTACTCAGTTGAGCAGACGCTGTTGAGTGGACACAGGAGAGAACACGCAGGTGAGTACGCAATTGAGATTATGCAGGTGAGAGGACGCTGTTAAATGGACGCAGGAGAGAGTACTCAGTTGAGTGGACGCAGGAGAGAGTACGCAGTTGAGAGTACTCAGTTGAGTGGACGCAGGAGAGAGTACTCAGTTGAGCAGACGCTGTTGAGTGGACACAGGAGAGAACACGCAGGTGAGTACGCAGTTGAGATTATGCAGGTGAGAGGACGCTGTAAAATGGACGCAGGAGAGAGTACGCAGTTGAGAGGACGCAGGAGAGAGTACTCAGTTGAGCAGACACTGTTGAGTGGACACACGAGAGAACACGCAGGTGAGTACGCAGTTGTGTATGCAGTTGAGATTACGCAGGTGAGAGGACGCAGTTAGGTGGACGCTGTTGAATGGACGCAAGAGAGAGTACTCAGTTGAGTTGACGCAGGAGAGAGTACGCAGTTGAGAGTACTCAGTTGAGTGGATGCAGAAGAGAGTACTCAGTTGAGCAGATGCTGTTGAGTGGACACAGGAGAGAGTTCGCAGGTGAGTATGCAGTTGAGTATGCAGTTGAGATTATGCAGGTGAGAGGACGCAGTTGAGTGGACAATGGAGGCAGGAGAGAGTACTCAGTTGAGTGGACGCAGTTGAATGGGCGCAGGAGAGAGTATGCAGTTGAGAGTACTCAGTTGGGTGGATGCAGGAGAGAGTACACAGTTGAGCAGACGCTGTTGAGTGGACACAGGAGAGAACACGCAGGTGAGTACGCAGTTGAGATTATGCAGGTGAGAGGACGCTGTTAAATGGACGCAGGAGAGAGTACGCAGTTGAGAGTACTCCGTTGAGTGGACGCAGGAGAGAGTACTCAGTTGAGCAGACGCTGTTGAGTGGACACAGGAGAGAACACGCAGGTGAGTACGCAGTTGAGATTACGCAGTTGAGATTATGCAGGTGAGAGGACGCTGTTAAATGGACGCAGGAGAGAGTACGCAGTTGAGAGTACTCAGTTGAGTGGACGCAGGAGAGAGTACTCAGTTGAGCAGACGCTGTTGAGTGGACACAGGAGAGAACACGCAGGTGAGCACGCAGTTGAGATTACGCAGTTGAGATTATGCAGGTGAGAGGACGCTGTAAAATGGACGCAGGAGAGAGTACGCAGTTGAGAGTACTCAGTTGAGTGGACGCAGGAGAGAGTACTCAGTTGAGCAGACGCTGTTGAGTGGACACAGGAGAGAGTTCGCAGGTGAGTATGCAGGGGGAGACGAAGACAGCCTCCACGTGGCCTCCCCCGCAAGTAGCTGAAGAGTAGTTGCAAGGTTGCATGCCCTTCAAGCGAAACAAATGTCTTCACAACGTCCACAGCCTAAAGTTCCTACGTTAGCGCTTTTCCAGCTTAACATTGAAGGTCTCACCGCTGCCAAAATTGAGTGCAGTTGAGAATACTCAGTTGAGTGGACGCAGGAGAGAGTAATCAGTTGAGCAGACGCTTTTGAGTGGACACAGGATAGAACACGCAGGTGAGTACGCAATTGAGATTATGCAGGTGAGAGGACGCTGTTAAATGGACGCAGGAGAGAGTACTCAGTTGAGTGGACGCAGGAGAGAGTACGCAGTTGAGAGTACTCAGTTGAGTGGACGCAGGAGAGAGTACTCAGTTGAGCAGACGCTGTTGAGTGGACACAGGAGAGAACACGCAGGTGAGTACGCAGTTGAGATTATGCAGGTGAGAGGACGCTGTAAAATGGACGCAGGAGAGAGTACGCAGTTGAGAGTACTCAGTTGAGAGGACGCAGGAGAGAGTACTCAGTTGAGCAGACACTGTTGAGTGGACACTCGAGAGAACACGCAGGTGAGTACGCAGTTGTGTATGCAGTTGAGATTACGCAGGTGAGAGGACGCAGTTAGGTGGACGCTGTTGAATGGACGCAAGAGAGAGTACTCAGTTGAGTTGACGCAGGAGAGAGTACGCAGTTGAGAGTACTCAGTTGAGTGGATGCAGAAGAGAGTACTCAGTTGAGCAGATGCTGTTGAGTGGACACAGGAGAGAGTTCGCAGGTGAGTATGCAGTTGAGTATGCAGTTGAGATTATGCAGGTGAGAGGACGCAGTTGAGTGGACAATGGAGGCAGGAGAGAGTACTCAGTTGAGTGGACGCAGTTGAATGGGCGCAGGAGAGAGTATGCAGTTGAGAGTACTCAGTTGGGTGGATGCAGGAGAGAGTACACAGTTGAGCAGACGCTGTTGAGTGGACACAGGAGAGAACACGCAGGTGAGTACGCAGTTGAGATTATGCAGGTGAGAGGACGCTGTTAAATGGACGCAGGAGAGAGTACGCAGTTGAGAGTACTCCGTTGAGTGGACGCAGGAGAGAGTACTCAGTTGAGCAGACGCTGTTGAGTGGACACAGGAGAGAACACGCAGGTGAGTACGCAGTTGAGATTACGCAGTTGAGATTATGCAGGTGAGAGGACGCTGTTAAATGGACGCAGGAGAGAGTACGCAGTTGAGAGTACTCGGTTGAGTGGACGCAGGAGAGAGTACTCAGTTGAGCAGACGCTGTTGAGTGGACACAGGAGAGAACACGCAGGTGAGCACGCAGTTGAGATTACGCAGTTGAGATTATGCAGGTGAGAGGACGCTGTAAAATGGACGCAGGAGAGAGTACGCAGTTGAGAGTACTCAGTTGAGTGGACGCAGGAGAGAGTACTCAGTTGAGCAGACGCTGTTGAGTGGACACAGGAGAGAGTTCGCAGGTGAGTATGCAGGGGGAGACGAAGACAGCCTCCACGTGGCCTCCCCCGCAAGTAGCTGAAGAGTAGTTGCAAGGTTGCATGCCCTTCAAGCGAAACAAATGTCTTCACAACATCCACAGCCTAAAGTTCCTACGTTAGCGCTTTTCCAGCTTAACATTGAAGGTCTCACCGCTGCCAAAATTGAGTGCAGTTGAGAATACTCAGTTGAGCAGATGCTTTTGAGTGGACACAGGAGAGCAGGTGAGTACGCAATTGAGATTATGCAGGTGAGAGGACGCTGTTAAATGGACGCAGGAGAGAGTACTCAGTTGAGTGGACGCAGGAGAGAGTACGCAGTTGAGAGTACTCAGTTGAGTGGACGCAGGAGAGAGTACTCAGTTGAGCAGACGCTGTTGAGTGGACACAGGAGAGAACACGCAGGTGAGTACGCAGTTGAGATTATGCAGGTGAGAGGACGCTGTAAAATGGACGCAGGAGAGAGTACGCAGTTGAGAGTACTCAGTTGAGAGGACGCAGGAGAGAGTACTCAGTTGAGCAGACACTGTTGAGTGGACACACGAGAGAACACGCAGGTGAGTACGCAGTTGTGTATGCAGTTGAGATTACGCAGGTGAGAGGACACAGTTAGGTGGACCCTGTTGAATGGACGCAGGAGAGAGTACTCAGTTGAGTTGACGCAGGAGAGAGTACGCAGTTGAGAGTACTCAGTTGAGTGGATGCAGAAGAGAGTACTCAGTTGAGCAGATGCTGTTGAGTGGACACAGGAGAGAGTTCGCAGGTGAGTATGCAGTTGAGTATGCAGTTGAGATTATGCAGGTGAGAGGACGCAGTTGAGTGGACAATGGAGGCAGGAGAGAGTACTCAGATGAGTGGACGCAGTTGAATGGGCGCAGGAGAGAGAATGCAGTTGAGAGTACTCAGTTGAGTGGATGCAGGAGAGAGTACTCAGTTGAGCAGACGCTGTTGAGTGGACACAGGAGAGAACACGCAGGTGAGTACGCAGTTGAGTATGCAGTTGAGATTACGCAGGTGAGAGGACGCAGTTGGGTGGACGCTGTTGAATGGACGCAGGAAAGAGTACGCAGTTGAGAGTACTCAGTTGAGTGGACGCAGGAGAGAGTACTCAGTTGAGCAGACGCTGTTGAGTGGACACAGGAGAGAGTTCGCAGGTGAGTATGCAGGGGGAGACGAAGACAGCCTCCACGTGGCCTCCCCCGCAAGTAGCTGAAGAGTAGTTGCAAGGTTGCATGCCCTTCAAGCGAAACAAATGTCTTCACAACGTCCACAGCCTAAAGTTCCTACGCTAGTGCTTTTCCAGCTTAACATTGAAGGTCTCACCACTGCCAAAATTGAGTGCAGTTGAGAATACTCAGTTGAGTGGACGCAGGAGAGAGTAATCAGTTGAGCAGACGCTGTTGAGTGGACACAGGAGAGAACACGCAGGTGAGTACGCAGTTGAGATTATGCAGGTGAGAGGACGCTGTTAAATGGACGCAGGAGAGAGTACGCAGTTGAGTGGACTCAGTTGAGTGGACGCAGGAGAGAGTACTCAGTTGAGCAGACGCTGTTGAGTGGACACAGGAGAGAACACGCAGGTGAGTACGCAGTTGAGATTACGCAGTTGAGATTATGTAGGTGAGAGGACGCTGTTAAATGGACGCAGGAGAGAGTACGCAGTTGAGAGTACTCAGTTGAGTGGACGCAGGAGAGAGTACTCAGTTGAGCAGACGCTGTTGAGTGGTCACAGGAGAGAGTTCGCAGGTGAGTATGCAGGGGGAGACGAAGACAGCCTCCACGTGGCCTCCCCCGCAAGTAGCTGAAGAGTAGTTGCAAGGTTGCATGCCCTTCAAGCGAAACAAATGTCTTCACAACGTCCACAGCCTAAAGTTCCTACGCTAGCGCTTTTCCAGCTTAACATTGAAGGTCTCACCACTGCCAAAATTGAGTGCAGTTGAGAATACTCAGTTGAGTGGACGCAGGAGAGAGTAATCAGTTGAGCAGACGCTGTTGAGTAGACACAGGAGAGAACACGCAGGTGAGTACGCAATTGAGATTATGCAGGTGAGAGGACGCTGTTAAATGGACGCAGGAGAGAGTACGCAGTTGAGAGTACTCAGTTGAGTGGACGCAGGAGAGATTAATCAGTTGAGCAGACGCTGTTGAGTGGACACAGGAGAGAACACGCAGGTGAGTACGCAGTTGAGATTATGCAGGTGAGAGGACGCTGTTAAATGGACGCAGGAGAGAGTACGCAGTTGAGAGTACTCAGTTGAGTGGACGCAGGAGAGAGTACTCAGTTGAGCAGACGCTGTTGAGTGGACACAGGAGAGAACACGCAGGTGAGTACGCAGTTGAGATTACGCAGTTGAGATTATGCAGGTGAGAGGACGCTGTTAAATGGACGCAGGAGAGAGTACGCAGTTGAGAGTACTCAGTTGAGTGGACGCAGGAGAGAGTACTCAGTTGAGCAGACGCTGTTGAGTGGACACAGGAGAGAACACGCAGGTGAGTACGCAGTTGAGATTATGCAGGTGAGAGGACGCTGTTAAATGGACGCAGGAGAGAGTACGCAGTTGAGAGTACTCCGTTGAGTGGACGCAGGAGAGAGTACTCAGTTGAGCAGACGCTGTTGAGTGGACACAGGAGAGAACACGCAGGTGAGTACGCAGTTGAGATTACGCAGTTGAGATTATGCAGGTGAGAGGACGCTGTTAAATGGACGCAGGAGAGAGTACGCAGTTGAGAGTACTCAGTTGAGTGGACGCAGGAGAGAGTACTCAGTTGAGCAGACGCTGTTGAGTGGACACAGGAGAGAACACGCAGGTGAGTACGCAGTTGAGATTACGCAGTTGAGATTATGCAGGTGAGAGGACGCTGTAAAATGGACGCAGGAGAGAGTACGCAGTTGAGAGTACTCAGTTGAGAGGACGCAGGAGAGAGTACTCAGTTGAGCAGACACTGTTGAGTGGACACACGAGAGAACACGCAGGTGAGTACGCAGTTGTGTATGCAGTTGAGATTACGCAGGTGAGAGGACACAGTTAGGTGGACCCTGTTGAATGGACGCAGGAGAGAGTACTCAGTTGAGTTGACGCAGGAGAGAGTACGCAGTTAAGAGTACTCAGTTGAGTGGATGCAGAAGAGAGTACTCAGTTGAGCAGATGCTGTTGAGTGGACACAGGAGAGAGTTCGCAGGTGAGTATGCAGTTGAGTATGCAGTTGAGATTATGCAGGTGAGAGGACGCAGTTGAGTGGACAATGGAGGCAGGAGAGAGTACTCAGATGATTGGACGCAGTTGAATGGGCGCAGGAGAGAGAATGCAGTTGAGAGTACTCAGTTTAGTGGATGCAGGAGAGAGTACTCAGTTGAGCAGACGCTGTTGAGTGGACACAGGAGAGAACACGCAGGTGAGTACGCAGTTGAGTATGCAGTTGAGATTACGCAGGTGAGAGGACGCAGTTGGGTGGACGCTGTTGAATGGACGCAGGAAAGAGTACGCAGTTGAGAGTACTCAGTTGAGTGGACGCAGGAGAGAGTACGCAGTTGAGAGTACTCAGTTGAGTGGACGCAGGAGAGAGTGATCAGTTGAGCAGACGCTGTTGAGTGGACACAGGAGAGAACACGCAGGTGAGTACGCAGTTGAGATTACGCAGTTGAGATTATGCAGGTGAGAGGACGCTGTTAAATGGACGCAGGAGAGAGTACGCAGTTGAGCAGACGCTGTTGAGTGGACACAGGAGAGAACACGCAGGTGAGTACGCAGTTGAGATTACGCTGTTGAGATTATGCAGGTGAGAGGACGCTGTTAAATGGACGCAGGAGAGAGTACGCAGTTGAGAGTACTCAGTTGAGTGGACGCAGGAGAGAGTACTCAGTTGAGCAGACGCTGTTGAGTGGACACAGGAGAGAACACGCAGGTGAGTACGCAGTTGAGATTATGCAGGTGAGAGGACGCTGTTAAATGGACGCAGGAGAGAGTACGCAGTTGAGTGGACTCAGTTGAGTGGACGCAGGAGAGAGTACTCAGTTGAGCAGACGCTGTTGAGTGGACACAGGAGAGAACACGCAGGTGAGTACGCAGTTGAGATTACGCAGTTGAGATTATGTAGGTGAGAGGACGCTGTTAAATGGACGCAGGAGAGAGTACGCAGTTGAGAGTACTCAGTTGAGTGGACGCAGGAGAGAGTACTCAGTTGAGCAGACGCTGTTGAGTGGACACAGGAGAGAGTTCGCAGGTGAGTATGCAGGGGGAGACGAAGACAGCCTCCACGTGGCCTCCCCCGCAAGTAGCTGAAGAGTAGTTGCAAGGTTGCATGCCCTTCAAGCGAAACAAATGTCTTCACAACGTCCACAGCCTAAAGTTCCTACGCTAGCGCTTTTCCAGCTTAACATTGAAGGTCTCACCACTGCCAAAATTGAGTGCAGTTGAGAATACTCAGTTGAGTGGACGCAGGAGAGAGTAATCAGTTGAGCAGACGCTGTTGAGTAGACACAGGAGAGAACACGCAGGTGAGTACGCAATTGAGATTATGCAGGTGAGAGGACGCTGTTAAATGGACGCAGGAGAGAGTACGCAGTTGAGAGTACTCAGTTGAGTGGACGCAGGAGAGAGTAATCAGTTGAGCAGACGCTGTTGAGTGGACACAGGAGAGAACACGCAGGTGAGTACGCAGTTGAGATTATGCAGGTGAGAGGACGCTGTTAAATGGACGCAGGAGAGAGTACGCAGTTGAGAGTACTCAGTTGAGTGGACGCAGGAGAGAGTACTCAGTTGAGCAGACGCTGTTGAGTGGACACAGGAGAGAACACGCAGGTGAGTACGCAGTTGAGATTACGCAGTTGAGATTATGCAGGTGAGAGGACGCTGTTAAATGGACGCAGGAGAGAGTACGCAGTTGAGAGTACTCAGTTGAGTGGACGCAGGAGAGAGTACTCAGTTGAGCAGACGCTGTTGAGTGGACACAGGAGAGAACACGCAGGTGAGTACGCAGTTGAGATTATGCAGGTGAGAGGACGCTGTTAAATGGACGCAGGAGAGAGTACGCAGTTGAGAGTACTCCGTTGAGTGGACGCAGGAGAGAGTACTCAGTTGAGCAGACGCTGTTGAGTGGACACAGGAGAGAACACGCAGGTGAGTACGCAGTTGAGATTATGCAGGTGAGAGGACGCTGTTAAATGGACGCAGGAGAGAGTACGCAGTTGAGAGTACTCAGTTGAGTGGACGCAGGAGAGAGTACTCAGTTGAGCAGACGCTGTTGAGTGGACACAGGAGAGAACACGCAGGTGAGTACGCAGTTGAGATTACGCAGTTGAGATTATGCAGGTGAGAGGACGCTGTTAAATGGACGCAGGAGAGAGTACGCAGTTGAGAGTACTCAGTTGAGTGGACGCAGGAGAGAGTACTCAGTTGAGCAGACGCTGTTGAGTGGACACAGGAGAGAACACGCAGGTGAGTACGCAGTTGAGATTATGCAGGTGAGAGGACGCTGTTAAATGGACGCAGGAGAGAGTACGCAGTTGAGAGTACTCAGTTGAGTGGACGCAGGAGAGAGTACTCAGTTGAGCAGACGCTGTTGAGTGGACACAGGAGAGAACACGCAGGTGAGTACGCAGTTGAGATTACGCAGTTGAGATTATGCAGGTGAGAGGACGCTGTTAAATGGACGCAGGAGAGAGTACGCAGTTGAGAGTACTCAGTTGAGTGGACGCAGGAGAGAGTACTCAGTTGAGCAGACGCTGTTGAGTGGACACAGGAGAGAACACGCAGGTGAGTACGCAGTTGAGATTATGCAGGTGAGAGGACGCTGTTAAATGGACGCAGGAGAGAGTACGCAGTTGAGAGTACTCCGTTGAGTGGACGCAGGAGAGAGTACTCAGTTGAGCAGACGCTGTTGAGTGGACACAGGAGAGAACACGCAGGTGAGTACGCAGTTGAGATTACGCAGTTGAGATTATGCAGGTGAGAGGACGCTGTTAAATGGACGCAGGAGAGAGTACGCAGTTGAGTGGACTCAGTTGAGTGGACGCAGGAGAGAGTACTCAGTTGAGCAGACGCTGTTGAGTGGACACAGGAGAGAACACGCAGGTGAGTACGCAGTTGAGATTACGCAGTTGAGATTATGTAGGTGAGAGGACGCTGTTAAATGGACGCAGGAGAGAGTACGCAGTTGAGAGTACTCAGTTGAGTGGACGCAGGAGAGAGTACTCAGTTGAGCAGACGCTGTTGAGTGGACACAGGAGAGAGTTCGCAGGTGAGTATGCAGGGGGAGACGAAGACAGCCTCCACGTGGCCTCCCCCGCAAGTAGCTGAAGAGTAGTTGCAAGGTTGCATGCCCTTCAAGCGAAACAAATGTCTTCACAACGTCCACAGCCTAAAGTTCCTACGCTAGCGCTTTTCCAGCTTAACATTGAAGGTCTCACCACTGCCAAAATTGAGTGCAGTTGAGAATACTCAGTTGAGTGGACGCAGGAGAGAGTAATCAGTTGAGCAGACGCTGTTGAGTGGACACAGGAGAGAACACGCAGGTGAGTACGCAATTGAGATTATGCAGGTGAGAGGACGCTGTTAAATGGACGCAGGAGAGAGTACGCAGTTGAGAGTACTCAGTTGAGTGGACGCAGGAGAGAGTAATCAGTTGAGCAGACGCTGTTGAGTGGACACAGGAGAGAACACGCAGGTGAGTACGCAGTTGAGATTATGCAGGTGAGAGGACGCTGTTAAATGGACGCAGGAGAGAGTACGCAGTTGAGAGTACTCAGTTGAGTGGACGCAGGAGAGAGTACTCAGTTGAGCAGACGCTGTTGAGTGGACACAGGAGAGAACACGCAGGTGAGTACGCAGTTGAGATTACGCAGTTGAGATTATGCAGGTGAGAGGACGCTGTTAAATGGACGCAGGAGAGAGTACGCAGTTGAGAGTACTCAGTTGAGTGGACGCAGGAGAGAGTACTCAGTTGAGCAGACGCTGTTGAGTGGACACAGGAGAGAACACGCAGGTGAGTACGCAGTTGAGATTATGCAGGTGAGAGGACGCTGTTAAATGGACGCAGGAGAGAGTACGCAGTTGAGAGTACTCCGTTGAGTGGACGCAGGAGAGAGTACTCAGTTGAGCAGACGCTGTTGAGTGGACACAGGAGAGAACACGCAGGTGAGTACGCAGTTGAGATTACGCAGTTGAGATTATGCAGGTGAGAGGACGCTGTTAAATGGACGCAGGAGAGAGTACGCAGTTGAGAGTACTCAGTTGAGTGGACGCAGGAGAGAGTACTCAGTTGAGCAGACGCTGTTGAGTGGACACAGGAGAGAACACGCAGGTGAGTACGCAGTTGAGATTACGCAGTTGAGATTATGCAGGTGAGAGGACGCTGTAAAATGGACGCAGGAGAGAGTACGCAGTTGAGAGTACTCAGTTGAGAGGACGCAGGAGAGAGTACTCAGTTGAGCAGACACTGTTGAGTGGACACACGAGAGAACACGCAGGTGAGTACGCAGTTGTGTATGCAGTTGAGATTACGCAGGTGAGAGGACACAGTTAGGTGGACCCTGTTGAATGGACGCAGGAGAGAGTACTCAGTTGAGTTGACGCAGGAGAGAGTACGCAGTTAAGAGTACTCAGTTGAGTGGATGCAGAAGAGAGTACTCAGTTGAGCAGATGCTGTTGAGTGGACACAGGAGAGAGTTCGCAGGTGAGTATGCAGTTGAGTATGCAGTTGAGATTATGCAGGTGAGAGGACGCAGTTGAGTGGACAATGGAGGCAGGAGAGAGTACTCAGATGAGTGGACGCAGTTGAATGGGCGCAGGAGAGAGTATGCAGTTGAGAGTACTCAGTTGAGTGGATGCAGGAGAGAGTACTCAGTTGAGCAGACGCTGTTGAGTGGACACAGGAGAGAACACGCAGGTGAGTACGCAGTTGAGTATGCAGTTGAGATTACGCAGGTGAGAGGACGCAGTTGGGTGGACGCTGTTGAATGGACGCAGGAAAGAGTACGCAGTTGAGAGTACTCAGTTGGGTGGACGCAGGAGAGAGTACGCAGTTGAGAGTACTCAGTTGAGTGGACGCAGGAGAGAGTGATCAGTTGAGCAGACGCTGTTGAGTGGACACAGGAGAGAACACGCAGGTGAGTACGCAGTTGAGATTATGCAGGTGAGAGGACGCTGTTAAATGGACGCAGGAGAGAGTACGCAGTTGAGAGTACTCAGTTGAGTGGACGCAGGACAGAGTACTCAGTTGAGCAGACGCTGTTGAGTGGACACAGGAGAGAACACGCAGGTGAGTACGCAGTTGAGATTACGCAGTTGAGATTATGCAGGTGAGAGGACGCTGTTAAATGGACGCAGGAGAGAGTACGCAGTTGAGCAGACGCTGTTGAGTGGACACAGGAGAGAACACGCAGGTGAGTACGCAGTTGAGATTACGCTGTTGAGATTATGCAGGTGAGAGGACGCTGTTAAATGGACGCAGGAGAGAGTACGCAGTTGAGAGTACTCAGTTGAGTGGACGCAGGAGAGAGTACTCAGTTGAGCAGACGCTGTTGAGTGGACACAGGAGAGAACACGCAGGTGAGTACGCAGTTGAGATTACGCAGTTGAGATTATGCAGGTGAGAGGACGCTGTAAAATGGACGCAGGAGAGAGTACGCAGTTGAGAGTACTCAGTTGAGAGGACGCAGGAGAGAGTACTCAGTTGAGCAGACACTGTTGAGTGGACACACGAGAGAACACGCAGGTGAGTACGCAGTTGTGTATGCAGTTGAGATTACGCAGGTGAGAGGACACAGTTAGGTGGACCCTGTTGAATGGACGCAGGAGAGAGTACTCAGTTGAGTTGACGCAGGAGAGAGTACGCAGTTAAGAGTACTCAGTTGACTGGATGCAGAAGAGAGTACTCAGTTGAGCAGATGCTGTTGAGTGGACACAGGAGAGAGTTCGCAGGTGAGTATGCAGTTGAGTATGCAGTTGAGATTATGCAGGTGAGAGGACGCAGTTGAGTGGACAATGGAGGCAGGAGAGAGTACTCAGATGAGTGGACGCAGTTGAATGGGCGCAGGAGAGAGTATGCAGTTGAGAGTACTCAGTTGAGTGGATGCAGGAGAGAGTACTCAGTTGAGCAGACGCTGTTGAGTGGACACAGGAGAGAACACGCAGGTGAGTACGCAGTTGAGTATGCAGTTGAGATTACGCAGGTGAGAGGACGCAGTTGGGTGGACGCTGTTGAATGGACGCAGGAAAGAGTACGCAGTTGAGAGTACTCAGTTGAGTGGACGCAGGAGAGAGTACTCAGTTGAGCAGACGCTGTTGAGTGGACACAGGAGAGAGTTCGCAGGTGAGTATGCAGGTGGAGACGAAGACAGCCTCCACGTGGCCTCCCCCGCAAGTAGCTGAAGAGTAGTTGCAAGGTTGCATGCCCTTCAAGCGAAACAAATGTCTTCACAACGTCCACAGCCTAAAGTTCCTACGCTAGCGCTTTTCCAGCTTAACATTGAAGGTCTCACCACTGCCAAAATTGAGTGCAGTTGAGAATACTCAGTTGAGTGGACGCAGGAGAGAGTAATCAGTTGAGCAGACGCTGTTGAGTGGACACAGGAGAGAACACGCAGGTGAGTACGCAGTTGAGATTATGCAGGTGAGAGGACGCTGTTAAATGGACGCAGGAGAGAGTACTCAGTTGAGTGGACTCAGTTGAGTGGACGCAGGAGAGAGTACTCAGTTGAGCAGACGCTGTTGAGTGGACACAGGAGAGAACACGCAGGTGAGTACGCAGTTGAGATTACGCAGTTGAGATTATGTACGTGAGAGGACGCTGTTAAATGGACGCAGGAGAGAGTACGCAGTTGAGAGTACTCAGTTGAGTGGACGCAGGAGAGAGTACTCAGTTGAGCAGACGCTGTTGAGTGGACACAGGAGAGAGTTCGCAGGTGAGTATGCAGGGGGAGACGAAGACAGCCTCCACGTGGCCTCCCCCGCAAGTAGCTGAAGAGTAGTTGCAAGGTTGCATGCCCTTCAAGCGAAACAAATGTCTTCACAACGTCCACAGCCTAAAGTTCCTACGCTAGCGCTTTTCCAGCTTAACATTGAAGGTCTCACCACTGCCAAAATTGAGTGCAGTTGAGAATACTCAGTTGAGTGGACGCAGGAGAGAGTAGTCAGTTGAGCAGACGCTGTTGAGTGGACACAGGAGAGAACACGCAGGTGAGTACGCAATTGAGATTATGCAGGTGAGAGGACGCTGTTAAATGGACGCAGGAGAGAGTACGCAGTTGAGAGTACTCAGTTGAGTGGACGCAGGAGAGAGTACTCAGTTGAGCAGACGCTGTTGAGTGGACACAGGAGAGAACACGCAGGTGAGTACGCAGTTGAGATTATGCAGGTGAGAGGACGCTGTTAAATGGACGCAGGAGAGAGTACGCAGTTGAGTGGACTCAGTTGAGTGGACGCAGGAGAGAGTACTCAGTTGAGCAGACGCTGTTGAGTGGACACAGGAGAGAACACGCAGGTGAGTACGCAGTTGAGATTACGCAGTTGAGATTATGTAGGTGAGAGGACGCTGTTAAATGGACGCAGGAGAGAGTACGCAGTTGAGAGTACTCAGTTGAGTGGACGCAGGAGAGAGTACTCAGTTGAGCAGACGCTGTTGAGTGGACACAGGAGAGAGTTCGCAGGTGAGTATGCAGGGGGAGACGAAGACAGCCTCCACGTGGCCTCCCCCGCAAGTAGCTGAAGAGTAGTTGCAAGGTTGCATGCCCTTCAAGCGAAACAAATGTCTTCACAACGTCCACAGCCTAAAGTTCCTACGCTAGCGCTTTTCCAGCTTAACATTGAAGGTCTCACCACTGCCAAAATTGAGTGCAGTTGAGAATACTCAGTTGAGTGGACGCAGGAGAGAGTAATCAGTTGAGCAGACGCTGTTGAGTAGACACAGGAGAGAACACGCAGGTGAGTACGCAATTGAGATTATGCAGGTGAGAGGACGCTGTTAAATGGACGCAGGAGAGAGTACGCAGTTGAGAGTACTCAGTTGAGTGGACGCAGGAGAGAGTAATCAGTTGAGCAGACGCTGTTGAGTGGACACAGGAGAGAACACGCAGGTGAGTACGCAGTTGAGATTATGCAGGTGAGAGGACGCTGTTAAATGGACGCAGGAGAGAGTACGCAGTTGAGAGTACTCAGTTGAGTGGACGCAGGAGAGAGTACTCAGTTGAGCAGACGCTGTTGAGTGGACACAGGAGAGAACACGCAGGTGAGTACGCAGTTGAGATTACGCAGTTGAGATTATGCAGGTGAGAGGACGCTGTTAAATGGACGCAGGAGAGAGTACGCAGTTGAGAGTACTCAGTTGAGTGGACGCAGGAGAGAGTACTCAGTTGAGCAGACGCTGTTGAGTGGACACAGGAGAGAACACGCAGGTGAGTACGCAGTTGAGATTGTGCAGGTGAGAGGACGCTGTTAAATGGACGCAGGAGAGAGTACGCAGTTGAGAGTACTCCGTTGAGTGGACGCAGGAGAGAGTACTCAGTTGAGCAGACGCTGTTGAGTGGACACAGGAGAGAACACGCAGGTGAGTACGCAGTTGAGATTATGCAGGTGAGAGGACGCTGTTAAATGGACGCAGGAGAGAGTACGCAGTTGAGAGTACTCAGTTGAGTGGACGCAGGAGAGAGTACTCAGTTGAGCAGACGCTGTTGAGTGGACACAGGAGAGAACACGCAGGTGAGTACGCAGTTGAGATTACGCAGTTGAGATTATGCAGGTGAGAGGACGCTGTTAAATGGACGCAGGAGAGAGTACGCAGTTGAGAGTACTCAGTTGAGTGGACGCAGGAGAGAGTACTCAGTTGAGCAGACGCTGTTGAGTGGACACAGGAGAGAACACGCAGGTGAGTACGCAGTTGAGATTATGCAGGTGAGAGGACGCTGTTAAATGGACGCAGGAGAGAGTACGCAGTTGAGAGTACTCAGTTGAGTGGACGCAGGAGAGAGTACTCAGTTGAGCAGACGCTGTTGAGTGGACACAGGAGAGAACACGCAGGTGAGTACGCAGTTGAGATTACGCAGTTGAGATTATGCAGGTGAGAGGACGCTGTTAAATGGACGCAGGAGAGAGTACGCAGTTGAGAGTACTCAGTTGAGTGGACGCAGGAGAGAGTACTCAGTTGAGCAGACGCTGTTGAGTGGACACAGGAGAGAACACGCAGGTGAGTACGCAGTTGAGATTATGCAGGTGAGAGGACGCTGTTAAATGGACGCAGGAGAGAGTACGCAGTTGAGAGTACTCCGTTGAGTGGACGCAGGAGAGAGTACTCAGTTGAGCAGACGCTGTTGAGTGGACACAGGAGAGAACACGCAGGTGAGTACGCAGTTGAGATTACGCAGTTGAGATTATGCAGGTGAGAGGACGCTGTTAAATGGACGCAGGAGAGAGTACGCAGTTGAGTGGACTCAGTTGAGTGGACGCAGGAGAGAGTACTCAGTTGAGCAGACGCTGTTGAGTGGACACAGGAGAGAACACGCAGGTGAGTACGCAGTTGAGATTACGCAGTTGAGATTATGTAGGTGAGAGGACGCTGTTAAATGGACGCAGGAGAGAGTACGCAGTTGAGAGTACTCAGTTGAGTGGACGCAGGAGAGAGTACTCAGTTGAGCAGACGCTGTTGAGTGGACACAGGAGAGAGTTCGCAGGTGAGTATGCAGGGGGAGACGAAGACAGCCTCCACGTGGCCTCCCCCGCAAGTAGCTGAAGAGTAGTTGCAAGGTTGCATGCCGTTCAAGCGAAACAAATGTCTTCACAACGTCCACAGCCTAAAGTTCCTACGCTAGCGCTTTTCCAGCTTAACATTGAAGGTCTCACCACTGCCAAAATTGAGTGCAGTTGAGAATACTCAGTTGAGTGGACGCAGGAGAGAGTAATCAGTTGAGCAGACGCTGTTGAGTGGACACAGGAGAGAACACGCAGGTGAGTACGCAGTTGAGATTATGCAGGTGAGAGGACGCTGTTAAATGGACGCAGGAGAGAGTACTCAGTTGAGTGGACTCAGTTGAGTGGACGCAGGAGAGAGTACTCAGTTGAGCAGACGCTGTTGAGTGGACACAGGAGAGAACACGCAGGTGAGTACGCAGTTGAGATTACGCAGTTGAGATTATGTACGTGAGAGGACGCTGTTAAATGGACGCAGGAGAGAGTACGCAGTTGAGAGTACTCAGTTGAGTGGACGCAGGAGAGAGTACTCAGTTGAGCAGACGCTGTTGAGTGGACACAGGAGAGAGTTCGCAGGTGAGTATGCAGGGGGAGACGAAGACAGCCTCCACGTGGCCTCCCCCGCAAGTAGCTGAAGAGTAGTTGCAAGGTTGCATGCCCTTCAAGCGAAACAAATGTCTTCACAACGTCCACAGCCTAAAGTTCCTACGCTAGCGCTTTTCCAGCTTAACATTGAAGGTCTCACCACTGCCAAAATTGAGTGCAGTTGAGAATACTCAGTTGAGTGGACGCAGGAGAGAGTAATCAGTTGAGCAGACGCTGTTGAGTGGACACAGGAGAGAACACGCAGGTGAGTACGCAGTTGAGATTATGCAGGTGAGAGGACGCTGTTAAATGGACACAGGAGAGAGTACGCAGTTGAGAGTACTCAGTTGAGTGGACGCAGGAGAGAGTACTCAGTTGAGCAGACGCTGTTGAGTGGACACAGGAGAGAACACGCAGGTGAGTACGCAGTTGAGATTATGCAGGTGAGAGGACGCTGTTAAATGGATGCAGGAGAGAGTACGCAGTTGAGAGTACTCAGTTGAGTGGACGCAGGAGAGAGTACTCAGTTGAGCAGACGCTGTTGAGTGGACACAGGAGAGAACACGCAGGTGAGTACGCAGTTGAGATTATGCAGGTGAGAGGACGCTGTTAAATGGACACAGGAGAGAGTACGCAGTTGAGAGTACTCTGTTGAGTGGACGCAGGAGAGAGTACTCAGTTGAGCAGACGCTGTTGAGTGGACACAGGAGAGAACACGCAGGTGAGTACGCAGTTGAGATTTTGCAGGTGAGTGGACAATCGACGCAGGAGAGAGTACTCCGTTGAGTGGACGCAGTTGAATGGACGCAGTTGAATGGACGCAGGAGAGAGCACGCAGTTGAGAGTACTCAGTTGAGTGGACGCAGGAGAGAGTACTCAGTTGAGCAGACGCTGTTGAGTGGACACAGGAGAGAACACGCAGGTGAGTACGCAGTTGAGATTACGCTGTTGAGATTATGCAGGTGAGAGGACGCTGTTAAATGGACGCAGGAGAGAGTACGCAGTTGAGAGTACTCAGTTGAGTGGACGCAGGAGAGAGTACTCAGTTGAGCAGACGCTGTTGAGTGGACACAGGAGAGAACACGCAGGTGAGTACGCAGTTGAGATTACGCTGTTGAGATTACGCAGGTGAGAGGACGCTGTTAAATGGACGCAGGAGAGAGTACGCAGTTGAGAGTACTCAGTTGAGTGGACGCAGGAGAGAGTACTCAGTTGAGCAGACGCTGTTGAGTGGACACAGGAGAGAACACGCAGGTGAGTACGCAGTTGAGATTACGCAGTTGAGATTATGCAGGTGAGAGGACGCTGTAAAATGGACGCAGGAGAGAGTACGCAGTTGAGAGTACTCAGTTGAGAGGACGCAGGAGAGAGTACTCAGTTGAGCAGACACTGTTGAGTGGACACACGAGAGAACACGCAGGTGAGTACGCAGTTGTGTATGCAGTTGAGATTACGCAGGTGAGAGGACACAGTTAGGTGGACCCTGTTGAATGGACGCAGGAGAGAGTACTCAGTTGAGTTGACGCAGGAGAGAGTACGCAGTTAAGAGTACTCAGTTGAGTGGATGCAGAAGAGAGTACTCAGTTGAGCAGATGCTGTTGAGTGGACACAGGAGAGAGTTCGCAGGTGAGTATGCAGTTGAGTATGCAGTTGAGAGGACGCAGTTGAGTGGACAATGGAGGCAGGAGAGAGTACTCAGATGAGTGGACGCAGTTGAATGGGCGCAGGAGAGAGAATGCAGTTGAGAGTACTCAGTTGAGTGGATGCAGGAGAGAGTACTCAGTTGAGCAGACGCTGTTGAGTGGACACAGGAGAGAACACGCAGGTGAGTACGCAGTTGAGTATGCAGTTGAGATTACGCAGGTGAGAGGACGCAGTTGGGTGGACGCTGTTGAATGGACGCAGGAAAGAGTACGCAGTTGAGAGTACTCAGTTGAGTGGACGCAGGAGAGAGTACGCAGTTGAGAGTACTCAGTTGAGTGGACGCAGGAGAGAGTGATCAGTTGAGCAGACGCTGTTGAGTGGACACAGGAGAGAACACGCAGGTGAGTACGCAGTTGAGATTATGCAGGTGAGAGGACGCTGTTAAATGGACGCAGGAGAGAGTACGCAGTTGAGAGTACTCAGTTGAGTGGACGCAGGACAGAGTACTCAGTTGAGCAGACGCTGTTGAGTGGACACAGGAGAGAACACGCAGGTGAGTACGCAGTTGAGATTACGCAGTTGAGATTATGCAGGTGAGAGGACGCTGTTAAATGGACGCAGGAGAGAGTACGCAGTTGAGCAGACGCTGTTGAGTGGACACAGGAGAGAACACGCAGGTGAGTACGCAGTTGAGATTACGCTGTTGAGATTATGCAGGTGAGAGGACGCTGTTAAATGGACGCAGGAGAGAGTACGCAGTTGAGAGTACTCAGTTGAGTGGACGCAGGAGAGAGTACTCAGTTGAGCAGACGCTGTTGAGTGGACACAGGAGAGAACACGCAGGTGAGTACGCAGTTGAGATTACGCAGTTGAGATTATGCAGGTGAGAGGACGCTGTAAAATGGACGCAGGAGAGAGTACGCAGTTGAGAGTACTCAGTTGAGAGGACGCAGGAGAGAGTACTCAGTTGAGCAGACACTGTTGAGTGGACACACGAGAGAACACGCAGGTGAGTACGCAGTTGTGTATGCAGTTGAGATTACGCAGGTGAGAGGACACAGTTAGGTGGACCCTGTTGAATGGACGCAGGAGAGAGTACTCAGTTGAGTTGACGCAGGAGAGAATACGCAGTTAAGAGTACTCAGTTGAGTGGATGCAGAAGAGAGTACTCAGTTGAGCAGATGCTGTTGAGTGGACACAGGAGAGAGTTCGCAGGTGAGTATGCAGTTGAGTATGCAGTTGAGATTATGCAGGTGAGAGGACGCAGTTGAGTGGACAATGGAGGCAGGAGAGAGTACTCAGATGAGTGGACGCAGTTGAATGGGCGCAGGAGAGAGTATGCAGTTGAGAGTACTCAGTTGAGTGGATGCAGGAGAGAGTACTCAGTTGAGCAGACGCTGTTGAGTGGACACAGGAGAGAACACGCAGGTGAGTACGCAGTTGAGTATGCAGTTGAGATTACGCAGGTGAGAGGACGCAGTTGGGTGGACGCTGTTGAATGGACGCAGGAAAGAGTACGCAGTTGAGAGTACTCAGTTGAGTGGACGCAGGAGAGAGTACTCAGTTGAGCAGACGCTGTTGAGTGGACACAGGAGAGAGTTCGCAGGTGAGTATGCAGGGGGAGACGAAGACAGCCTCCACGTGGCCTCCCCCGCAAGTAGCTGAAGAGTAGTTGCAAGGTTGCATGCCGTTCAAGCGAAACAAATGTCTTCACAACGTCCACAGCCTAAAGTTCCTACGCTAGCGCTTTTCCAGCTTAACATTGAAGGTCTCACCACTGCCAAAATTGAGTGCAGTTGAGAATACTCAGTTGAGTGGACGCAGGAGAGAGTAATCAGTTGAGCAGACGCTGTTGAGTGGACACAGGAGAGAACACGCAGGTGAGTACGCAGTTGAGATTATGCAGGTGAGAGGACGCTGTTAAATGGACGCAGGAGAGAGTACTCAGTTGAGTGGACTCAGTTGAGTGGACGCAGGAGAGAGTACTCAGTTGAGCAGACGCTGTTGAGTGGACACAAGAGAGAACACGCAGGTGAGTACGCAGTTGAGATTACGCAGTTGAGATTATGTAGGTGAGAGGACGCTGTTAAATGGACGCAGGAGAGAGTACGCAGTTGAGAGTACTCAGTTGAGTGGACGCAGGAGAGAGTACTCAGTTGAGCAGACGCTGTTGAGTGGACACAGGAGAGAGTTCGCAGGTGAGTATGCAGGGGGAGACGAAGACAGCCTCCACGTGGCCTCCCCCGCAAGTAGCTGAAGAGTAGTTGCAAGGTTGCATGCCCTTCAAGCGAAACGAATGTCTTCACAACGTCCACAGCCTAAAGTTCCTACGCTAGCGCTTTTCCAGCTTAACATTGAAGGTCTCACCACTGCCAAAATTGAGTGCAGTTGAGAATACTCAGTTGAGTGGACGCAGGAGAGAGTAATCAGTTGAGCAGACGCTGTTGAGTGGACACAGGAGAGAACACGCAGGTGAGTACGCAATTGAGATTATGCAGGTGAGAGGACGCTGTTAAATGGACGCAGGAGAGAGTACGCAGTTGAGAGTACTCAGTTGAGTGGACGCAGGAGAGAGTAATCAGTTGAGCAGACGCTGTTGAGTGGACACAGGAGAGAACACGCAGGTGAGTACGCAGTTGAGATTATGCAGGTGAGAGGACGCTGTTAAATGGACACAGGAGAGAGTACGCAGTTGAGAGTACTCTGTTGAGTGGACGCAGGAGAGAGTACTCAGTTGAGCAGACGCTGTTGAGTGGACACAGGAGAGAACACGCAGGTGAGTACGCAGTTGAGATTTTGCAGGTGAGTGGACAATCGACGCAGGAGAGAGTACTCCGTTGAGTGGACGCAGTTGAATGGACGCAGTTGAATGGACGCAGGAGAGAGCACGCAGTTGAGAGTACTCAGTTGAGTGGACGCAGGAGAGAGTACTCAGTTGAGCAGACGCTGTTGAGTGGACACAGGAGAGAACACGCAGGTGAGTACGCAGTTGAGATTACGCTGTTGAGATTATGCAGGTGAGAGGACGCTGTTAAATGGACGCAGGAGAGAGTACGCAGTTGAGAGTACTCAGTTGAGTGGACGCAGGAGAGAGTACTCAGTTGAGCAGACGCTGTTGAGTGGACACAGGAGAGAACACGCAGGTGAGTACGCAGTTGTGTATGCAGTTGAGATTACGCAGGTGAGAGGACACAGTTAGGTGGACCCTGTTGAATGGACGCAGGAGAGAGTACTCAGTTGAGTTGACGCAGGAGAGAGTACGCAGTTAAGAGTACTCAGTTGAGTGGATGCAGAAGAGAGTACTCAGTTGAGCAGATGCTGTTGAGTGGACACAGGAGAGAGTTCGCAGGTGAGTATGCAGTTGAGTATGCAGTTGAGATTATGCAGGTGAGAGGACGCAGTTGAGTGGACAATGGAGGCAGGAGAGAGTACTCAGATGAGTGGACGCAGTTGAATGGGCACAGGAGAGAGTATGCAGTTGAGAGTACTCAGTTGAGTGGATGCAGGAGAGAGTACTCAGTTGAGCAGACGCTGTTGAGTGGACACAGGAGAGAACACGCAGGTGAGTACGCAGTTGAGTATGCAGTTGAGATTACGCAGGTGAGAGGACGCAGTTGGGTGGACGCTGTTGAATGGACGCAGGAAAGAGTACGCAGTTGAGAATACTCAGTTGAGTGGACGCAGGAGAGAGTAATCAGTTGAGCAGACGCTGTTGAGTGGACACAGGAGAGAACACGCAGGTGAGTACGCAATTGAGATTATGCAGGTGAGAGGACGCTGTTAAATGGACGCAGGAGAGAGTACGCAGTTGAGAGTACTCAGTTGAGTGGACGCAGGAGAGAGTAATCAGTTGAGCAGACGCTGTTGAGTGGACACAGGAGAGAACACGCAGGTGAGTACGCAGTTGAGATTATGCAGGTGAGAGGACGCTGTTAAATGGACGCAGGAGAGAGTACGCAGTTGAGAGTACTCAGTTGAGTGGACGCAGGAGAGAGTACTCAGTTGAGCAGACGCTGTTGAGTGGACACAGGAGAGAACACGCAGGTGAGTACGCAGTTGAGATTTTGCAGGTGAGTGGACAATCGACGCAGGAGAGAGTACTCCGTTGAGTGGACGCAGTTGAATGGACGCAGTTGAATGGACGCAGGAGAGAGCACGCAGTTGAGAGTACTCAGTTGAGTGGACGCAGGAGAGAGTACTCAGTTGAGCAGACGCTGTTGAGTGGACACAGGAGAGAGTTCGCAGGTGAGTATGCAGGGGGAGACGAAGACAGCCTCCACGTGGCCTCCCCCGCAAGTAGCTGAAGAGTAGTTGCAAGGTTGCATGCCCTTCAAGCGAAACAAATGTCTTCACAACGTCCACAGCCTAAAGTTCCTACGCTAGCGCTTTTCCAGCTTAACATTGAAGGTCTCACCACTGCCAAAATTGAGTGCAGTTGAGAATACTCAGTTGAGTGGACGCAGGAGAGAGTAATCAGTTGAGCAGACGCTGTTGAGTGGACACAGGAGAGAACACGCAGGTGAGTACGCAGTTGAGATTATGCAGGTGAGAGGACGCTGTTAAATGGACGCAGGAGAGAGTACTCAGTTGAGTGGACTCAGTTGAGTGGACGCAGGAGAGAGTACTCAGTTGAGCAGACGCTGTTGAGTGGACACAGGAGAGAACACGCAGGTGAGTACGCAGTTGAGATTACGCAGTTGAGATTATGTAGGTGAGAGGACGCTGTTAAATGGACGCAGGAGAGAGTACGCAGTTGAGAGTACTCAGTTGAGTGGACGCAGGAGAGAGTACTCAGTTGAGCAGACGCTGTTGAGTGGACACAGGAGAGAACACGCAGGTGAGTACGCAGTTGAGATTACGCAGTTGAGATTATGCAGGTGAGAGGACGCTGTAAAATGGACGCAGGAGAGAGTACGCAGTTGAGAGTACTCAGTTGAGAGGACGCAGGAGAGAGTACTCAGTTGAGCAGACACTGTTGAGTGGACACACGAGAGAACACGCAGGTGAGTACGCAGTTGTGTATGCAGTTGAGATTACGCAGGTGAGAGGACACAGTTAGGTGGACCCTGTTGAATGGACGCAGGAGAGAGTACTCAGTTGAGTTGACGCAGGAGAGAGTACGCAGTTAAGAGTACTCAGTTGAGTGGATGCAGAAGAGAGTACTCAGTTGAGCAGATGCTGTTGAGTGGACACAGGAGAGAGTTCGCAGGTGAGTATGCAGTTGAGTATGCAGTTGAGATTATGCAGGTGAGAGGACGCAGTTGAGTGGACAATGGAGGCAGGAGAGAGTACTCAGATGAGTGGACGCAGTTGAATGGGCACAGGAGAGAGTATGCAGTTGAGAGTACTCAGTTGAGTGGATGCAGGAGAGAGTACTCAGTTGAGCAGACGCTGTTGAGTGGACACAGGAGAGAACACGCAGGTGAGTACGCAGTTGAGTATGCAGTTGAGATTACGCAGGTGAGAGGACGCAGTTGGGTGGACGCTGTTGAATGGACGCAGGAAAGAGTACGCAGTTGAGAATACTCAGTTGAGTGGACGCAGGAGAGAGTAATCAGTTGAGCAGACGCTGTTGAGTGGACACAGGAGAGAACACGCAGGTGAGTACGCAATTGAGATTATGCAGGTGAGAGGACGCTGTTAAATGGACGCAGGAGAGAGTACGCAGTTGAGAGTACTCAGTTGAGTGGACGCAGGAGAGAGTAATCAGTTGAGCAGACGCTGTTGAGTGGACACAGGAGAGAACACGCAGGTGAGTACGCAGTTGAGATTATGCAGGTGAGAGGACGCTGTTAAATGGACGCAGGAGAGAGTACGCAGTTGAGAGTACTCAGTTGAGTGGACGCAGGAGAGAGTACTCAGTTGAGCAGACGCTGTTGAGTGGACACAGGAGAGAACACGCAGGTGAGTACGCAGTTGAGATTTTGCAGGTGAGTGGACAATCGACGCAGGAGAGAGTACTCCGTTGAGTGGACGCAGTTGAATGGACGCAGTTGAATGGACGCAGGAGAGAGCACGCAGTTGAGAGTACTCAGTTGAGTGGACGCAGGAGAGAGTACTCAGTTGAGCAGACGCTGTTGAGTGGACACAGGAGAGAGTTCGCAGGTGAGTATGCAGGGGGAGACGAAGACAGCCTCCACGTGGCCTCCCCCGCAAGTAGCTGAAGAGTAGTTGCAAGGTTGCATGCCCTTCAAGCGAAACAAATGTCTTCACAACGTCCACAGCCTAAAGTTCCTACGCTAGCGCTTTTCCAGCTTAACATTGAAGGTCTCACCACTGCCAAAATTGAGTGCAGTTGAGAATACTCAGTTGAGTGGACGCAGGAGAGAGTAATCAGTTGAGCAGACGCTGTTGAGTGGACACAGGAGAGAACACGCAGGTGAGTACGCAGTTGAGATTATGCAGGTGAGAGGACGCTGTAAAATGGACGCAGGAGAGAGTACGCAGTTGAGAGTACTCAGTTGAGAGGACGCAGGAGAGAGTACTCAGTTGAGCAGACACTGTTGAGTGGACACACGAGAGAACACGCAGGTGAGTACGCAGTTGTGTATGCAGTTGAGATTACGCAGGTGAGAGGACACAGTTAGGTGGACCCTGTTGAATGGACGCAGGAGAGAGTACTCAGTTGAGTTGACGCAGGAGAGAGTACGCAGTTAAGAGTACTCAGTTGAGTGGATGCAGAAGAGAGTACTCAGTTGAGCAGATGCTGTTGAGTGGACACAGGAGAGAGTTCGCAGGTGAGTATGCAGTTGAGTATGCAGTTGAGATTATGCAGGTGAGAGGACGCAGTTGAGTGGACAATGGAGGCAGGAGAGAGTACTCAGATGAGTGGACGCAGTTGAATGGGCACAGGAGAGAGTATGCAGTTGAGAGTACTCAGTTGAGTGGATGCAGGAGAGAGTACTCAGTTGAGCAGACGCTGTTGAGTGGACACAGGAGAGAACACGCAGGTGAGTACGCAGTTGAGTATGCAGTTGAGATTACGCAGGTGAGAGGACGCAGTTGGGTGGACGCTGTTGAATGGACGCAGGAAAGAGTACGCAGTTGAGAATACTCAGTTGAGTGGACGCAGGAGAGAGTAATCAGTTGAGCAGACGCTGTTGAGTGGACACAGGAGAGAACACGCAGGTGAGTACGCAATTGAGATTATGCAGGTGAGAGGACGCTGTTAAATGGACGCAGGAGAGAGTACGCAGTTGAGAGTACTCAGTTGAGTGGACGCAGGAGAGAGTAATCAGTTGAGCAGACGCTGTTGAGTGGACACAGGAGAGAACACGCAGGTGAGTACGCAGTTGAGATTATGCAGGTGAGAGGACGCTGTTAAATGGACGCAGGAGAGAGTACGCAGTTGAGAGTACTCAGTTGAGTGGACGCAGGAGAGAGTACTCAGTTGAGCAGACGCTGTTGAGTGGACACAGGAGAGAACACGCAGGTGAGTACGCAGTTGAGATTTTGCAGGTGAGTGGACAATCGACGCAGGAGAGAGTACTCCGTTGAGTGGACGCAGTTGAATGGACGCAGTTGAATGGACGCAGGAGAGAGCACGCAGTTGAGAGTACTCAGTTGAGTGGACGCAGGAGAGAGTACTCAGTTGAGCAGACGCTGTTGAGTGGACACAGGAGAGAGTTCGCAGGTGAGTATGCAGGGGGAGACGAAGACAGCCTCCACGTGGCCTCCCCCGCAAGTAGCTGAAGAGTAGTTGCAAGGTTGCATGCCCTTCAAGCGAAACAAATGTCTTCACAACGTCCACAGCCTAAAGTTCCTACGCTAGCGCTTTTCCAGCTTAACATTGAAGGTCTCACCACTGCCAAAATTGAGTGCAGTTGAGAATACTCAGTTGAGTGGACGCAGGAGAGAGTAATCAGTTGAGCAGACGCTGTTGAGTGGACACAGGAGAGAACACGCAGGTGAGTACGCAGTTGAGATTATGCAGGTGAGAGGACGCTGTTAAATGGACGCAGGAGAGAGTACTCAGTTGAGTGGACTCAGTTGAGTGGACGCAGGAGAGAGTACTCAGTTGAGCAGACGCTGTTGAGTGGACACAGGAGAGAACACGCAGGTGAGTACGCAGTTGAGATTACGCAGTTGAGATTATGTAGGTGAGAGGACGCTGTTAAATGGACGCAGGAGAGAGTACGCAGTTGAGAGTACTCAGTTGAGTGGACGCAGGAGAGAGTACTCAGTTAAGCAGACGCTGTTGAGTGGACACAGGAGAGAGTTCGCAGGTGAGTATGCAGGGGGAGACGAAGACAGCCTCCACGTGGCCTCCCCCGCAAGTAGCTGAAGAGTAGTTGCAAGGTTGCATGCCCTTCAAGCGAAACAAATGTCTTCACAACGTCCACAGCCTAAAGTTCCTACGCTAGCGCTTTTCCAGCTTAACATTGAAGGTCTCACCACTGCCAAAATTGAGTGCAGTTGAGAATACTCAGTTGAGTGGACGCAGGAGAGAGTAATAAGTTGAGCAGACGCTGTTGAGTGGACACAGGAGAGAACACGCAGGTGAGTACGCAATTGAGATTATGCAGGTGAGAGGACGCTGTTAAATGGACGCAGGAGAGAGTACGCAGTTGAGAGTACTCAGTTGAGTGGACGCAGGAGAGAGTAATCAGTTGAGCAGACGCTGTTGAGTGGACACAGGAGAGAACACGCAGGTGAGTACGCAGTTGAGATTATGCAGGTGAGAGGACGCTGTTAAATGGACGCAGGAGAGAGTACGCAGTTGAGAGTACTCAGTTGAGTGGACGCAGGAGAGAGTACTCAGTTGAGCAGACGCTGTTGAGTGGACACAGGAGAGAACACGCAGGTGAGTACGCAGTTGAGATTTTGCAGGTGAGTGGACAATCGACGCAGGAGAGAGTACTCCGTTGAGTGGACGCAGTTGAATGGACGCAGTTGAATGGACGCAGGAGAGAGCACGCAGTTGAGAGTACTCAGTTGAGTGGACGCAGGAGAGAGTACTCAGTTGAGCAGACGCTGTTGAGTGGACACAGGAGAGAGTTCGCAGGTGAGTATGCAGGGGGAGACGAAGACAGCCTCCACGTGGCCTCCCCCGCAAGTAGCTGAAGAGTAGTTGCAAGGTTGCATGCCCTTCAAGCGAAACAAATGTCTTCACAACGTCCACAGCCTAAAGTTCCTACGCTAGCGCTTTTCCAGCTTAACATTGAAGGTCTCACCACTGCCAAAATTGAGTGCAGTTGAGAATACTCAGTTGAGTGGACGCAGGAGAGAGTAATCAGTTGAGCAGACGCTGTTGAGTGGACACAGGAGAGAACACGCAGGTGAGTACGCAGTTGAGATTATGCAGGTGAGAGGACGCTGTTAAATGGACGCAGGAGAGAGTACTCAGTTGAGTGGACTCAGTTGAGTGGACGCAGGAGAGAGTACTCAGTTGAGCAGACGCTGTTGAGTGGACACAGGAGAGAACACGCAGGTGAGTACGCAGTTGAGATTACGCAGTTGAGATTATGTAGGTGAGAGGACGCTGTTAAATGGACGCAGGAGAGAGTACGCAGTTGAGAGTACTCAGTTGAGTGGACGCAGGAGAGAGTACTCAGTTGAGCAGACGCTGTTGAGTGGACACAGGAGAGAACACGCAGGTGAGTACGCAGTTGAGATTACGCAGTTGAGATTATGCAGGTGAGAGGACGCTGTAAAATGGACGCAGGAGAGAGTACGCAGTTGAGAGTACTCAGTTGAGAGGACGCAGGAGAGAGTACTCAGTTGAGCAGACACTGTTGAGTGGACACACGAGAGAACACGCAGGTGAGTACGCAGTTGTGTATGCAGTTGAGATTACGCAGGTGAGAGGACACAGTTAGGTGGACCCTGTTGAATGGACGCAGGAGAGAGTACTCAGTTGAGTTGACGCAGGAGAGAGTACGCAGTTAAGAGTACTCAGTTGAGTGGATGCAGAAGAGAGTACTCAGTTGAGCAGATGCTGTTGAGTGGACACAGGAGAGAGTTCGCAGGTGAGTATGCAGTTGAGTATGCAGTTGAGATTATGCAGGTGAGAGGACGCAGTTGAGTGGACAATGGAGGCAGGAGAGAGTACTCAGATGAGTGGACGCAGTTGAATGGGCACAGGAGAGAGTATGCAGTTGAGAGTACTCAGTTGAGTGGATGCAGGAGAGAGTACTCAGTTGAGCAGACGCTGTTGAGTGGACACAGGAGAGAACACGCAGGTGAGTACGCAGTTGAGTATGCAGTTGAGATTACGCAGGTGAGAGGACGCAGTTGGGTGGACGCTGTTGAATGGACGCAGGAAAGAGTACGCAGTTGAGAATACTCAGTTGAGTGGACGCAGGAGAGAGTAATCAGTTGAGCAGACGCTGTTGAGTGGACACAGGAGAGAACACGCAGGTGAGTACGCAATTGAGATTATGCAGGTGAGAGGACGCTGTTAAATGGACGCAGGAGAGAGTACGCAGTTGAGAGTACTCAGTTGAGTGGACGCAGGAGAGAGTAATCAGTTGAGCAGACGCTGTTGAGTGGACACAGGAGAGAACACGCAGGTGAGTACGCAGTTGAGATTATGCAGGTGAGAGGACGCTGTTAAATGGACGCAGGAGAGAGTACGCAGTTGAGAGTACTCAGTTGAGTGGACGCAGGAGAGAGTACTCAGTTGAGCAGACGCTGTTGAGTGGACACAGGAGAGAACACGCAGGTGAGTACGCAGTTGAGATTTTGCAGGTGAGTGGACAATCGACGCAGGAGAGAGTACTCCGTTGAGTGGACGCAGTTGAATGGACGCAGTTGAATGGACGCAGGAGAGAGCACGCAGTTGAGAGTACTCAGTTGAGTGGACGCAGGAGAGAGTACTCAGTTGAGCAGACGCTGTTGAGTGGACACAGGAGAGAGTTCGCAGGTGAGTATGCAGGGGGAGACGAAGACAGCCTCCACGTGGCCTCCCCCGCAAGTAGCTGAAGAGTAGTTGCAAGGTTGCATGCCCTTCAAGCGAAACAAATGTCTTCACAACGTCCACAGCCTAAAGTTCCTACGCTAGCGCTTTTCCAGCTTAACATTGAAGGTCTCACCACTGCCAAAATTGAGTGCAGTTGAGAATACTCAGTTGAGTGGACGCAGGAGAGAGTAATCAGTTGAGCAGACGCTGTTGAGTGGACACAGGAGAGAACACGCAGGTGAGTACGCAGTTGAGATTATGCAGGTGAGAGGACGCTGTAAAATGGACGCAGGAGAGAGTACGCAGTTGAGAGTACTCAGTTGAGAGGACGCAGGAGAGAGTACTCAGTTGAGCAGACACTGTTGAGTGGACACACGAGAGAACACGCAGGTGAGTACGCAGTTGTGTATGCAGTTGAGATTACGCAGGTGAGAGGACACAGTTAGGTGGACCCTGTTGAATGGACGCAGGAGAGAGTACTCAGTTGAGTTGACGCAGGAGAGAGTACGCAGTTAAGAGTACTCAGTTGAGTGGATGCAGAAGAGAGTACTCAGTTGAGCAGATGCTGTTGAGTGGACACAGGAGAGAGTTCGCAGGTGAGTATGCAGTTGAGTATGCAGTTGAGATTATGCAGGTGAGAGGACGCAGTTGAGTGGACAATGGAGGCAGGAGAGAGTACTCAGATGAGTGGACGCAGTTGAATGGGCACAGGAGAGAGTATGCAGTTGAGAGTACTCAGTTGAGTGGATGCAGGAGAGAGTACTCAGTTGAGCAGACGCTGTTGAGTGGACACAGGAGAGAACACGCAGGTGAGTACGCAGTTGAGTATGCAGTTGAGATTACGCAGGTGAGAGGACGCAGTTGGGTGGACGCTGTTGAATGGACGCAGGAAAGAGTACGCAGTTGAGAATACTCAGTTGAGTGGACGCAGGAGAGAGTAATCAGTTGAGCAGACGCTGTTGAGTGGACACAGGAGAGAACACGCAGGTGAGTACGCAATTGAGATTATGCAGGTGAGAGGACGCTGTTAAATGGACGCAGGAGAGAGTACGCAGTTGAGAGTACTCAGTTGAGTGGACGCAGGAGAGAGTAATCAGTTGAGCAGACGCTGTTGAGTGGACACAGGAGAGAACACGCAGGTGAGTACGCAGTTGAGATTATGCAGGTGAGAGGACGCTGTTAAATGGACGCAGGAGAGAGTACGCAGTTGAGAGTACTCAGTTGAGTGGACGCAGGAGAGAGTACTCAGTTGAGCAGACGCTGTTGAGTGGACACAGGAGAGAACACGCAGGTGAGTACGCAGTTGAGATTTTGCAGGTGAGTGGACAATCGACGCAGGAGAGAGTACTCCGTTGAGTGGACGCAGTTGAATGGACGCAGTTGAATGGACGCAGGAGAGAGCACGCAGTTGAGAGTACTCAGTTGAGTGGACGCAGGAGAGAGTACTCAGTTGAGCAGACGCTGTTGAGTGGACACAGGAGAGAGTTCGCAGGTGAGTATGCAGGGGGAGACGAAGACAGCCTCCACGTGGCCTCCCCCGCAAGTAGCTGAAGAGTAGTTGCAAGGTTGCATGCCCTTCAAGCGAAACAAATGTCTTCACAACGTCCACAGCCTAAAGTTCCTACGCTAGCGCTTTTCCAGCTTAACATTGAAGGTCTCACCACTGCCAAAATTGAGTGCAGTTGAGAATACTCAGTTGAGTGGACGCAGGAGAGAGTAATCAGTTGAGCAGACGCTGTTGAGTGGACACAGGAGAGAACACGCAGGTGAGTACGCAGTTGAGATTATGCAGGTGAGAGGACGCTGTTAAATGGACGCAGGAGAGAGTACTCAGTTGAGTGGACTCAGTTGAGTGGACGCAGGAGAGAGTACTCAGTTGAGCAGACGCTGTTGAGTGGACACAGGAGAGAACACGCAGGTGAGTACGCAGTTGAGATTACGCAGTTGAGATTATGTAGGTGAGAGGACGCTGTTAAATGGACGCAGGAGAGAGTACGCAGTTGAGAGTACTCAGTTGAGTGGACGCAGGAGAGAGTACTCAGTTGAGCAGACGCTGTTGAGTGGACACAGGAGAGAACACGCAGGTGAGTACGCAGTTGAGATTACGCAGTTGAGATTATGCAGGTGAGAGGACGCTGTAAAATGGACGCAGGAGAGAGTACGCAGTTGAGAGTACTCAGTTGAGAGGACGCAGGAGAGAGTACTCAGTTGAGCAGACACTGTTGAGTGGACACACGAGAGAACACGCAGGTGAGTACGCAGTTGTGTATGCAGTTGAGATTACGCAGGTGAGAGGACACAGTTAGGTGGACCCTGTTGAATGGACGCAGGAGAGAGTACTCAGTTGAGTTGACGCAGGAGAGAGTACGCAGTTAAGAGTACTCAGTTGAGTGGATGCAGAAGAGAGTACTCAGTTGAGCAGATGCTGTTGAGTGGACACAGGAGAGAGTTCGCAGGTGAGTATGCAGTTGAGTATGCAGTTGAGATTATGCAGGTGAGAGGACGCAGTTGAGTGGACAATGGAGGCAGGAGAGAGTACTCAGATGAGTGGACGCAGTTGAATGGGCACAGGAGAGAGTATGCAGTTGAGAGTACTCAGTTGAGTGGATGCAGGAGAGAGTACTCAGTTGAGCAGACGCTGTTGAGTGGACACAGGAGAGAACACGCAGGTGAGTACGCAGTTGAGTATGCAGTTGAGATTACGCAGGTGAGAGGACGCAGTTGGGTGGACGCTGTTGAATGGACGCAGGAAAGAGTACGCAGTTGAGAATACTCAGTTGAGTGGACGCAGGAGAGAGTAATCAGTTGAGCAGACGCTGTTGAGTGGACACAGGAGAGAACACGCAGGTGAGTACGCAATTGAGATTATGCAGGTGAGAGGACGCTGTTAAATGGACGCAGGAGAGAGTACGCAGTTGAGAGTACTCAGTTGAGTGGACGCAGGAGAGAGTAATCAGTTGAGCAGACGCTGTTGAGTGGACACAGGAGAGAACACGCAGGTGAGTACGCAGTTGAGATTATGCAGGTGAGAGGACGCTGTTAAATGGACGCAGGAGAGAGTACGCAGTTGAGAGTACTCAGTTGAGTGGACGCAGGAGAGAGTACTCAGTTGAGCAGACGCTGTTGAGTGGACACAGGAGAGAACACGCAGGTGAGTACGCAGTTGAGATTTTGCAGGTGAGTGGACAATCGACGCAGGAGAGAGTACTCCGTTGAGTGGACGCAGTTGAATGGACGCAGTTGAATGGACGCAGGAGAGAGCACGCAGTTGAGAGTACTCAGTTGAGTGGACGCAGGAGAGAGTACTCAGTTGAGCAGACGCTGTTGAGTGGACACAGGAGAGAGTTCGCAGGTGAGTATGCAGGGGGAGACGAAGACAGCCTCCACGTGGCCTCCCCCGCAAGTAGCTGAAGAGTAGTTGCAAGGTTGCATGCCCTTCAAGCGAAACAAATGTCTTCACAACGTCCACAGCCTAAAGTTCCTACGCTAGCGCTTTTCCAGCTTAACATTGAAGGTCTCACCACTGCCAAAATTGAGTGCAGTTGAGAATACTCAGTTGAGTGGACGCAGGAGAGAGTAATCAGTTGAGCAGACGCTGTTGAGTGGACACAGGAGAGAACACGCAGGTGAGTACGCAGTTGAGATTATGCAGGTGAGAGGACGCTGTAAAATGGACGCAGGAGAGAGTACGCAGTTGAGAGTACTCAGTTGAGAGGACGCAGGAGAGAGTACTCAGTTGAGCAGACACTGTTGAGTGGACACACGAGAGAACACGCAGGTGAGTACGCAGTTGTGTATGCAGTTGAGATTACGCAGGTGAGAGGACACAGTTAGGTGGACCCTGTTGAATGGACGCAGGAGAGAGTACTCAGTTGAGTTGACGCAGGAGAGAGTACGCAGTTAAGAGTACTCAGTTGAGTGGATGCAGAAGAGAGTACTCAGTTGAGCAGATGCTGTTGAGTGGACACAGGAGAGAGTTCGCAGGTGAGTATGCAGTTGAGTATGCAGTTGAGATTATGCAGGTGAGAGGACGCAGTTGAGTGGACAATGGAGGCAGGAGAGAGTACTCAGATGAGTGGACGCAGTTGAATGGGCACAGGAGAGAGTATGCAGTTGAGAGTACTCAGTTGAGTGGATGCAGGAGAGAGTACTCAGTTGAGCAGACGCTGTTGAGTGGACACAGGAGAGAACACGCAGGTGAGTACGCAGTTGAGTATGCAGTTGAGATTACGCAGGTGAGAGGACGCAGTTGGGTGGACGCTGTTGAATGGACGCAGGAAAGAGTACGCAGTTGAGAATACTCAGTTGAGTGGACGCAGGAGAGAGTAATCAGTTGAGCAGACGCTGTTGAGTGGACACAGGAGAGAACACGCAGGTGAGTACGCAATTGAGATTATGCAGGTGAGAGGACGCTGTTAAATGGACGCAGGAGAGAGTACGCAGTTGAGAGTACTCAGTTGAGTGGACGCAGGAGAGAGTAATCAGTTGAGCAGACGCTGTTGAGTGGACACAGGAGAGAACACGCAGGTGAGTACGCAGTTGAGATTATGCAGGTGAGAGGACGCTGTTAAATGGACGCAGGAGAGAGTACGCAGTTGAGAGTACTCAGTTGAGTGGACGCAGGAGAGAGTACTCAGTTGAGCAGACGCTGTTGAGTGGACACAGGAGAGAACACGCAGGTGAGTACGCAGTTGAGATTTTGCAGGTGAGTGGACAATCGACGCAGGAGAGAGTACTCCGTTGAGTGGACGCAGTTGAATGGACGCAGTTGAATGGACGCAGGAGAGAGCACGCAGTTGAGAGTACTCAGTTGAGTGGACGCAGGAGAGAGTACTCAGTTGAGCAGACGCTGTTGAGTGGACACAGGAGAGAGTTCGCAGGTGAGTATGCAGGGGGAGACGAAGACAGCCTCCACGTGGCCTCCCCCGCAAGTAGCTGAAGAGTAGTTGCAAGGTTGCATGCCCTTCAAGCGAAACAAATGTCTTCACAACGTCCACAGCCTAAAGTTCCTACGCTAGCGCTTTTCCAGCTTAACATTGAAGGTCTCACCACTGCCAAAATTGAGTGCAGTTGAGAATACTCAGTTGAGTGGACGCAGGAGAGAGTAATCAGTTGAGCAGACGCTGTTGAGTGGACACAGGAGAGAACACGCAGGTGAGTACGCAGTTGAGATTATGCAGGTGAGAGGACGCTGTTAAATGGACGCAGGAGAGAGTACTCAGTTGAGTGGACTCAGTTGAGTGGACGCAGGAGAGAGTACTCAGTTGAGCAGACGCTGTTGAGTGGACACAGGAGAGAACACGCAGGTGAGTACGCAGTTGAGATTACGCAGTTGAGATTATGTAGGTGAGAGGACGCTGTTAAATGGACGCAGGAGAGAGTACGCAGTTGAGAGTACTCAGTTGAGTGGACGCAGGAGAGAGTACTCAGTTAAGCAGACGCTGTTGAGTGGACACAGGAGAGAGTTCGCAGGTGAGTATGCAGGGGGAGACGAAGACAGCCTCCACGTGGCCTCCCCCGCAAGTAGCTGAAGAGTAGTTGCAAGGTTGCATGCCCTTCAAGCGAAACAAATGTCTTCACAACGTCCACAGCCTAAAGTTCCTACGCTAGCGCTTTTCCAGCTTAACATTGAAGGTCTCACCACTGCCAAAATTGAGTGCAGTTGAGAATACTCAGTTGAGTGGACGCAGGAGAGAGTAATAAGTTGAGCAGACGCTGTTGAGTGGACACAGGAGAGAACACGCAGGTGAGTACGCAATTGAGATTATGCAGGTGAGAGGACGCTGTTAAATGGAGGCAGGAGAGAGTACGCAGTTGAGAGTACTCAGTTGAGTGGACGCAGGAGAGAGTAATCAGTTGAGCAGACGCTGTTGAGTGGACACAGGAGAGAACACGCAGGTGAGTACGCAGTTGAGATTATGCAGGTGAGAGGACGCTGTTAAATGGACGCAGGAGAGAGTACGCAGTTGAGAGTACTCAGTTGAGTGGACGCAGGAGAGAGTACTCAGTTGAGCAGACGCTGTTGAGTGGACACAGGAGAGAACACGCAGGTGAGTACGCAGTTGAGATTACGCAGTTGAGATTATGCAGGTGAGAGGACGCTGTTAAATGGACGCAGGAGAGAGTACGCAGTTGAGAGTACTCAGTTGAGTGGACGCAGGAGAGAGTAATCAGTTGAGCAGACGCTGTTGAGTGGACACAGGAGAGAACACGCAGGTGAGTACGCAGTTGAGATTATGCAGGTGAGAGGACGCTGTTAAATGGACACAGGAGAGAGTACGCAGTTGAGAGTACTCTGTTGAGTGGACGCAGGAGAGAGTACTCAGTTGAGCAGACGCTGTTGAGTGGACACAGGAGAGAACACGCAGGTGAGTACGCAGTTGAGATTTTGCAGGTGAGTGGACAATCGACGCAGGAGAGAGTACTCCGTTGAGTGGACGCAGTTGAATGGACGCAGTTGAATGGACGCAGGAGAGAGCACGCAGTTGAGAGTACTCAGTTGAGTGGACGCAGGAGAGAGTACTCAGTTGAGCAGACGCTGTTGAGTGGACACAGGAGAGAGTTCGCAGGTGAGTATGCAGGGGGAGACGAAGACAGCCTCCACGTGGCCTCCCCCGCAAGTAGCTGAAGAGTAGTTGCAAGGTTGCATGCCCTTCAAGCGAAACAAATGTCTTCACAACGTCCACAGCCTAAAGTTTCTACGCTAGCGCTTTTCCAGCTTAACATTGAAGGTCTCACCACTGCCAAAATTGAGTGCAGTTGAGAATACTCAGTTGAGTGGACGCAGGAGAGAGTAATCAGTTGAGCAGACGCTGTTGAGTGGACACAGGAGAGAACACGCAGGTGAGTACGCAGTTGAGATTATGCAGGTGAGAGGACGCTGTAAAATGGACGCAGGAGAGAGTACGCAGTTGAGAGTACTCAGTTGAGAGGACGCAGGAGAGAGTACTCAGTTGAGCAGATACTGTTGAGTGGACACACGAGAGAACACGCAGGTGAGTACGCAGTTGTGTATGCAGTTGAGATTACGCAGGTGAGAGGACACAGTTAGGTGGACCCTGTTGAATGGACGCAGGAGAGAGTACTCAGTTGAGTTGACGCAGGAGAGAGTACGCAGTTAAGAGTACTCAGTTGAGTGGATGCAGAAGAGAGTACTCAGTTGAGCAGATGCTGTTGAGTGGACACAGGAGAGAGTTCGCAGGTGAGTATGCAGTTGAGTATGCAGTTGAGATTATGCAGGTGAGAGGACGCAGTTGAGTGGACAATGGAGGCAGGAGAGAGTACTCAGATGAGTGGACGCAGTTGAATGGGCACAGGAGAGAGTATGCAGTTGAGAGTACTCAGTTGAGTGGATGCAGGAGAGAGTACTCAGTTGAGCAGACGCTGTTGAGTGGACACAGGAGAGAACACGCAGGTGAGTACGCAGTTGAGTATGCAGTTGAGATTACGCAGGTGAGAGGACGCAGTTGGGTGGACGCTGTTGAATGGACGCAGGAAAGAGTACGCAGTTGAGAATACTCAGTTGAGTGGACGCAGGAGAGAGTAATCAGTTGAGCAGACGCTGTTGAGTGGACACAGGAGAGAACACGCAGGTGAGTACGCAATTGAGATTATGCAGGTGAGAGGACGCTGTTAAATGGACGCAGGAGAGAGTACGCAGTTGAGAGTACTCAGTTGAGTGGACGCAGGAGAGAGTAATCAGTTGAGCAGACGCTGTTGAGTGGACACAGGAGAGAACACGCAGGTGAGTACGCAGTTGAGATTATGCAGGTGAGAGGACGCTGTTAAATGGACGCAGGAGAGAGTACGCAGTTGAGAGTACTCAGTTGAGTGGACGCAGGAGAGAGTACTCAGTTGAGCAGACGCTGTTGAGTGGACACAGGAGAGAACACGCAGGTGAGTACGCAGTTGAGATTTTGCAGGTGAGTGGACAATCGACGCAGGAGAGAGTACTCCGTTGAGTGGACGCAGTTGAATGGACGCAGTTGAATGGACGCAGGAGAGAGCACGCAGTTGAGAGTACTCAGTTGAGTGGACGCAGGAGAGAGTACTCAGTTGAGCAGACGCTGTTGAGTGGACACAGGAGAGAGTTCGCAGGTGAGTATGCAGGGGGAGACGAAGACAGCCTCCACGTGGCCTCCCCCGCAAGTAGCTGAAGAGTAGTTGCAAGGTTGCATGCCCTTCAAGCGAAACAAATGTCTTCACAACGTCCACAGCCTAAAGTTCCTACGCTAGCGCTTTTCCAGCTTAACATTGAAGGTCTCACCACTGCCAAAATTGAGTGCAGTTGAGAATACTCAGTTGAGTGGACGCAGGAGAGAGTAATCAGTTGAGCAGACGCTGTTGAGTGGACACAGGAGAGAACACGCAGGTGAGTACGCAGTTGAGATTATGCAGGTGAGAGGACGCTGTTAAATGGACGCAGGAGAGAGTACTCAGTTGAGTGGACGCAGGAGAGAGTACTCAGTTGAGCAGACGCTGTTGAGTGGACACAGGAGAGAACACGCAGGTGAGTACGCAGTTGAGATTACGCAGTTGAGATTATGTAGGTGAGAGGACGCTGTTAAATGGACGCAGGAGAGAGTACGCAGTTGAGAGTACTCAGTTGAGTGGACGCAGGAGAGAGTACTCAGTTAAGCAGACGCTGTTGAGTGGACACAGGAGAGAGTTCGCAGGTGAGTATGCAGGGGGAGACGAAGACAGCCTCCACGTGGCCTCCCCCGCAAGTAGCTGAAGAGTAGTTGCAAGGTTGCATGCCCTTCAAGCGAAACAAATGTCTTCACAACGTCCACAGCCTAAAGTTCCTACGCTAGCGCTTTTCCAGCTTAACATTGAAGGTCTCACCACTGCCAAAATTGAGTGCAGTTGAGAATACTCAGTTGAGTGGACGCAGGAGAGAGTAATCAGTTGAGCAGACGCTGTTGAGTGGACACAGGAGAGAACACGCAGGTGAGTACGCAATTGAGATTATGCAGGTGAGAGGACGCTGTTAAATGGACGCAGGAGAGAGTACGCAGTTGAGAGTACTCAGTTGAGTGGACGCAGGAGAGAGTAATCAGTTGAGCAGACGCTGTTGAGTGGACACAGGAGAGAACACGCAGGTGAGTACGCAGTTGAGATTATGCAGGTGAGAGGACGCTGTTAAATGGACGCAGGAGAGAGTACGCAGTTGAGAGTACTCAGTTGAGTGGACGCAGGAGAGAGTACTCAGTTGAGCAGACGCTGTTGAGTGGACACAGGAGAGAACACGCAGGTGAGTACGCAGTTGAGATTACGCAGTTGAGATTATGCAGGTGAGAGGACGCTGTTAAATGGACGCAGGAGAGAGTACGCAGTTGAGAGTACTCAGTTGAGTGGACGCAGGAGAGAGTAATCAGTTGAGCAGACGCTGTTGAGTGGACACAGGAGAGAACACGCAGGTGAGTACGCAGTTGAGATTATGCAGGTGAGAGGACGCTGTTAAATGGACACAGGAGAGAGTACGCAGTTGAGAGTACTCTGTTGAGTGGACGCAGGAGAGAGTACTCAGTTGAGCAGACGCTGTTGAGTGGACACAGGAGAGAACACGCAGGTGAGTACGCAGTTGAGATTTTGCAGGTGAGTGGACAATCGACGCAGGAGAGAGTACTCCGTTGAGTGGACGCAGTTGAATGGACGCAGTTGAATGGACGCAGGAGAGAGCACGCAGTTGAGAGTACTCAGTTGAGTGGACGCAGGAGAGAGTACTCAGTTGAGCAGACGCTGTTGAGTGGACACAGGAGAGAACACGCAGGTGAGTACGCAGTTGAGATTACGCTGTTGAGATTATGCAGGTGAGAGGACGCTGTTAAATGGACGCAGGAGAGAGTACGCAGTTGAGAGTACTCAGTTGAGTGGACGCAGGAGAGAGTACTCAGTTGAGCAGACGCTGTTGAGTGGACACAGGAGAGAACACGCAGGTGAGTACGCAGTTGAGATTACGCTGTTGAGATTATGCAGGTGAGAGGACGCTGTTAAATGGACGCAGGAGAGAGTACGCAGTTGAGAGTACTCAGTTGAGTGGACGCAGGAGAGAGTACTCAGTTGAGCAGACGCTGTTGAGTGGACACAGGAGAGAACACGCAGGTGAGTACGCAGTTGAGATTACGCAGTTGAGATTATGCAGGTGAGAGGACGCTGTAAAATGGACGCAGGAGAGAGTACGCAGTTGAGAGTACTCAGTTGAGAGGACGCAGGAGAGAGTACTCAGTTGAGCAGACACTGTTGAGTGGACACACGAGAGAACACGCAGGTGAGTACGCAGTTGTGTATGCAGTTGAGATTACGCAGGTGAGAGGACACAGTTAGGTGGACCCTGTTGAATGGATGCAGGAGAGAGTACTCAGTTGAGTTGACGCAGGAGAGAGTACGCAGTTAAGAGTACTCAGTTGAGTGGATGCAGAAGAGAGTACTCAGTTGAGCAGATGCTGTTGAGTGGACACAGGAGAGAGTTCGCAGGTGAGTATGCAGTTGAGTATGCAGTTGAGATTATGCAGGTGAGAGGACGCAGTTGAGTGGACAATGGAGGCAGGAGAGAGTACTCAGATGAGTGGACGCAGTTGAATGGGCGCAGGAGAGAGAATGCAGTTGAGAGTACTCAGTTGAGTGGATGCAGGAGAGAGTACTCAGTTGAGCAGACGCTGTTGAGTGGACACAGGAGAGAACACGCAGGTGAGTACGCAGTTGAGTATGCAGTTGAGATTACGCAGGTGAGAGGACGCAGTTGGGTGGACGCTGTTGAATGGACGCAGGAAAGAGTACGCAGTTGAGAGTACTCAGTTGAGTGGACGCAGGAGAGAGTACGCAGTTGAGAGTACTCAGTTGAGTGGACGCAGGAGAGAGTGATCAGTTGAGCAGACGCTGTTGAGTGGACACAGGAGAGAACACGCAGGTGAGTACGCAGTTGAGATTATGCAGGTGAGAGGACGCTGTTAAATGGACGCAGGAGAGAGTACGCAGTTGAGAGTACTCTGTTGAGTGGACGCAGGAGAGAGTACTCAGTTGAGCAGACGCTGTTGAGTGGACACAGGAGAGAACACGCAGGTGAGTACGCAGTTGAGATTACGCTGTTGAGATTATGCAGGTGAGAGGACGCTGTAAAATGGACGCAGGAGAGAGTACGCAGTTGAGAGTACTCAGTTGAGAGGACGCAGGAGAGAGTACTCAGTTGAGCAGACACTGTTGAGTGGACACACGAGAGAACACGCAGGTGAGTACGCAGTTGTGTATGCAGTTGAGATTACGCAGGTGAGAGGACACAGTTAGGTGGACCCTGTTGAATGGATGCAGGAGAGAGTACTCAGTTGAGTTGACGCAGGAGAGAGTACGCAGTTAAGAGTACTCAGTTGAGTGGATGCAGAAGAGAGTACTCAGTTGAGCAGATGCTGTTGAGTGGACACAGGAGAGAGTTCGCAGGTGAGTATGCAGTTGAGTATGCAGTTGAGATTATGCAGGTGAGAGGACGCAGTTGAGTGGACAATGGAGGCAGGAGAGAGTACTCAGATGAGTGGACGCAGTTGAATGGGCGCAGGAGAGAGAATGCAGTTGAGAGTACTCAGTTGAGTGGATGCAGGAGAGAGTACTCAGTTGAGCAGACGCTGTTGAGTGGACACAGGAGAGAACACGCAGGTGAGTACGCAGTTGAGTATGCAGTTGAGATTACGCAGGTGAGAGGACGCAGTTGGGTGGACGCTGTTGAATGGACGCAGGAAAGAGTACGCAGTTGAGAGTACTCAGTTGAGTGGACGCAGGAGAGAGTACGCAGTTGAGAGTACTCAGTTGAGTGGACGCAGGAGAGAGTGATCAGTTGAGCAGACGCTGTTGAGTGGACACAGGAGAGAACACGCAGGTGAGTACGCAGTTGAGATTATGCAGGTGAGAGGACGCTGTTAAATGGACGCAGGAGAGAGTACGCAGTTGAGAGTACTCTGTTGAGTGGACGCAGGAGAGAGTACTCAGTTGAGCAGACGCTGTTGAGTGGACACAGGAGAGAACACGCAGGTGAGTACGCAGTTGAGATTACGCTGTTGAGATTATGCAGGTGAGAGGACGCTGTAAAATGGACGCAGGAGAGAGTACGCAGTTGAGAGTACTCAGTTGAGAGGACGCAGGAGAGAGTACTCAGTTGAGCAGACACTGTTGAGTGGACACACGAGAGAACACGCAGGTGAGTACGCAGTTGTGTATGCAGTTGAGATTACGCAGGTGAGAGGACACAGTTAGGTGGACCCTGTTGAATGGACGCAGGAGAGAGTACTCAGTTGAGTTGACGCAGGAGAGAGTACGCAGTTAAGAGTACTCAGTTGAGTGGATGCAGAAGAGAGTACTCAGTTGAGCAGATGCTGTTGAGTGGACACAGGAGAGAGTTCGCAGGTGAGTATGCAGTTGAGTATGCAGTTGAGATTATGCAGGTGAGAGGACGCAGTTGAGTGGACAATGGAGGCAGGAGAGAGTACTCAGATGAGTGGACGCAGTTGAATGGGCGCAGGAGAGAGTATGCAGTTGAGAGTACTCAGTTGAGTGGATGCAGGAGAGAGTACTCAGTTGAGCAGACGCTGTTGAGTGGACACAGGAGAGAACACGCAGGTGAGTACGCAGTTGAGTATGCAGTTGAGATTACGCAGGTGAGAGGACGCAGTTGGGTGGACGCTGTTGAATGGACGCAGGAAAGAGTACGCAGTTGAGAATACTCAGTTGAGTGGACGCAGGAGAGAGTAATCAGTTGAGCAGACGCTGTTGAGTGGACACAGGAGAGAACACGCAGGTGAGTACGCAATTGAGATTATGCAGGTGAGAGGACGCTGTTAAATGGACGCAGGAGAGAGTACGCAGTTGAGAGTACTCAGTTGAGTGGACGCAGGAGAGAGTAATCAGTTGAGCAGACGCTGTTGAGTGGACACAGGAGAGAACACGCAGGTGAGTACGCAGTTGAGATTATGCAGGTGAGAGGACGCTGTTAAATGGACGCAGGAGAGAGTACGCAGTTGAGAGTACTCAGTTGAGTGGACGCAGGAGAGAGTACTCAGTTGAGCAGACGCTGTTGAGTGGACACAGGAGAGAACACGCAGGTGAGTACGCAGTTGAGATTTTGCAGGTGAGTGGACAATCGACGCAGGAGAGAGTACTCCGTTGAGTGGACGCAGTTGAATGGACGCAGTTGAATGGACGCAGGAGAGAGCACGCAGTTGAGAGTACTCAGTTGAGTGGACGCAGGAGAGAGTACTCAGTTGAGCAGACGCTGTTGAGTGGACACAGGAGAGAGTTCGCAGGTGAGTATGCAGGGGGAGACGAAGACAGCCTCCACGTGGCCTCCCCCGCAAGTAGCTGAAGAGTAGTTGCAAGGTTGCATGCCCTTCAAGCGAAACAAATGTCTTCACAACGTCCACAGCCTAAAGTTCCTACGCTAGCGCTTTTCCAGCTTAACATTGAAGGTCTCACCACTGCCAAAATTGAGTGCAGTTGAGAATACTCAGTTGAGTGGACGCAGGAGAGAGTAATCAGTTGAGCAGACGCTGTTGAGTGGACACAGGAGAGAACACGCAGGTGAGTACGCAGTTGAGATTATGCAGGTGAGAGGACGCTGTTAAATGGACGCAGGAGAGAGTACTCAGTTGAGTGGACTCAGTTGAGTGGACGCAGGAGAGAGTACTCAGTTGAGCAGACGCTGTTGAGTGGACACAGGAGAGAACACGCAGGTGAGTACGCAGTTGAGATTACGCAGTTGAGATTATGTAGGTGAGAGGACGCTGTTAAATGGACGCAGGAGAGAGTACGCAGTTGAGAGTACTCAGTTGAGTGGACGCAGGAGAGAGTACTCAGTTAAGCAGACGCTGTTGAGTGGACACAGGAGAGAGTTCACAGGTGAGTATGCAGGGGGAGACGAAGACAGCCTCCACGTGGCCTCCCCCGCAAGTAGCTGAAGAGTAGTTGCAAGGTTGCATGCCCTTCAAGCGAAACAAATGTCTTCACAACGTCCACAGCCTAAAGTTCCTACGCTAGCGCTTTTCCAGCTTAACATTGAAGGTCTCACCACTGCCAAAATTGAGTGCAGTTGAGAATACTCAGTTGAGTGGACGCAGGAGAGAGTAATCAGTTGAGCAGACGCTGTTGAGTGGACACAGGAGAGAACACGCAGGTGAGTACGCAATTGAGATTATGCAGGTGAGAGGACGCTGTTAAATGGACGCAGGAGAGAGTACGCAGTTGAGAGTACTCAGTTGAGTGGACGCAGGAGAGAGTAATCAGTTGAGCAGACGCTGTTGAGTGGACACAGGAGAGAACACGCAGGTGAGTACGCAGTTGAGATTATGCAGGTGAGAGGACGCTGTTAAATGGACGCAGGAGAGAGTACGCAGTTGAGAGTACTCAGTTGAGTGGACGCAGGAGAGAGTACTCAGTTGAGCAGACGCTGTTGAGTGGACACAGGAGAGAACACGCAGGTGAGTACGCAGTTGAGATTACGCAGTTGAGATTATGCAGGTGAGAGGACGCTGTTAAATGGACGCAGGAGAGAGTACGCAGTTGAGAGTACTCAGTTGAGTGGACGCAGGAGAGAGTAATCAGTTGAGCAGACGCTGTTGAGTGGACACAGGAGAGAACACGCAGGTGAGTACGCAGTTGAGATTATGCAGGTGAGAGGACGCTGTTAAATGGACACAGGAGAGAGTACGCAGTTGAGAGTACTCTGTTGAGTGGACGCAGGAGAGAGTACTCAGTTGAGCAGACGCTGTTGAGTGGACACAGGAGAGAATACGCAGGTGAGTACGCAGTTGAGATTTTGCAGGTGAGTGGACAATCGACGCAGGAGAGAGTACTCCGTTGAGTGGACGCAGTTGAATGGACGCAGTTGAATGGACGCAGGAGAGAGCACGCAGTTGAGAGTACTCAGTTGAGTGGACGCAGGAGAGAGTACTCAGTTGAGCAGACGCTGTTGAGTGGACACAGGAGAGAACACGCAGGTGAGTACGCAGTTGAGATTACGCTGTTGAGATTATGCAGGTGAGAGGACGCTGTTAAATGGACGCAGGAGAGAGTACGCAGTTGAGAGTACTCAGTTGAGTGGACGCAGGAGAGAGTACTCAGTTGAGCAGACGCTGTTGAGTGGACACAGGAGAGAACACGCAGGTGAGTACGCAGTTGAGATTACGCTGTTGAGATTATGCAGGTGAGAGGACGCTGTTAAATGGACGCAGGAGAGAGTACGCAGTTGAGAGTACTCAGTTGAGTGGACGCAGGAGAGAGTACTCAGTTGAGCAGACGCTGTTGAGTGGACACAGGAGAGAACACGCAGGTGAGTACGCAGTTGAGATTACGCAGTTGAGATTATGCAGGTGAGAGGACGCTGTAAAATGGACGCAGGAGAGAGTACGCAGTTGAGAGTACTCAGTTGAGAGGACGCAGGAGAGAGTACTCAGTTGAGCAGACACTGTTGAGTGGACACACGAGAGAACACGCAGGTGAGTACGCAGTTGTGTATGCAGTTGAGATTACGCAGGTGAGAGGACACAGTTAGGTGGACCCTGTTGAATGGATGCAGGAGAGAGTACTCAGTTGAGTTGACGCAGGAGAGAGTACGCAGTTAAGAGTACTCAGTTGAGTGGATGCAGAAGAGAGTACTCAGTTGAGCAGATGCTGTTGAGTGGACACAGGAGAGAGTTCGCAGGTGAGTATGCAGTTGAGTATGCAGTTGAGATTATGCAGGTGAGAGGACGCAGTTGAGTGGACAATGGAGGCAGGAGAGAGTACTCAGATGAGTGGACGCAGTTGAATGGGCGCAGGAGAGAGAATGCAGTTGAGAGTACTCAGTTGAGTGGATGCAGGAGAGAGTACTCAGTTGAGCAGACGCTGTTGAGTGGACACAGGAGAGAACACGCAGGTGAGTACGCAGTTGAGTATGCAGTTGAGATTACGCAGGTGAGAGGACGCAGTTGGGTGGACGCTGTTGAATGGACGCAGGAAAGAGTACGCAGTTGAGAGTACTCAGTTGAGTGGACGCAGGAGAGAGTACGCAGTTGAGAGTACTCAGTTGAGTGGACGCAGGAGAGAGTGATCAGTTGAGCAGACGCTGTTGAGTGGACACAGGAGAGAACACGCAGGTGAGTACGCAGTTGAGATTATGCAGGTGAGAGGACGCTGTTAAATGGACGCAGGAGAGAGTACGCAGTTGAGAGTACTCTGTTGAGTGGACGCAGGAGAGAGTACTCAGTTGAGCAGACGCTGTTGAGTGGACACAGGAGAGAACACGCAGGTGAGTACGCAGTTGAGATTACGCTGTTGAGATTATGCAGGTGAGAGGACGCTGTAAAATGGACGCAGGAGAGAGTACGCAGTTGAGAGTACTCAGTTGAGAGGACGCAGGAGAGAGTACTCAGTTGAGCAGACACTGTTGAGTGGACACACGAGAGAACACGCAGGTGAGTACGCAGTTGTGTATGCAGTTGAGATTACGCAGGTGAGAGGACACAGTTAGGTGGACCCTGTTGAATGGACGCAGGAGAGAGTACTCAGTTGAGTTGACGCAGGAGAGAGTACGCAGTTAAGAGTACTCAGTTGAGTGGATGCAGAAGAGAGTACTCAGTTGAGCAGATGCTGTTGAGTGGACACAGGAGAGAGTTCGCAGGTGAGTATGCAGTTGAGTATGCAGTTGAGATTATGCAGGTGAGAGGACGCAGTTGAGTGGACAATGGAGGCAGGAGAGAGTACTCAGATGAGTGGACGCAGTTGAATGGGCGCAGGAGAGAGTATGCAGTTGAGAGTACTCAGTTGAGTGGATGCAGGAGAGAGTACTCAGTTGAGCAGACGCTGTTGAGTGGACACAGGAGAGAACACGCAGGTGAGTACGCAGTTGAGTATGCAGTTGAGATTACGCAGGTGAGAGGACGCAGTTGGGTGGACGCTGTTGAATGGACGCAGGAAAGAGTACGCAGTTGAGAGTACTCAGTTGAGTGGACGCAGGAGAGAGTACTCAGTTGAGCAGACGCTGTTGAGTGGACACAGGAGAGAGTTTGCAGGTGAGTATGCAGGGGGAGACGAAGACAGCCTCCACGTGGCCTCCCCCGCAAGTAGCTGAAGAGTAGTTGCAAGGTTGCATGCCCTTCAAGCGAAACAAATGTCTTCACAACGTCCACAGCCTAAAGTTCCTACGCTAGCGCTTTTCCAGCTTAACATTGAAGGTCTCACCACTGCCAAAATTGAGTGCAGTTGAGAATACTCAGTTGAGTGGACGCAGGAGAGAGTAATCAGTTGAGCAGACGCTGTTGAGTGGACACAGGAGAGAACACGCAGGTGAGTACGCAGTTGAGATTATGCAGGTGAGAGGACGCTGTTAAATGGACGCAGGAAAGAGTACGCAGTTGAGAATACTCAGTTGAGTGGACGCAGGAGAGAGTAATCAGTTGAGCAGACGCTGTTGAGTGGACACAGGAGAGAACACGCAGGTGAGTACGCAATTGAGATTATGCAGGTGAGAGGACGCTGTTAAATGGACGCAGGAGAGAGTACGCAGTTGAGAGTACTCAGTTGAGTGGACGCAGGAGAGAGTAATCAGTTGAGCAGACGCTGTTGAGTGGACACAGGAGAGAACACGCAGGTGAGTACGCAGTTGAGATTATGCAGGTGAGAGGACGCTGTTAAATGGACGCAGGAGAGAGTACGCAGTTGAGAGTACTCAGTTGAGTGGACGCAGGAGAGAGTACTCAGTTGAGCAGACGCTGTTGAGTGGACACAGGAGAGAACACGCAGGTGAGTACGCAGTTGAGATTTTGCAGGTGAGTGGACAATCGACGCAGGAGAGAGTACTCCGTTGAGTGGACGCAGTTGAATGGACGCAGTTGAATGGACGCAGGAGAGAGCACGCAGTTGAGAGTACTCAGTTGAGTGGACGCAGGAGAGAGTACTCAGTTGAGCAGACGCTGTTGAGTGGACACAGGAGAGAGTTCGCAGGTGAGTATGCAGGGGGAGACGAAGACAGCCTCCACGTGGCCTCCCCCGCAAGTAGCTGAAGAGTAGTTGCAAGGTTGCATGCCCTTCAAGCGAAACAAATGTCTTCACAACGTCCACAGCCTAAAGTTCCTACGCTAGCGCTTTTCCAGCTTAACATTGAAGGTCTCACCACTGCCAAAATTGAGTGCAGTTGAGAATACTCAGTTGAGTGGACGCAGGAGAGAGTAATCAGTTGAGCAGACGCTGTTGAGTGGACACAGGAGAGAACACGCAGGTGAGTACGCAGTTGAGATTATGCAGGTGAGAGGACGCTGTTAAATGGACGCAGGAGAGAGTACTCAGTTGAGTGGACTCAGTTGAGTGGACGCAGGAGAGAGTACTCAGTTGAGCAGACGCTGTTGAGTGGACACAGGAGAGAACACGCAGGTGAGTACGCAGTTGAGATTACGCAGTTGAGATTATGTAGGTGAGAGGACGCTGTTAAATGGACGCAGGAGAGAGTACGCAGTTGAGAGTACTCAGTTGAGTGGACGCAGGAGAGAGTACTCAGTTAAGCAGACGCTGTTGAGTGGACACAGGAGAGAGTTCGCAGGTGAGTATGCAGGGGGAGACGAAGACAGCCTCCACGTGGCCTCCCCCGCAAGTAGCTGAAGAGTAGTTGCAAGGTTGCATGCCCTTCAAGCGAAACAAATGTCTTCACAACGTCCACAGCCTAAAGTTCCTACGCTAGCGCTTTTCCAGCTTAACATTGAAGGTCTCACCACTGCCAAAATTGAGTGCAGTTGAGAATACTCAGTTGAGTGGACGCAGGAGAGAGTAATCAGTTGAGCAGACGCTGTTGAGTGGACACAGGAGAGAACACGCAGGTGAGTACGCAATTGAGATTATGCAGGTGAGAGGACGCTGTTAAATGGACGCAGGAGAGAGTACGCAGTTGAGAGTACTCAGTTGAGTGGACGCAGGAGAGAGTAATCAGTTGAGCAGACGCTGTTGAGTGGACACAGGAGAGAACACGCAGGTGAGTACGCAGTTGAGATTATGCAGGTGAGAGGACGCTGTTAAATGGACGCAGGAGAGAGTACGCAGTTGAGAGTACTCAGTTGAGTGGACGCAGGAGAGAGTACTCAGTTGAGCAGACGCTGTTGAGTGGACACAGGAGAGAACACGCAGGTGAGTACGCAGTTGAGATTACGCAGTTGAGATTATGCAGGTGAGAGGACGCTGTTAAATGGACGCAGGAGAGAGTACGCAGTTGAGAGTACTCAGTTGAGTGGACGCAGGAGAGAGTAATCAGTTGAGCAGACGCTGTTGAGTGGACACAGGAGAGAACACGCAGGTGAGTACGCAGTTGAGATTATGCAGGTGAGAGGACGCTGTTAAATGGACACAGGAGAGAGTACGCAGTTGAGAGTACTCTGTTGAGTGGACGCAGGAGAGAGTACTCAGTTGAGCAGACGCTGTTGAGTGGACACAGGAGAGAACACGCAGGTGAGTACGCAGTTGAGATTTTGCAGGTGAGTGGACAATCGACGCAGGAGAGAGTACTCCGTTGAGTGGACGCAGTTGAATGGACGCAGTTGAATGGACGCAGGAGAGAGCACGCAGTTGAGAGTACTCAGTTGAGTGGACGCAGGAGAGAGTACTCAGTTGAGCAGACGCTGTTGAGTGGACACAGGAGAGAACACGCAGGTGAGTACGCAGTTGAGATTACGCTGTTGAGATTATGCAGGTGAGAGGACGCTGTTAAATGGACGCAGGAGAGAGTACGCAGTTGAGAGTACTCAGTTGAGTGGACGCAGGAGAGAGTACTCAGTTGAGCAGACGCTGTTGAGTGGACACAGGAGAGAACACGCAGGTGAGTACGCAGTTGAGATTACGCTGTTGAGATTATGCAGGTGAGAGGACGCTGTTAAATGGACGCAGGAGAGAGTACGCAGTTGAGAGTACTCAGTTGAGTGGACGCAGGAGAGAGTACTCAGTTGAGCAGACGCTGTTGAGTGGACACAGGAGAGAACACGCAGGTGAGTACGCAGTTGAGATTACGCAGTTGAGATTATGCAGGTGAGAGGACGCTGTAAAATGGACGCAGGAGAGAGTACGCAGTTGAGAGTACTCAGTTGAGAGGACGCAGGAGAGAGTACTCAGTTGAGCAGACACTGTTGAGTGGACACACGAGAGAACACGCAGGTGAGTACGCAGTTGTGTATGCAGTTGAGATTACGCAGGTGAGAGGACACAGTTAGGTGGACCCTGTTGAATGGATGCAGGAGAGAGTACTCAGTTGAGTTGACGCAGGAGAGAGTACGCAGTTAAGAGTACTCAGTTGAGTGGATGCAGAAGAGAGTACTCAGTTGAGCAGATGCTGTTGAGTGGACACAGGAGAGAGTTCGCAGGTGAGTATGCAGTTGAGTATGCAGTTGAGATTATGCAGGTGAGAGGACGCAGTTGAGTGGACAATGGAGGCAGGAGAGAGTACTCAGATGAGTGGACGCAGTTGAATGGGCGCAGGAGAGAGAATGCAGTTGAGAGTACTCAGTTGAGTGGATGCAGGAGAGAGTACTCAGTTGAGCAGACGCTGTTGAGTGGACACAGGAGAGAACACGCAGGTGAGTACGCAGTTGAGTATGCAGTTGAGATTACGCAGGTGAGAGGACGCAGTTGGGTGGACGCTGTTGAATGGACGCAGGAAAGAGTACGCAGTTGAGAGTACTCAGTTGAGTGGACGCAGGAGAGAGTACGCAGTTGAGAGTACTCAGTTGAGTGGACGCAGGAGAGAGTGATCAGTTGAGCAGACGCTGTTGAGTGGACACAGGAGAGAACACGCAGGTGAGTACGCAGTTGAGATTATGCAGGTGAGAGGACGCTGTTAAATGGACGCAGGAGAGAGTACGCAGTTGAGAGTACTCTGTTGAGTGGACGCAGGAGAGAGTACTCAGTTGAGCAGACGCTGTTGAGTGGACACAGGAGAGAACACGCAGGTGAGTACGCAGTTGAGATTACGCTGTTGAGATTATGCAGGTGAGAGGACGCTGTAAAATGGACGCAGGAGAGAGTACGCAGTTGAGAGTACTCAGTTGAGAGGACGCAGGAGAGAGTACTCAGTTGAGCAGACACTGTTGAGTGGACACACGAGAGAACACGCAGGTGAGTACGCAGTTGTGTATGCAGTTGAGATTACGCAGGTGAGAGGACACAGTTAGGTGGACCCTGTTGAATGGACGCAGGAGAGAGTACTCAGTTGAGTTGACGCAGGAGAGAGTACGCAGTTAAGAGTACTCAGTTGAGTGGATGCAGAAGAGAGTACTCAGTTGAGCAGATGCTGTTGAGTGGACACAGGAGAGAGTTCGCAGGTGAGTATGCAGTTGAGTATGCAGTTGAGATTATGCAGGTGAGAGGACGCAGTTGAGTGGACAATGGAGGCAGGAGAGAGTACTCAGATGAGTGGACGCAGTTGAATGGGCGCAGGAGAGAGTATGCAGTTGAGAGTACTCAGTTGAGTGGATGCAGGAGAGAGTACTCAGTTGAGCAGACGCTGTTGAGTGGACACAGGAGAGAACACGCAGGTGAGTACGCAGTTGAGTATGCAGTTGAGATTACGCAGGTGAGAGGACGCAGTTGGGTGGACGCTGTTGAATGGACGCAGGAAAGAGTACGCAGTTGAGAGTACTCAGTTGAGTGGACGCAGGAGAGAGTACTCAGTTGAGCAGACGCTGTTGAGTGGACACAGGAGAGAGTTTGCAGGTGAGTATGCAGGGGGAGACGAAGACAGCCTCCACGTGGCCTCCCCCGCAAGTAGCTGAAGAGTAGTTGCAAGGTTGCATGCCCTTCAAGCGAAACAAATGTCTTCACAACGTCCACAGCCTAAAGTTCCTACGCTAGCGCTTTTCCAGCTTAACATTGAAGGTCTCACCACTGCCAAAATTGAGTGCAGTTGAGAATACTCAGTTGAGTGGACGCAGGAGAGAGTAATCAGTTGAGCAGACGCTGTTGAGTGGACACAGGAGAGAACACGCAGGTGAGTACGCAGTTGAGATTATGCAGGTGAGAGGACGCTGTTAAATGGACGCAGGAGAGAGTACTCAGTTGAGTGGACTCAGTTGAGTGGACGCAGGAGAGAGTACTCAGTTGAGCAGACGCTGTTGAGTGGACACAGGAGAGAACACGCAGGTGAGTACGCAGTTGAGATTACGCAGTTGAGATTATGTAGGTGAGAGGACGCTGTTAAATGGACGCAGGAGAGAGTACGCAGTTGAGAGTACTCAGTTGAGTGGACGCAGGAGAGAGTACTCAGTTGAGCAGACGCTGTTGAGTGGACACAGGAGAGAACACGCAGGTGAGTACGCAGTTGAGATTACGCAGTTGAGATTATGCAGGTGAGAAGACGCTGTAAAATGGACGCAGGAGAGAGTACGCAGTTGAGAGTACTCAGTTGAGAGGACGCAGGAGAGAGTACTCAGTTGAGCAGACACTGTTGAGTGGACACACGAGAGAACACGCAGGTGAGTACGCAGTTGTGTATGCAGTTGAGATTACGCAGGTGAGAGGACACAGTTAGGTGGACCCTGTTGAATGGACGCAGGAGAGAGTACTCAGTTGAGTTGACGCAGGAGAGAGTACGCAGTTAAGAGTACTCAGTTGAGTGGATGCAGAAGAGAGTACTCAGTTGAGCAGATGCTGTTGAGTGGACACAGGAGAGAGTTCGCAGGTGAGTATGCAGTTGAGTATGCAGTTGAGATTATGCAGGTGAGAGGACGCAGTTGAGTGGACAATGGAGGCAGGAGAGAGTACTCAGATGAGTGGACGCAGTTGAATGGGCACAGGAGAGAGTATGCAGTTGAGAGTACTCAGTTGAGTGGATGCAGGAGAGAGTACTCAGTTGAGCAGACGCTGTTGAGTGGACACAGGAGAGAACACGCAGGTGAGTACGCAGTTGAGTATGCAGTTGAGATTACGCAGGTGAGAGGACGCAGTTGGGTGGACGCTGTTGAATGGACGCAGGAAAGAGTACGCAGTTGAGAATACTCAGTTGAGTGGACGCAGGAGAGAGTAATCAGTTGAGCAGACGCTGTTGAGTGGACACAGGAGAGAACACGCAGGTGAGTACGCAATTGAGATTATGCAGGTGAGAGGACGCTGTTAAATGGACGCAGGAGAGAGTACGCAGTTGAGAGTACTCAGTTGAGTGGACGCAGGAGAGAGTAATCAGTTGAGCAGACGCTGTTGAGTGGACACAGGAGAGAACACGCAGGTGAGTACGCAGTTGAGATTTTGCAGGTGAGTGGACAATCGACGCAGGAGAGAGTACTCCGTTGAGTGGACGCAGTTGAATGGACGCAGTTGAATGGACGCAGGAGAGAGCACGCAGTTGAGAGTACTCAGTTGAGTGGACGCAGGAGAGAGTACTCAGTTGAGCAGACGCTGTTGAGTGGACACAGGAGAGAGTTCGCAGGTGAGTATGCAGGGGGAGACGAAGACAGCCTCCACGTGGCCTCCCCCGCAAGTAGCTGAAGAGTAGTTGCAAGGTTGCATGCCCTTCAAGCGAAACAAATGTCTTCACAACGTCCACAGCCTAAAGTTCCTACGCTAGCGCTTTTCCAGCTTAACATTGAAGGTCTCACCACTGCCAAAATTGAGTGCAGTTGAGAATACTCAGTTGAGTGGACGCAGGAGAGAGTAATCAGTTGAGCAGACGCTGTTGAGTGGACACAGGAGAGAACACGCAGGTGAGTACGCAGTTGAGATTATGCAGGTGAGAGGACGCTGTTAAATGGACGCAGGAGAGAGTACTCAGTTGAGTGGACTCAGTTGAGTGGACGCAGGAGAGAGTACTCAGTTGAGCAGACGCTGTTGAGTGGACACAGGAGAGAACACGCAGGTGAGTACGCAGTTGAGATTACGCAGTTGAGATTATGTAGGTGAGAGGACGCTGTTAAATGGACGCAGGAGAGAGTACGCAGTTGAGAGTACTCAGTTGAGTGGACGCAGGAGAGAGTACTCAGTTGAGCAGACGCTGTTGAGTGGACACAGGAGAGAACACGCAGGTGAGTACGCAGTTGAGATTACGCAGTTGAGATTATGCAGGTGAGAGGACGCTGTAAAATGGACGCAGGAGAGAGTACGCAGTTGAGAGTACTCAGTTGAGAGGACGCAGGAGAGAGTACTCAGTTGAGCAGACACTGTTGAGTGGACACACGAGAGAACACGCAGGTGAGTACGCAGTTGTGTATGCAGTTGAGATTACGCAGGTGAGAGGACACAGTTAGGTGGACCCTGTTGAATGGACGCAGGAGAGAGTACTCAGTTGAGTTGACGCAGGAGAGAGTACGCAGTTAAGAGTACTCAGTTGAGTGGATGCAGAAGAGAGTACTCAGTTGAGCAGATGCTGTTGAGTGGACACAGGAGAGAGTTCGCAGGTGAGTATGCAGTTGAGTATGCAGTTGAGATTATGCAGGTGAGAGGACGCAGTTGAGTGGACAATGGAGGCAGGAGAGAGTACTCAGATGAGTGGACGCAGTTGAATGGGCACAGGAGAGAGTATGCAGTTGAGAGTACTCAGTTGAGTGGATGCAGGAGAGAGTACTCAGTTGAGCAGACGCTGTTGAGTGGACACAGGAGAGAACACGCAGGTGAGTACGCAGTTGAGTATGCAGTTGAGATTACGCAGGTGAGAGGACGCAGTTGGGTGGACGCTGTTGAATGGACGCAGGAAAGAGTACGCAGTTGAGAATACTCAGTTGAGTGGACGCAGGAGAGAGTAATCAGTTGAGCAGACGCTGTTGAGTGGACACAGGAGAGAACACGCAGGTGAGTACGCAATTGAGATTATGCAGGTGAGAGGACGCTGTTAAATGGACGCAGGAGAGAGTACGCAGTTGAGAGTACTCAGTTGAGTGGACGCAGGAGAGAGTAATCAGTTGAGCAGACGCTGTTGAGTGGACACAGGAGAGAACACGCAGGTGAGTACGCAGTTGAGATTATGCAGGTGAGAGGACGCTGTTAAATGGACGCAGGAGAGAGTACGCAGTTGAGAGTACTCAGTTGAGTGGACGCAGGAGAGAGTACTCAGTTGAGCAGACGCTGTTGAGTGGACACAGGAGAGAACACGCAGGTGAGTACGCAGTTGAGATTACGCAGTTGAGATTATGCAGGTGAGAGGACGCTGTTAAATGGACGCAGGAGAGAGTACGCAGTTGAGAGTACTCAGTTGAGTGGACGCAGGAGAGAGTACTCAGTTGAGCAGACGCTGTTGAGTGGACACAGGAGAGAACACGCAGGTGAGTACGCAGTTGAGATTATGCAGGTGAGAGGACGCTGTTAAATGGACGCAGGAGAGAGTACGCAGTTGAGAGTACTCAGTTGAGTGGACGCAGGAGAGAGTACTCAGTTGAGCAGACGCTGTTGAGTGGACACAGGAGAGAACACGCAGGTGAGTACGCAGTTGAGATTACGCAGTTGAGATTATGCAGGTGAGAGGACGCTGTTAAATGGACGCAGGAGAGAGTACGCAGTTGAGAGTACTCAGTTGAGTGGACGCAGGAGAGAGTACTCAGTTGAGCAGACGCTGTTGAGTGGACACAGGAGAGAACACGCAGGTGAGTACGCAGTTGAGATTACGCAGTTGAGATTATGCAGGTGAGAGGACGCTGTTAAATGGACGCAGGAGAGAGTACGCAGTTGAGAGTACTCCGTTGAGTGGACGCAGGAGAGAGTACTCAGTTGAGCAGACGCTGTTGAGTGGACACAGGAGAGAACACGCAGGTGAGTACGCAGTTGAGATTACGCAGTTGAGATTATGCAGGTGAGAGGACGCTGTTAAATGGACGCAGGAGAGAGTACGCAGTTGAGCAGACGCTGTTGAGTGGACACAGGAGAGAACACGCAGGTGAGTACGCAGTTGAGATTACGCTGTTGAGATTATGCAGGTGAGAGGACGCTGTTAAATGGACGCAGGAGAGAGTACGCAGTTGAGAGTACTCAGTTGAGTGGACGCAGGAGAGAGTACTCAGTTGAGCAGACGCTGTTGAGTGGACACAGGAGAGAACACGCAGGTGAGTACGCAGTTGAGATTACGCAGTTGAGATTATGCAGGTGAGAGGACGCTGTTAAATGGACGCAGGAGAGAGTACGCAGTTGAGCAGACGCTGTTGAGTGGACACAGGAGAGAACACGCAGGTGAGTACGCAGTTGAGATTACGCTGTTGAGATTATGCAGGTGAGAGGACGCTGTTAAATGGACGCAGGAGAGAGTACGCAGTTGAGAGTACTCAGTTGAGTGGACGCAGGAGAGAGTACTCAGTTGAGCAGACGCTGTTGAGTGGACACAGGAGAGAACACGCAGGTGAGTACACAATTGAGATTATGCAGGTGAGAGGACGCTGTTAAATGGACGCAGGAGAGAGTACTCAGTTGAGTGGACGCAGGAGAGAGTACTCAGTTGAGAGTACTCAGTTGAGTGGACGCAGGAGAGAGTGATCAGTTGAGCAGACGCTGTTGAGTGGACACAGGAGAGAACACGCAGGTGAGTACGCAGTTGAGATTATGCAGGTGAGAGGACGCTGTTAAATGGACGCAGGAGAGAGTACGCAGTTGAGAGTACTCAGTTGAGTGGACGCAGGAGAGAGTACTCAGTTGAGCAGACGCTGTTGAGTGGACACAGGAGAGAACACGCAGGTGAGTACGCAGTTGAGATTACGCAGTTGAGATTATGCAGGTGAGAGGACGCTGTTAAATGGACGCAGGAGAGAGTACGCAGTTGAGCAGACGCTGTTGAGTGGACACAGGAGAGAACACGCAGGTGAGTACGCAGTTGAGATTACGCTGTTGAGATTATGCAGGTGAGAGGACGCTGTAAAATGGACGCAGGAGAGAGTACGCAGTTGAGAGTACTCAGTTGAGAGGACGCAGGAGAGAGTACTCAGTTGAGCAGACACTGTTGAGTGGACACACGAGAGAACACGCAGGTGAGTACGCAGTTGTGTATGCAGTTGAGATTACGCAGGTGAGAGGACGCAGTTAGGTGGACGCTGTTGAATGGACGCAGGAGAGAGTACTCAGTTGAGTTGACGCAGGAGAGAGTACGCAGTTAAGAGTACTCAGTTGAGTGGATGCAGAAGAGAGTACTCAGTTGAGCAGATGCTGTTGAGTGGACACAGGAGAGAGTTCGCAGGTGAGTATGCAGTTGAGTATGCAGTTGAGATTATGCAGGTGAGAGGACGCAGTTGAGTGGACAATGGACGCAGGAGAGGGTACTCAGTTGAGTGGACGCAGTTGAATGGGCGCAGGAGAGAGTATGCAGTTGAGAGTACTCAGTTTAGTGGATGCAGGAGAGAGTACTCAGTTGAGCAGACGCTGTTGAGTGGACACAGGAGAGAACACGCAGGTGAGTACACAGTTGAGTATGCAGTTGAGATTACGCAGGTGAGAGGACGCAGTTGGGTGGACGCTGTTGAATGGACGCAGGAAAGAGTACACAGTTGAGAGTACTCAGTTGAGTGGATGCAGGAGAGAGTACTCAGTTGAGCAGACGCTGTTGAGTGGACACAGGAGAGAGTTCGCAGGTGAGTATGCAGGGGGAGACGAAGACAGCCTCCACGTGGCCTCCCCCGCAAGTAGCTGAAGAGTAGTTGCAAGGTTGCATGCTCTTCAAGCGAAACAAATGTCTTCACAACGTCCACAGCCTAAAGTTCCTACGCTAGCGCTTTTCCAGCTTAACATTGAAGGTCTCACCACTGCCAAAAGTGAGTGCAGTTGAGAATACTCAGTTGAGTGGACGCAGGAGAGAGTAATCAGTTGAGCAGATGCTTTTGAGTGGACACAGGAGAGAACACGCAGGTGAGTACACAATTGAGATTATGCAGGTGAGAGGACGCTGTTAAATGGACGCAGGAGAGAGTACTCAGTTGAGTGGACGCAGGAGAGAGTACTCAGTTGAGAGTACTCAGTTGAGTGGACGCAGGAGAGAGTGATCAGTTGAGCAGACGCTGTTGAGTGGACACAGGAGAGAACACGCAGGTGAGTACGCAGTTGAGATTATGCAGGTGAGAGGACGCTGTTAAATGGACGCAGGAGAGAGTACGCAGTTGAGAGTACTCAGTTGAGTGGACGCAGGAGAGAGTACTCAGTTGAGCAGACGCTGTTGAGTGGACACAGGAGAGAACACGCAGGTGAGTACGCAGTTGAGATTACGCAGTTGAGATTATGCAGGTGAGAGGACGCTGTTAAATGGACGCAGGAGAGAGTACGCAGTTGAGCAGACGCTGTTGAGTGGACACAGGAGAGAACACGCAGGTGAGTACGCAGTTGAGATTACGCTGTTGAGATTATGCAGGTGAGAGGACGCTGTAAAATGGACGCAGGAGAGAGTACGCAGTTGAGAGTACTCAGTTGAGAGGACGCAGGAGAGAGTACTCAGTTGAGCAGACACTGTTGAGTGGACACACGAGAGAACACGCAGGTGAGTACGCAGTTGTGTATGCAGTTGAGATTACGCAGGTGAGAGGACGCAGTTAGGTGGACGCTGTTGAATGGACGCAGGAGAGAGTACTCAGTTGAGTTGACGCAGGAGAGAGTACGCAGTTAAGAGTACTCAGTTGAGTGGATGCAGAAGAGAGTACTCAGTTGAGCAGATGCTGTTGAGTGGACACAGGAGAGAGTTCGCAGGTGAGTATGCAGTTGAGTATGCAGTTGAGATTATGCAGGTGAGAGGACGCAGTTGAGTGGACAATGGACGCAGGAGAGGGTACTCAGTTGAGTGGACGCAGTTGAATGGGCGCAGGAGAGAGTATGCAGTTGAGAGTACTCAGTTTAGTGGATGCAGGAGAGAGTACTCAGTTGAGCAGACGCTGTTGAGTGGACACAGGAGAGAACACGCAGGTGAGTACACAGTTGAGTATGCAGTTGAGATTACGCAGGTGAGAGGACGCAGTTGGGTGGACGCTATTGATTGGACGCAGGAAAGAGTACGCAGTTGAGAGTACTCAGTTGAGTGGACGCAGGAGAGAGTACTCAGTTGAGCAGACGCTGTTGAGTGGACACAGGAGAGAGTTCGCAGGTGAGTATGCAGGGGGAGACGAAGACAGCCTCCACGTGGCCTCCCCCGCAAGTAGCTGAAGAGTAGTTGCAAGGTTGCATGCCCTTCAAGCGAAACAAATGTCTTCACAACGTCCACAGCCTAAAATTCCAACGCTAGCGCTTTTCCAGCTTAACATTGAAGGTCTCACCACTGCCAAAATTGAGTGCAGTTGAGAATACTCAGTTGAGTGGACGCAAGAGAGAGTAATCAGTTGAGCAGAAGCTGTTGAGTGGACACAGCAGAGAGCACGCAGGTGAGTACGCAGTTGAGATTTTGCAGGTGAGTGGACAATCGACGCAGGAGAGAGTACTCCGTCGAGTGGACGCAGTTGAATGGACGCAGGAGAGAGTACGCAGTTGAGCAGACGCTGTTGAGTGGACACAGGAGAGAACACGCAGGTGAGTACGCAGTTGAGATTACGCAGTTGAGATTATGCAGGTGAGAGGACGCTGTTCAATGGACGCAGGAGAGAGTACGCAGTTGAGAGTACTCAGTTGAGTGGACGCAGGAGAGAGTACTCAGTTGAGCAGACGCTGTTGAGTGGACACAGGAGAGAACACGCAGGTGAGTACGCAGTTGAGATTACGCAGTTGAGATTATGCAGGTGAGAGGACGCTGTTCAATGGACGCAGGAGAGAGTACGCAGTTGAGCAGACGCTGTTGAGTGGACACAGGAGAGAACACGCAGGTGAGTATGCAGTTGAGATTACGCTGTTGAGAGGACGCAGTTAGGTGGACCCTGTTGAATGGACGCAGGAGAGAGTATTCAGTTGAGTTGACGCAGGAGAGAGTACGCAGTTAAGAGTACTCAGTTGAGTGGATGCAGAAGAGAGTACTCAGTTGAGCAGATGCTTTTGAGTGGACACAGGAGAGAGTTCGCAGGTGAGTATGCAGTTGAGTATGCAGTTGAGATTATGCAGGTGAGAGGACGCAGTTGGGTGGACGCTGTTGAATGGACGCAGGAAAGAGTACACAGTTGAGAGTACTCAGTTGAGTGGACGCAGGAGAGAGTACTCAGTTGAGCAGACGCTGTTGAGTGGACACAGGAGAGAACACGCAGGTGAGTACGCAGTTGAGATTACGCAGTTGAGATTATGCAGGTGAGAGGACGCTGTAAAATGGACGCAGGAGAGAGTACGCAGTTGAGAGTACTCAGTTGAGAGGACGCAGGAGAGAGTACTCAGTTGAGCAGACGCTGTTGAGTGGACACAGGAGAGAACACGCAGGTGAGTACGCAGTTGAGATTATGCAGGTGAGAGGACACTGTTAAATGGACGCAGGAGAGAGTACGCAGTTGAGAGTACTCAGTTGAGTGGACGCAGGAGAGAGTACTCAGTTGAGCAGACGCTGTTGAATGGACACAGGAGAGAACACGCAGGTGAGTACGCAGTTGAGATTACGCAGTTGAGATTATGCAGGTGAGAGGACGCTGTAAAATGGACGCAGGAGAGAGTACGTAGTTGAGAGTACTCAGTTGAGTGGACGCAGGAGAGAGTACTCAGTTGAGTGGATGCCGGAGAGAGTACTCAGTTGAGCAGACGCTGTTGAGTGGACACAGGAGAGAACACGCAGGTGAGTACGCAGTTGAGATTTTGCAGGTGAGTGGACAATCGACGCAGGAGAGAGTACTCCGTTGAGTGGACGCAGTTGAATGGACGCAGGAGAGAGTACGCAGTTGAGAAAACTCAGTTGAATGGACGCAGGAGAGAGTACTCAGTTGAGCAGACACTGTTGAGTGGACACAGCAGAGAACACGCAGGTGAGTACGCTGTTGAGTATGCAGTTGAGATTACGCAGGTGTGAGGACGCAGTTGGTTGGACGATGTTAAATGGACGCAGGTGTGAGTACTAAGTTGAGTGGACGCAGTTGAATGGACGCAGGAGAGAGTACGCAGTTGAGAGTAATCAGTTGAGTGGACGCAGGAGAGTACTTAGTTGAGCAGACGATGTTGAGTCGACACAGGAGAGAACACGCAGGTGAGTACGCAGTTGAGATTACGCAGTTGAGATTATGCAGGTGAGAGGACGCTGTAAAATGGACGCAGGAGAGAGTACGTAGTTGAGAGTACTCAGTTGAGTGGACGCAGGAGAGAGTACTCAGTTGAGTGGATGCCGGAGAGAGTACTCAGTTGAGCAGACGCTGTTGAGTGGACACAGGAGAGAACACGCAGGTGAGTACGCAGTTGAGATTTTGCAGGTGAGTGGACAATCGACGCAGGAGAGAGTACTCCGTTGAGTGGACGCAGTTGAATGGACGCAGGAGAGAGTACGCAGTTGAGAATACTCAGTTGAATGGACGCAGGAGAGAGTACTCAGTTGAGCAGACACTGTTGAGTGGACACAGCAGAGAACACGCAGGTGAGTACGCTGTTGAGTATGCAGTTGAGATTACGCAGGTGTGAGGACGCAGTTGGTTGGACGATGTTGAATGGACGCAGGAGTGAGTACTAAGTTGAGTGGACGCAGTTGAATGGACGCAGGAGAGAGTACGCAGTTGAGAGTAATCAGTTGAGTGGACGCAGGAGAGTACTCAGTTAAGCAGACGATGTTGAGTGGACACAGGAGAGAACACGCAGGTGAGTACGCAGTTGAGATTACGCCGTTGAGATTATGCAGGTGAGAGGATGCTGTAAAATGGACGCACGAGAGAGTACGCAGTTGAGAGTACTCAGTTGAGTGGACGCAGGAGAGAGTACTCAGTTGAGTGGATGCCGGAGAGAGTACTCAGTTGAGCAGACGCTGTTGAGTGGACACAGGAGAGAACACGCAGGTGAGTACGGAGTTGAGATTACGCAGTTGAGATTATGCAGGTGAGAGGACGCTGTTAAATGGACGCAGGAGAGAGTACGCAGTTGAGAGTACTCAGTTGAGTGGATGCAGAAGAGAGTACTCAGTTGAGCAGACGCTGTTGAGTGGACACAGGAGAGAACACGCAGGTGAGTACGCAGTTGAGATTTTGCAGGTGAGTGGACAATCGACGCAGGAGAGAGTACTCCGTTGAGTGGACGCAGGAGAGAGTACGCAGTTGAGAATACTCAGTTGAATGGACGCAGGAGAGAGTACTCAGTTGAGCAGACGATGTTGAGTGGACACAGGAGAGAACACGCAGGTGAGTACGCAGTTGAGATTACGCCGTTGAGATTATGCAGGTGAGAGGACGCTGTTAAATGGACGCAGGCGCAGTTGAGAGTACTCAGTTGAGTGGATGCAGGAGAGAGTACTCAGTTAAGCAGACGCTGTTGAGTGGACACAGGAGAGAACACGCAGGTGAGTACGCAGTTGAGATTTTGCAGGTGAGTGGACAATCGACGCAGGAGAGAGTACTCCGTTGAGTGGACGCAGGAGAGAGTACGCAGTTGAGAATACTCAGTTGAATGGACGCAGGAGAGTACTCAGTTAAGCAGACGATGTTGAGTGGACACAGGAGAGAACACGCAGGTGAGTACGGAGTTGAGATCACGCAGTTGAGATTATGCAGGTGAGAGGACGCTGTTAAATGGACGCAGGAGAGAGTACGCAGTTGAGAGTACTCAGTTGAGTGGATGCAGGAGAGAGTACTCAGTTGAGCAGACGCTGTTGAGTGGACACAGGAGAGAGTTCGCAGGTGAGTATGCAGGGGGAGACGAAGACAGCCTACACGTGGCCTCCCCTGCAAGTAGCTGAAGAGTAGTTGCAAGGTTGCATGCCCTTCAAGCGAAACAAATGTCTTCACAACGTCCACAGCCTAAAGTTCCTACGCTAGCGCTTTTCCAGCTAAACATTGAAGGTCTCACCACTGCCAAAATTGAGAGCAGTTGAGAATACACAGTTGAGTGGATGCAGGAGAGAGTACTCAGTTGAGCAGACGCTGTTGAGTGGACACAGGAGAGAACACGCAGGTGAGTACGCAGTTGAGATTACGCAGTTGAGATTATGCAGGTGAGAGGACGCTGTTAAATGGATGCAGGAGAGAGTACGCAGTTGAGAGTACTCAGTTGAGTGGATGCAGGAGAGAGTACTCAGTTGAGCAGACGCTGTTGAGTGGACACAGGAGAGAACACACAGGTGAGTACGCAGTTGAGATTTTGCAGGTGAGTGGACAATCGACGCAGGAGAGAGTACTCCGTTGAGTGGACGCAGTTGAATGGACGCAGGAGAGAGTACGCAGTTGAGAATACTCAGTTGAATGGACGCAGGAGAGAGTACTCAGCTGAGCAGACACTGTTGAGTGGACACAGGAGAGAACACGCAGGTGAGTACGCAGTTGAGATTACGCAGTTGAGATTATGCAGGTGAGAGGACGCTGTTAAATGGATGCAGGAGAGAGTACGCAGTTGAGAGTACTCAGTTGAGTGGATGCAGGAGAGAGTACTCAGTTGAGCAGACGCTGTTGAGTGGACACAGGAGAGAACACGCAGGTGAGTACGCAGTTGAGATTTTGCAGGTGAGTGGACAATCGACGCAGGAGAGAGTACTCCGTTGAGTGGACGCAGTTGAATGGACACAGGAGAGAGTACGCAGTTGAGAATACTCAGTTGAATGGACGCAGGAGAGAGTACTCAGTTGAGCAGACACTGTTGAGTGGACACAGCAGAGAACACGCAGGTGAGTACGCTGTTGAGTATGCAGTTGAGATTACGCAGGTGTGAGGACGCAGTTGGTTGGACGATGTTGAATGGACGCAGGAGTGAGTACTAAGTTGAGTGGACGCAGTTGAATGGACGCAGGAGAGAGTACGCAGTTGAGAGTAATCAGTTGAGTGGACGCAGGAGAGTACTCAGTTGAGCAGACGATGTTGAGTGGACACAGGAGAGAACACGCAGGTGAGTACGCAGTTGAGATTATGCAGGTGAGATTATGCAGGTGAGAGGACGCTGTAAAATGGACGCACGAGAGAGTACGCAGTTGAGAGTACTCAGTTGAGTGGACGCAGGAGAGAGTACTCAGTTGAGTGGATGCTGGAGAGAGTACTCAGTTGAGCAGACGCTGTTGAGTGGACACAGGAGAGAACACGCAGGTGAGTACGGAGTTGAGATTACGCAGTTGAGATTATGCAGGTGAGAGGACGCTGTTAAATGGACGCAGGAGAGAGTACGCAGTTGAGAGTACTCAGTTGAGTGGATGCAGGAGAGAGTACTCAGTTGAGCAGACGCTGTTGAGTGGACACAGGAGAGAACACGCAGGTGAGTACGCAGTTGAGATTTTGCAGGTGAGTGGACAATCGACGCAGGAGAGAGTACTCCGTTGAGTGGACGCAGTTGAATGGACGCAGTTGAATGGACGCAGGAGAGAGCACGCAGTTGAGAATACTCAGTTGAATGGACGCAGGAGAGAGTACTCAGTTGAGCAGACACTGTTGAGTGGACACAGCAGAGAACACGCAGGTGAGTACATTGTTGAGTATGCAGTTGAGATTACGCAGGTGTGAGGACGCAGTTGGTTGGACGATGTTAAATGGACGCAGGAGTGAGTACTACGTTGAGTGGACGCAGTTGAATGGACGCAGGAGAGAGTACGCAGTTGAGAGTAATCAGTTGAGTGGACGCAGGAGAGTACTTAGTTGAGCAGACGATGTTGAGTGGACACAGGAGAGAACACGCAGGTGAGTACGCAGTTGAGATTACGCAGTTGAGATTATGCAGGTGAGAGGACGCTGTAAAATGGACGCAGGAGAGAGTACGCAGTTGAGAGTACTCAGTTGAGTGGACGCAGGAGAGAGTACTCAGTTGAGTGGATGCCGGAGAGAGTACTCAGTTGAGCAGACGCTGTTGAGTGGACACAGGAGAGAACACGCAGGTGAGTACGGAGTTGAGATTACGCAGTTGAGATTATGCAGGTGAGAGGACGCTGTTAAATGGACGCAGGAAAGAGTACGCAGTTGAGAGTACTCAGTTGAGTGGATGCAGGAGAGAGTACTCAGTTGAGCAGACGCTGTTGAGTGGACACAGGAGAGAGTTCGCAGGTGAGTATGCAGGGGGAGACGAAGACAGCCTCCACGTGGCCTCCCCTGCAAGTAGATGAAGAGTAGTTGCAAGGTTGCATGCCCTTCAAGCGAAACAAATGTCTTCACAACGTCCACAGCCTAAAGTTCCTACGCTAGTGCTTTTCCAGCTTAACACTGAAGGTCTCACCACTGCCAAAATTGAGTGCAGTTGAGAATACACAGTTGAGTGGATGCAGGAGAGAGTACTCAGTTGAGCAGACGCTCTTGAGTGGACACAGGAGAGAACACGCAGGTGAGTACGCAGTTGAGATTACGCAGTTGAGATTATGCAGGTGAGAGGACACTGTTAAATGGACGCAGGAGAGAGTACGCAGTTGAGAGTACTCAGTTGAGTGGATGCAGGAGAGAGTACTCAGTTGAGCAGACGCTGTTGAGTGGACACAGGAGAGAACACGCAGGTGAGTACGCAGTTGAGATTTTGCAGGTGAGTGGACAATCGACGCAGGAGAAAGTACTCCGTTGAGTGGACGCAGTTGAATGGACGCAGGAGAGAGTACGCAGTTGAGAATACTCAGTTGAATGGACGCAGGAGAGAGTACTCAGCTGAGCAGACACTGTTGAGTGGACACAGCAGAGAACACGCAGGTGAGTACGCTGTTGAGTATGCAGTTGAGATTACGCAGGTGTGAGGACGCAGTTGGTTGGACGATGTTGAATGGACGCAGGAGTGAGTACTAAGTTGAGTGGACGCAGTTGAATGGACGCAGGAGAGAGTACGCAGTTGAGAGTAATCATTTGAGTGGACGTAGGAGAGTACTTAGTTGAGCAGACGATGTTGAGTGGACACAGGAGAGAACACGCAGGTGAGTACGCAGTTGAGATTACGCAGTTGAGATTATGCAGGTGAGAGGACGCTGTAAAATGGACGCACGAGAGAGTACGCAGTTGAGAGTACTCAGTTGAGTGGACGCAGGAGAGAGTACTCAGTTGAGTGGATGCTGGAGAGAGTACTCAGTTGAGCAGACGCTGTTGAGTGGACACAGGAGAGAACACGCAGGTGAGTACGGAGTTGAGATTACGCAGTTGAGATTATGCAGGTGAGAGGACGCTGTTAAATGGACGCAGGAGAGAGTATGCAGTTGAGAGTACTCAGTTGAGTGGATGCAGGAGAGAGTACTCAGTTGAGCAGACGCTGTTGAGTGGACACAGGAGAGAACACGCAGGTGAGTACGCAGTTGAGATTTTGCAGGTGAGTGGACAATCGACGCAGAAGAGAGTACTCCGTTGAGTGGACGCAGTTGAATGGACGCAGTTGAATGAACGCAGGAGAGAGCACGCAGTTGAGAATACTCAGTTGAATGGACGCAGGAGAGAGTACTCAGTTGAGCAGACACTGTTGAGTGGACACAGCAGAGAACACGCAGGTGAGTACGCTGTTGAGTATGCAGTTGAGATTACGCAGGTGTGAGGACGCAGTTGGTTGGACGATGTTAAATGGACGCAGGTGTGAGTACTAAGTTGAGTGGACGCAGTTGAATGGACGCAGGAGAGAGTACGCAGTTGAGAGTAATCAGTTGAGTGGACGCAGGAGAGTACTTAGTTGAGCAGACGATGTTGAGTGGACACAGGAGAGAACACGCAGGTGAGTACGCAGTTGAGATTACGCAGTTGAGATTATGCAGGTGAGAGGACGCTGTAAAATGGACGCAGGAGAGAGTACGCAGTTGAGAGTACTCAGTTGAGTGGACGCAGGAGAGAGTACTCAGTTGAGTGGATGCCGGAGAGAGTACTCAGTTGAGCAGACGCTGTTGAGTGGACACAGGAGAGAACACGCAGGTGAGTACGGAGTTGAGATTACGCAGTTGAGATTATGCAGGTGAGAGGACGCTGTTAAATGGACGCAGGAGAGAGTACGCAGTTGAGAGTACTCAGTTGAGTGGATGCAGGAGAGAGTACTCAGTTGAGCAGACGCTGTTGAGTGGACACAGGAGAGAACACGCAGGTGAGTACGCAGTTGAGATTTTGCAGGTGAGTGGACAATCGACGCAGAAGAGAGTACTCCGTTGAGTGGACGCAGTTGAATGGACGCAGTTGAATGAACGCAGGAGAGAGCACGCAGTTGAGAATACTCAGTTGAATGGACGCAGGAGAGAGTACTCAGTTGAGCAGACACTGTTGAGTGGACACAGCAGAGAACACGCAGGTGAGTACGCTGTTGAGTATGCAGTTGAGATTACGCAGGTGTGAGGACGCAGTTGGTTGGACGATGTTAAATGGACGCAGGTGTGAGTACTAAGTTGAGTGGACGCAGTTGAATGGACGCAGGAGAGAGTACGCAGTTGAGAGTAATCAGTTGAGTGGACGCAGGAGAGTACTTAGTTGAGCAGACGATGTTGAGTGGACACAGGAGAGAACACGCAGGTGAGTACGCAGTTGAGATTACGCAGTTGAGATTATGCAGGTGAGAGGACGCTGTAAAATGGACGCAGGAGAGAGTACGCAGTTGAGAGTACTCAGTTGAGTGGACGCAGGAGAGAGTACTCAGTTGAGTGGATGCCGGAGAGAGTACTCAGTTGAGCAGACGCTGTTGAGTGGACACAGGAGAGAACACGCAGGTGAGTACGGAGTTGAGATTACGCAGTTGAGATTATGCAGGTGAGAGGACGCTGTTAAATGGACGCAGGAGAGAGTACGCAGTTGAGAGTACTCAGTTGAGTGGATGCAGGAGAGAGTACTCAGTTGAGCAGACGCTGTTGAGTGGACACAGGAGAGAACACGCAGGTGAGTACGCAGTTGAGATTTTGCAGGTGAGTGGACAATCGACGCAGGAGAGAGTACTCCGTTGAGTGGACGCAGTTGAATGGACGCAGTTGAATGGACGCAGGAGAGAGCACGCAGTTGAGAATACTCAGTTGAATGGACGCAGGAGAGAGTACTCAGTTGAGCAGACACTGTTGAGTGGACACAGCAGAGAACACGCAGGTGAGTACATTGTTGAGTATGCAGTTGAGATTACGCAGGTGTGAGGACGCAGTTGGTTGGACGATGTTAAATGGACGCAGGAGTGAGTACTACGTTGAGTGGACGCAGTTGAATGGACGCAGGAGAGAGTACGCAGTTGAGAGTAATCAGTTGAGTGGACGCAGGAGAGTACTTAGTTGAGCAGACGATGTTGAGTGGACACAGGAGAGAACACGCAGGTGAGTACGCAGTTGAGATTACGCAGTTGAGATTATGCAGGTGAGAGGACGCTGTAAAATGGACGCAGGAGAGAGTACGCAGTTGAGAGTACTCAGTTGAGTGGACGCAGGAGAGAGTACTCAGTTGAGTGGATGCCGGAGAGAGTACTCAGTTGAGCAGACGCTGTTGAGTGGACACAGGAGAGAACACGCAGGTGAGTACGGAGTTGAGATTACGCAGTTGAGATTATGCAGGTGAGAGGACGCTGTTAAATGGACGCAGGAAAGAGTACGCAGTTGAGAGTACTCAGTTGAGTGGATGCAGGAGAGAGTACTCAGTTGAGCAGACGCTGTTGAGTGGACACAGGAGAGAGTTCGCAGGTGAGTATGCAGGGGGAGACGAAGACAGCCTCCACGTGGCCTCCCCTGCAAGTAGATGAAGAGTAGTTGCAAGGTTGCATGCCCTTCAAGCGAAACAAATGTCTTCACAACGTCCACAGCCTAAAGTTCCTACGCTAGTGCTTTTCCAGCTTAACACTGAAGGTCTCACCACTGCCAAAATTGAGTGCAGTTGAGAATACACAGTTGAGTGGATGCAGGAGAGAGTACTCAGTTGAGCAGACGCTCTTGAGTGGACACAGGAGAGAACACGCAGGTGAGTACGCAGTTGAGATTACGCAGTTGAGATTATGCAGGTGAGAGGACACTGTTAAATGGACGCAGGAGAGAGTACGCAGTTGAGAGTACTCAGTTGAGTGGATGCAGGAGAGAGTACTCAGTTGAGCAGACGCTGTTGAGTGGACACAGGAGAGAACACGCAGGTGAGTACGCAGTTGAGATTTTGCAGGTGAGTGGACAATCGACGCAGGAGAAAGTACTCCGTTGAGTGGACGCAGTTGAATGGACGCAGGAGAGAGTACGCAGTTGAGAATACTCAGTTGAATGGACGCAGGAGAGAGTACTCAGCTGAGCAGACACTGTTGAGTGGACACAGCAGAGAACACGCAGGTGAGTACGCTGTTGAGTATGCAGTTGAGATTACGCAGGTGTGAGGACGCAGTTGGTTGGACGATGTTAAATGGACGCAGGTGTGAGTACTAAGTTGAGTGGACGCAGTTGAATGGACGCAGGAGAGAGTACGCAGTTGAGAGTAATCAATTGAGTGGACGCAGGAGAGTACTTAGTTGAGCAGACGATGTTGAGTCGACACAGGAGAGAACACGCAGGTGAGTACGGAGTTGAGATTACGCAGTTGAGATTATGCAGGTGAGAGGACGCTGTTAAATGGACGCAGGAAAGAGTACGCAGTTGAGAGTACTCAGTTGAGTGGATGCAGGAGAGAGTACTCAGTTGAGCAGACGCTGTTGAGTGGACACAGGAGAGAGTTCGCAGGTGAGTATGCAGGGGGAGACGAAGACAGCCTCCACGTGGCCTCCCCTGCAAGTAGATGAAGAGTAGTTGCAAGGTTGCATGCCCTTCAAGCGAAACAAATGTCTTCACAACGTCCACAGCCTAAAGTTCCTACGCTAGTGCTTTTCCAGCTTAACACTGAAGGTCTCACCACTGCCAAAATTGAGTGCAGTTGAGAATACACAGTTGAGTGGATGCAGGAGAGAGTACTCAGTTGAGCAGACGCTCTTGAGTGGACACAGGAGAGAACACGCAGGTGAGTACGCAGTTGAGATTACGCAGTTGAGATTATGCAGGTGAGAGGACACTGTTAAATGGACGCAGGAGAGAGTACGCAGTTGAGAGTACTCAGTTGAGTGGATGCAGGAGAGAGTACTCAGTTGAGCAGACGCTGTTGAGTGGACACAGGAGAGAACACGCAGGTGAGTACGCAGTTGAGATTTTGCAGGTGAGTGGACAATCGACGCAGGAGAAAGTACTCCGTTGAGTGGACGCAGTTGAATGGACGCAGGAGAGAGTACGCAGTTGAGAATACTCAGTTGAATGGACGCAGGAGAGAGTACTCAGCTGAGCAGACACTGTTGAGTGGACACAGCAGAGAACACGCAGGTGAGTACGCTGTTGAGTATGCAGTTGAGATTACGCAGGTGTGAGGACGCAGTTGGTTGGACGATGTTGAATGGACGCAGGAGTGAGTACTAAGTTGAGTGGACGCAGTTGAATGGACGCAGGAGAGAGTACGCAGTTGAGAGTAATCATTTGAGTGGACGTAGGAGAGTACTTAGTTGAGCAGACGATGTTGAGTGGACACAGGAGAGAACACGCAGGTGAGTACGCAGTTGAGATTACGCAGTTGAGATTATGCAGGTGAGAGGACGCTGTAAAATGGACGCACGAGAGAGTACGCAGTTGAGAGTACTCAGTTGAGTGGACGCAGGAGAGAGTACTCAGTTGAGTGGATGCTGGAGAGAGTACTCAGTTGAGCAGACGCTGTTGAGTGGACACAGGAGAGAACACGCAGGTGAGTACGGAGTTGAGATTACGCAGTTGAGATTATGCAGGTGAGAGGACGCTGTTAAATGGACGCAGGAGAGAGTATGCAGTTGAGAGTACTCAGTTGAGTGGATGCAGGAGAGAGTACTCAGTTGAGCAGACGCTGTTGAGTGGACACAGGAGAGAACACGCAGGTGAGTACGCAGTTGAGATTTTGCAGGTGAGTGGACAATCGACGCAGAAGAGAGTACTCCGTTGAGTGGACGCAGTTGAATGGACGCAGTTGAATGAACGCAGGAGAGAGCACGCAGTTGAGAATACTCAGTTGAATGGACGCAGGAGAGAGTACTCAGTTGAGCAGACACTGTTGAGTGGACACAGCAGAGAACACGCAGGTGAGTACGCTGTTGAGTATGCAGTTGAGATTACGCAGGTGTGAGGACGCAGTTGGTTGGACGATGTTAAATGGACGCAGGTGTGAGTACTAAGTTGAGTGGACGCAGTTGAATGGACGCAGGAGAGAGTACGCAGTTGAGAGTAATCAGTTGAGTGGACGCAGGAGAGTACTTAGTTGAGCAGACGATGTTGAGTGGACACAGGAGAGAACACGCAGGTGAGTACGCAGTTGAGATTACGCAGTTGAGATTATGCAGGTGAGAGGACGCTGTAAAATGGACGCAGGAGAGAGTACGCAGTTGAGAGTACTCAGTTGAGTGGACGCAGGAGAGAGTACTCAGTTGAGTGGATGCCGGAGAGAGTACTCAGTTGAGCAGACGCTGTTGAGTGGACACAGGAGAGAACACGCAGGTGAGTACGGAGTTGAGATTACGCAGTTGAGATTATGCAGGTGAGAGGACGCTGTTAAATGGACGCAGGAGAGAGTACGCAGTTGAGAGTACTCAGTTGAGTGGATGCAGGAGAGAGTACTCAGTTGAGCAGACGCTGTTGAGTGGACACAGGAGAGAACACGCAGGTGAGTACGCAGTTGAGATTTTGCAGGTGAGTGGACAATCGACGCAGAAGAGAGTACTCCGTTGAGTGGACGCAGTTGAATGGACGCAGTTGAATGAACGCAGGAGAGAGCACGCAGTTGAGAATACTCAGTTGAATGGACGCAGGAGAGAGTACTCAGTTGAGCAGACACTGTTGAGTGGACACAGCAGAGAACACGCAGGTGAGTACGCTGTTGAGTATGCAGTTGAGATTACGCAGGTGTGAGGACGCAGTTGGTTGGACGATGTTAAATGGACGCAGGTGTGAGTACTAAGTTGAGTGGACGCAGTTGAATGGACGCAGGAGAGAGTACGCAGTTGAGAGTAATCAGTTGAGTGGACGCAGGAGAGTACTTAGTTGAGCAGACGATGTTGAGTGGACACAGGAGAGAACACGCAGGTGAGTACGCAGTTGAGATTACGCAGTTGAGATTATGCAGGTGAGAGGACGCTGTAAAATGGACGCAGGAGAGAGTACGCAGTTGAGAGTACTCAGTTGAGTGGACGCAGGAGAGAGTACTCAGTTGAGTGGATGCCGGAGAGAGTACTCAGTTGAGCAGACGCTGTTGAGTGGACACAGGAGAGAACACGCAGGTGAGTACGGAGTTGAGATTACGCAGTTGAGATTATGCAGGTGAGAGGACGCTGTTAAATGGACGCAGGAGAGAGTACGCAGTTGAGAGTACTCAGTTGAGTGGATGCAGGAGAGAGTACTCAGTTGAGCAGACGCTGTTGAGTGGACACAGGAGAGAACACGCAGGTGAGTACGCAGTTGAGATTTTGCAGGTGAGTGGACAATCGACGCAGGAGAGAGTACTCCGTTGAGTGGACGCAGTTGAATGGACGCAGTTGAATGGACGCAGGAGAGAGCACGCAGTTGAGAATACTCAGTTGAATGGACGCAGGAGAGAGTACTCAGTTGAGCAGACACTGTTGAGTGGACACAGCAGAGAACACGCAGGTGAGTACATTGTTGAGTATGCAGTTGAGATTACGCAGGTGTGAGGACGCAGTTGGTTGGACGATGTTAAATGGACGCAGGAGTGAGTACTACGTTGAGTGGACGCAGTTGAATGGACGCAGGAGAGAGTACGCAGTTGAGAGTAATCAGTTGAGTGGACGCAGGAGAGTACTTAGTTGAGCAGACGATGTTGAGTGGACACAGGAGAGAACACGCAGGTGAGTACGCAGTTGAGATTACGCAGTTGAGATTATGCAGGTGAGAGGACGCTGTAAAATGGACGCAGGAGAGAGTACGCAGTTGAGAGTACTCAGTTGAGTGGACGCAGGAGAGAGTACTCAGTTGAGTGGATGCCGGAGAGAGTACTCAGTTGAGCAGACGCTGTTGAGTGGACACAGGAGAGAACACGCAGGTGAGTACGGAGTTGAGATTACGCAGTTGAGATTATGCAGGTGAGAGGACGCTGTTAAATGGACGCAGGAAAGAGTACGCAGTTGAGAGTACTCAGTTGAGTGGATGCAGGAGAGAGTACTCAGTTGAGCAGACGCTGTTGAGTGGACACAGGAGAGAGTTCGCAGGTGAGTATGCAGGGGGAGACGAAGACAGCCTCCACGTGGCCTCCCCTGCAAGTAGATGAAGAGTAGTTGCAAGGTTGCATGCCCTTCAAGCGAAACAAATGTCTTCACAACGTCCACAGCCTAAAGTTCCTACGCTAGTGCTTTTCCAGCTTAACACTGAAGGTCTCACCACTGCCAAAATTGAGTGCAGTTGAGAATACACAGTTGAGTGGATGCAGGAGAGAGTACTCAGTTGAGCAGACGCTCTTGAGTGGACACAGGAGAGAACACGCAGGTGAGTACGCAGTTGAGATTACGCAGTTGAGATTATGCAGGTGAGAGGACACTGTTAAATGGACGCAGGAGAGAGTACGCAGTTGAGAGTACTCAGTTGAGTGGATGCAGGAGAGAGTACTCAGTTGAGCAGACGCTGTTGAGTGGACACAGGAGAGAACACGCAGGTGAGTACGCAGTTGAGATTTTGCAGGTGAGTGGACAATCGACGCAGGAGAAAGTACTCCGTTGAGTGGACGCAGTTGAATGGACGCAGGAGAGAGTACGCAGTTGAGAATACTCAGTTGAATGGACGCAGGAGAGAGTACTCAGCTGAGCAGACACTGTTGAGTGGACACAGCAGAGAACACGCAGGTGAGTACGCTGTTGAGTATGCAGTTGAGATTACGCAGGTGTGAGGACGCAGTTGGTTGGACGATGTTAAATGGACGCAGGTGTGAGTACTAAGTTGAGTGGACGCAGTTGAATGGACGCAGGAGAGAGTACGCAGTTGAGAGTAATCAATTGAGTGGACGCAGGAGAGTACTTAGTTGAGCAGACGATGTTGAGTCGACACAGGAGAGAACACGCAGGTGAGTACGCAGTTGAGATTACGCAGTTGAGATTATGCAGGTGAGAGGACGCTGTAAAATGCACGCAGGAGAGAGTACGTAGTTGAGAGTACTCAGTTGAGTGGACGCAGGAGAGAGTACTCAGTTGAGTGGATGCCGGAGAGAGTACTCAGTTGAGCAGACGCTGTTGAGTGGACACAGGAGAGAACACGCAGGTGAGTACGCAGTTGAGATTTTGCAGGTGAGTGGACAATCGACGCAGGAGAGAGTACTCCGTTAAGTGGACGCAGTTGAATGGACGCAGTTGAATGGACGCAGGAGAGAGCACGCAGTTGAGAATACTCAGTTGAATGGACGCAGGAGAGAGTACTCAGTTGAGCAGACACTGTTGAGTGGACACAGCAGAGAACACGCAGGTGAGTACGCTGTTGAGTATGCAGTTGAGATTACGCAGGTGTGAGGACGCAGTTGGTTGGACGATGTTAAATGGACGCAGGTGTGAGTACTAAGTTGAGTGGACGCAGTTGAATGGACGCAGGAGAGAGTACGCAGTTGAGAGTAATCAATTGAGTGGACGCAGGAGAGTACTTAGTTGAGCAGACGATGTTGAGTCGACACAGGAGAGAACACGCAGGTGAGTACGCAGTTGAGATTACGCAGTTGAGATTATGCAGGTGAGAGGACGCTGTAAAATGGACGCAGGAGAGAGTACGTAGTTGAGAGTACTCAGTTGAGTGGACGCAGGAGAGAGTACTCAGTTGAGTGGATGCCGGAGAGAGTACTCAGTTGAGCAGACGCTGTTGAGTGGACACAGGAGAGAACACGCAGGTGAGTACGCAGTTGAGATTTTGCAGGTGAGTGGACAATCGACGCAGGAGAGAGTACTCCGTTAAGTGGACGCAGTTGAATGGACGCAGGAGAGAGTACGCAGTTGAGAATACTCAGTTGAATGGACGCAGGAGAGAGTACTCAGTTGAGCAGACACTGTTGAGTGGACACAGCAGAGAACACGCAGGTGAGTACGCTGTTGAGTATGCAGTTGAGATTACGCAGGTGTGAGGACGCAGTTGGTTGGACGATGTTGAATGGACGCAGGAGTGAGTACTAAGTTGAGTGGACGCAGTTGAATGGACGCAGGAGAGAGTACGCAGTTGAGAGTAATCAGTTGAGTGGACGCAGGAGAGTACTCAGTTAAGCAGACGATGTTGAGTGGACACAGGAGAGAACACGCAGGTGAGTACGCAGTTGAGATTATGCCGTTGAGATTATGCAGGTGAGAGGATGCTGTAAAATGGACGCACGAGAGAGTACGCAGTTGAGAGTACTCAGTTGAGTGGATGCAGGAGAGAGTACTCAGTTGAGTGGATGCCGGAGAGAGTACTCAGTTGAGCAGACGCTGTTGAGTGGACACAGGAGAGAACACGCAGGTGAGTACGGAGTTGAGATTACGCAGTTGAGATTATGCAGGTGAGAGGACGCTGTTAAATGGACGCAGGAGAGAGTACGCAGTTGAGAGTACTCAGTTGAGTGGATGCAGAAGAGAGTACTCAGTTGAGCAGACGCTGTTGAGTGGACACAGGAGAGAACACGCAGGTGAGTACGCAGTTGAGATTTTGCAGGTGAGTGGACAATCGACGCAGGAGAGAGTACTCCGTTGAGTGGACGCAGGAGAGAGTACGCAGTTGAGAATACTCAGTTGAATGGACGCAGGAGAGAGTACTCAGTTGAGCAGACGATGTTGAGTGGACACAGGAGAGAACACGCAGGTGAGTACGCAGTTGAGATTACGCCGTTGAGATTATGCAGGTGAGAGGACGCTGTTAAATGGACGCAGGCGCAGTTGAGAGTACTCAGTTGAGTGGATGCAGGAGAGAGTACTCAGTTAAGCAGACGCTGTTGAGTGGACACAGGAGAGAACACGCAGGTGAGTACGCAGTTGAGATTTTGCAGGTGAGTGGACAATCGACGCAGGAGAGAGTACTCCGTTGAGTGGACGCAGGAGAGAGTACGCAGTTGAGAATACTCAGTTGAATGGACGCAGGAGAGTACTCAGTTAAGCAGACGATGTTGAGTGGACACAGGAGAGAACACGCAGGTGAGTACGGAGTTGAGATCACGCAGTTGAGATTATGCAGGTGAGAGGACGCTGTTAAATGGACGCAGGAGAGAGTACGCAGTTGAGAGTACTCAGTTGAGTGGATGCAGGAGAGAGTACTCAGTTGAGCAGACGCTGTTGAGTGGACACAGGAGAGAGTTCGCAGGTGAGTATGCAGGGGGAGACGAAGACAGCCTCCACGTGGCCTCCCCTGCAAGTAGCTGAAGAGTAGTTGCAAGGTTGCATGCCCTTCAAGCGAAACAAATGTCTTCACAACGTCCACAGCCTAAAGTTCCTACGCTAGCGCTTTTCCAGCTAAACATTGAAGGTCTCACCACTGCCAAAATTGAGAGCAGTTGAGAATACACAGTTGAGTGGATGCAGGAGAGAGTACTCAGTTGAGCAGACGCTGTTGAGTGGACACAGGAGAGAACACGCAGGTGAGTACGCAGTTGAGATTACGCAGTTGAGATTATGCAGGTGAGAGGACGCTGTTAAATGGATGCAGGAGAGAGTACGCAGTTGAGAGTACTCAGTTGAGTGGATGCAGGAGAGAGTACTCAGTTGAGCAGACGCTGTTGAGTGGACACAGGAGAGAACACGCAGGTGAGTACGCAGTTGAGATTTTGCAGGTGAGTGGACAATCGACGCAGGAGAGAGTACTCCGTTGAGTGGACGCAGTTGAATGGACGCAGGAGAGAGTACGCAGTTGAGAATACTCAGTTGAATGGACGCAGGAGAGAGTACTCAGCTGAGCAGACACTGTTGAGTGGACACAGGAGAGAACACGCAGGTGAGTACGCAGTTGAGATTACGCAGTTGAGATTATGCAGGTGAGAGGACGCTGTTAAATGGATGCAGGAGAGAGTACGCAGTTGAGAGTACTCAGTTGAGTGGATGCAGGAGAGAGTACTCAGTTGAGCAGACGCTGTTGAGTGGACACAGGAGAGAACACGCAGGTGAGTACGCAGTTGAGATTTTGCAGGTGAGTGGACAATCGACGCAGGAGAGAGTACTCCGTTGAGTGGACGCAGTTGAATGGACACAGGAGAGAGTACGCAGTTGAGAATACTCAGTTGAATGGACGCAGGAGAGAGTACTCAGTTGAGCAGACACTGTTGAGTGGACACAGCAGAGAACACGCAGGTGAGTACGCTGTTGAGTATGCAGTTGAGATTACGCAGGTGTGAGGACGCAGTTGGTTGGACGATGTTGAATGGACGCAGGAGTGAGTACTAAGTTGAGTGGACGCAGTTGAATGGACGCAGGAGAGAGTACGCAGTTGAGAGTAATCAGTTGAGTGGACGCAGGAGAGTACTCAGTTGAGCAGACGATGTTGAGTGGACACAGGAGAGAACACGCAGGTGAGTACGCAGTTGAGATTATGCAGGTGAGATTATGCAGGTGAGAGGACGCTGTAAAATGGACGCACGAGAGAGTACGCAGTTGAGAGTACTCAGTTGAGTGGACGCAGGAGAGAGTACTCAGTTGAGTGGATGCTGGAGAGAGTACTCAGTTGAGCAGACGCTGTTGAGTGGACACAGGAGAGAACACGCAGGTGAGTACGGAGTTGAGATTACGCAGTTGAGATTATGCAGGTGAGAGGACGCTGTTAAATGGACGCAGGAGAGAGTACGCAGTTGAGAGTACTCAGTTGAGTGGATGCAGGAGAGAGTACTCAGTTGAGCAGACGCTGTTGAGTGGACACAGGAGAGAACACGCAGGTGAGTACGCAGTTGAGATTTTGCAGGTGAGTGGACAATCGACGCAGGAGAGAGTACTCCGTTGAGTGGACGCAGTTGAATGGACGCAGTTGAATGGACGCAGGAGAGAGCACGCAGTTGAGAATACTCAGTTGAATGGACGCAGGAGAGAGTACTCAGTTGAGCAGACACTGTTGAGTGGACACAGCAGAGAACACGCAGGTGAGTACATTGTTGAGTATGCAGTTGAGATTACGCAGGTGTGAGGACGCAGTTGGTTGGACGATGTTAAATGGACGCAGGAGTGAGTACTACGTTGAGTGGACGCAGTTGAATGGACGCAGGAGAGAGTACGCAGTTGAGAGTAATCAGTTGAGTGGACGCAGGAGAGTACTTAGTTGAGCAGACGATGTTGAGTGGACACAGGAGAGAACACGCAGGTGAGTACGCAGTTGAGATTACGCAGTTGAGATTATGCAGGTGAGAGGACGCTGTAAAATGGACGCAGGAGAGAGTACGCAGTTGAGAGTACTCAGTTGAGTGGACGCAGGAGAGAGTACTCAGTTGAGTGGATGCCGGAGAGAGTACTCAGTTGAGCAGACGCTGTTGAGTGGACACAGGAGAGAACACGCAGGTGAGTACGGAGTTGAGATTACGCAGTTGAGATTATGCAGGTGAGAGGACGCTGTTAAATGGACGCAGGAAAGAGTACGCAGTTGAGAGTACTCAGTTGAGTGGATGCAGGAGAGAGTACTCAGTTGAGCAGACGCTGTTGAGTGGACACAGGAGAGAGTTCGCAGGTGAGTATGCAGGGGGAGACGAAGACAGCCTCCACGTGGCCTCCCCTGCAAGTAGATGAAGAGTAGTTGCAAGGTTGCATGCCCTTCAAGCGAAACAAATGTCTTCACAACGTCCACAGCCTAAAGTTCCTACGCTAGTGCTTTTCCAGCTTAACACTGAAGGTCTCACCACTGCCAAAATTGAGAGCAGTTGAGAATACACAGTTGAGTGGATGCAGGAGAGAGTACTCAGTTGAGCAGACGCTGTTGAGTGGACACAGGAGAGAACACGCAGGTGAGTACGGAGTTGAGATCACGCAGTTGAGATTATGCAGGTGAGAGGACGCTGTTAAATGGACGCAGGAGAGAGTACGCAGTTGAGAGTACTCAGTTGAGTGGATGCAGGAGAGAGTACTCAGTTGAGCAGACGCTGTTGAGTGGACACAGGAGAGAGTTCGCAGGTGAGTATGCAGGGGGAGACGAAGACAGCCTCCACGTGGCCTCCCCTGCAAGTAGCTGAAGAGTAGTTGCAAGGTTGCATGCCCTTCAAGCGAAACAAATGTCTTCACAACGTCCACAGCCTAAAGTTCCTACGCTAGCGCTTTTCCAGCTAAACATTGAAGGTCTCACCACTGCCAAAATTGAGAGCAGTTGAGAATACACAGTTGAGTGGATGCAGGAGAGAGTACTCAGTTGAGCAGACGCTGTTGAGTGGACACAGGAGAGAACACGCAGGTGAGTACGCAGTTGAGATTACGCAGTTGAGATTATGCAGGTGAGAGGACGCTGTTAAATGGATGCAGGAGAGAGTACGCAGTTGAGAGTACTCAGTTGAGTGGATGCAGGAGAGAGTACTCAGTTGAGCAGACGCTGTTGAGTGGACACAGGAGAGAACACGCAGGTGAGTACGCAGTTGAGATTTTGCAGGTGAGTGGACAATCGACGCAGGAGAGAGTACTCCGTTGAGTGGACGCAGTTGAATGGACGCAGGAGAGAGTACGCAGTTGAGAATACTCAGTTGAATGGACGCAGGAGAGAGTACTCAGCTGAGCAGACACTGTTGAGTGGACACAGGAGAGAACACGCAGGTGAGTACGCAGTTGAGATTACGCAGTTGAGATTATGCAGGTGAGAGGACGCTGTTAAATGGATGCAGGAGAGAGTACGCAGTTGAGAGTACTCAGTTGAGTGGATGCAGGAGAGAGTACTCAGTTGAGCAGACGCTGTTGAGTGGACACAGGAGAGAACACGCAGGTGAGTACGCAGTTGAGATTTTGCAGGTGAGTGGACAATCGACGCAGGAGAGAGTACTCCGTTGAGTGGACGCAGTTGAATGGACACAGGAGAGAGTACGCAGTTGAGAATACTCAGTTGAATGGACGCAGGAGAGAGTACTCAGTTGAGCAGACACTGTTGAGTGGACACAGCAGAGAACACGCAGGTGAGTACGCTGTTGAGTATGCAGTTGAGATTACGCAGGTGTGAGGACGCAGTTGGTTGGACGATGTTGAATGGACGCAGGAGTGAGTACTAAGTTGAGTGGACGCAGTTGAATGGACGCAGGAGAGAGTACGCAGTTGAGAGTAATCAGTTGAGTGGACGCAGGAGAGTACTCAGTTGAGCAGACGATGTTGAGTGGACACAGGAGAGAACACGCAGGTGAGTACGCAGTTGAGATTATGCAGGTGAGATTATGCAGGTGAGAGGACGCTGTAAAATGGACGCACGAGAGAGTACGCAGTTGAGAGTACTCAGTTGAGTGGACGCAGGAGAGAGTACTCAGTTGAGTGGATGCTGGAGAGAGTACTCAGTTGAGCAGACGCTGTTGAGTGGACACAGGAGAGAACACGCAGGTGAGTACGGAGTTGAGATTACGCAGTTGAGATTATGCAGGTGAGAGGACGCTGTTAAATGGACGCAGGAGAGAGTACGCAGTTGAGAGTACTCAGTTGAGTGGATGCAGGAGAGAGTACTCAGTTGAGCAGACGCTGTTGAGTGGACACAGGAGAGAACACGCAGGTGAGTACGCAGTTGAGATTTTGCAGGTGAGTGGACAATCGACGCAGGAGAGAGTACTCCGTTGAGTGGACGCAGTTGAATGGACGCAGTTGAATGGACGCAGGAGAGAGCACGCAGTTGAGAATACTCAGTTGAATGGACGCAGGAGAGAGTACTCAGTTGAGCAGACACTGTTGAGTGGACACAGCAGAGAACACGCAGGTGAGTACATTGTTGAGTATGCAGTTGAGATTACGCAGGTGTGAGGACGCAGTTGGTTGGACGATGTTAAATGGACGCAGGAGTGAGTACTACGTTGAGTGGACGCAGTTGAATGGACGCAGGAGAGAGTACGCAGTTGAGAGTAATCAGTTGAGTGGACGCAGGAGAGTACTTAGTTGAGCAGACGATGTTGAGTGGACACAGGAGAGAACACGCAGGTGAGTACGCAGTTGAGATTACGCAGTTGAGATTATGCAGGTGAGAGGACGCTGTAAAATGGACGCAGGAGAGAGTACGCAGTTGAGAGTACTCAGTTGAGTGGACGCAGGAGAGAGTACTCAGTTGAGTGGATGCCGGAGAGAGTACTCAGTTGAGCAGACGCTGTTGAGTGGACACAGGAGAGAACACGCAGGTGAGTACGGAGTTGAGATTACGCAGTTGAGATTATGCAGGTGAGAGGACGCTGTTAAATGGACGCAGGAAAGAGTACGCAGTTGAGAGTACTCAGTTGAGTGGATGCAGGAGAGAGTACTCAGTTGAGCAGACGCTGTTGAGTGGACACAGGAGAGAGTTCGCAGGTGAGTATGCAGGGGGAGACGAAGACAGCCTCCACGTGGCCTCCCCTGCAAGTAGATGAAGAGTAGTTGCAAGGTTGCATGCCCTTCAAGCGAAACAAATGTCTTCACAACGTCCACAGCCTAAAGTTCCTACGCTAGTGCTTTTCCAGCTTAACACTGAAGGTCTCACCACTGCCAAAATTGAGTGCAGTTGAGAATACACAGTTGAGTGGATGCAGGAGAGAGTACTCAGTTGAGCAGACGCTCTTGAGTGGACACAGGAGAGAACACGCAGGTGAGTACGCAGTTGAGATTACGCAGTTGAGATTATGCAGGTGAGAGGACACTGTTAAATGGACGCAGGAGAGAGTACGCAGTTGAGAGTACTCAGTTGAGTGGATGCAGGAGAGAGTACTCAGTTGAGCAGACGCTGTTGAGTGGACACAGGAGAGAACACGCAGGTGAGTACGCAGTTGAGATTTTGCAGGTGAGTGGACAATCGACGCAGGAGAAAGTACTCCGTTGAGTGGACGCAGTTGAATGGACGCAGGAGAGAGTACGCAGTTGAGAATACTCAGTTGAATGGACGCAGGAGAGAGTACTCAGCTGAGCAGACACTGTTGAGTGGACACAGCAGAGAACACGCAGGTGAGTACGCTGTTGAGTATGCAGTTGAGATTACGCAGGTGTGAGGACGCAGTTGGTTGGACGATGTTGAATGGACGCAGGAGTGAGTACTAAGTTGAGTGGACGCAGTTGAATGGACGCAGGAGAGAGTACGCAGTTGAGAGTAATCATTTGAGTGGACGTAGGAGAGTACTTAGTTGAGCAGACGATGTTGAGTGGACACAGGAGAGAACACGCAGGTGAGTACGCAGTTGAGATTACGCAGTTGAGATTATGCAGGTGAGAGGACGCTGTAAAATGGACGCACGAGAGAGTACGCAGTTGAGAGTACTCAGTTGAGTGGACGCAGGAGAGAGTACTCAGTTGAGTGGATGCTGGAGAGAGTACTCAGTTGAGCAGACGCTGTTGAGTGGACACAGGAGAGAACACGCAGGTGAGTACGGAGTTGAGATTACGCAGTTGAGATTATGCAGGTGAGAGGACGCTGTTAAATGGACGCAGGAGAGAGTATGCAGTTGAGAGTACTCAGTTGAGTGGATGCAGGAGAGAGTACTCAGTTGAGCAGACGCTGTTGAGTGGACACAGGAGAGAACACGCAGGTGAGTACGCAGTTGAGATTTTGCAGGTGAGTGGACAATCGACGCAGAAGAGAGTACTCCGTTGAGTGGACGCAGTTGAATGGACGCAGTTGAATGAACGCAGGAGAGAGCACGCAGTTGAGAATACTCAGTTGAATGGACGCAGGAGAGAGTACTCAGTTGAGCAGACACTGTTGAGTGGACACAGCAGAGAACACGCAGGTGAGTACGCTGTTGAGTATGCAGTTGAGATTACGCAGGTGTGAGGACGCAGTTGGTTGGACGATGTTAAATGGACGCAGGTGTGAGTACTAAGTTGAGTGGACGCAGTTGAATGGACGCAGGAGAGAGTACGCAGTTGAGAGTAATCAGTTGAGTGGACGCAGGAGAGTACTTAGTTGAGCAGACGATGTTGAGTGGACACAGGAGAGAACACGCAGGTGAGTACGCAGTTGAGATTACGCAGTTGAGATTATGCAGGTGAGAGGACGCTGTAAAATGGACGCAGGAGAGAGTACGCAGTTGAGAGTACTCAGTTGAGTGGACGCAGGAGAGAGTACTCAGTTGAGTGGATGCCGGAGAGAGTACTCAGTTGAGCAGACGCTGTTGAGTGGACACAGGAGAGAACACGCAGGTGAGTACGGAGTTGAGATTACGCAGTTGAGATTATGCAGGTGAGAGGACGCTGTTAAATGGACGCAGGAGAGAGTACGCAGTTGAGAGTACTCAGTTGAGTGGATGCAGGAGAGAGTACTCAGTTGAGCAGACGCTGTTGAGTGGACACAGGAGAGAACACGCAGGTGAGTACGCAGTTGAGATTTTGCAGGTGAGTGGACAATCGACGCAGAAGAGAGTACTCCGTTGAGTGGACGCAGTTGAATGGACGCAGTTGAATGAACGCAGGAGAGAGCACGCAGTTGAGAATACTCAGTTGAATGGACGCAGGAGAGAGTACTCAGTTGAGCAGACACTGTTGAGTGGACACAGCAGAGAACACGCAGGTGAGTACGCTGTTGAGTATGCAGTTGAGATTACGCAGGTGTGAGGACGCAGTTGGTTGGACGATGTTAAATGGACGCAGGTGTGAGTACTAAGTTGAGTGGACGCAGTTGAATGGACGCAGGAGAGAGTACGCAGTTGAGAGTAATCAGTTGAGTGGACGCAGGAGAGTACTTAGTTGAGCAGACGATGTTGAGTGGACACAGGAGAGAACACGCAGGTGAGTACGCAGTTGAGATTACGCAGTTGAGATTATGCAGGTGAGAGGACGCTGTAAAATGGACGCAGGAGAGAGTACGCAGTTGAGAGTACTCAGTTGAGTGGACGCAGGAGAGAGTACTCAGTTGAGTGGATGCCGGAGAGAGTACTCAGTTGAGCAGACGCTGTTGAGTGGACACAGGAGAGAACACGCAGGTGAGTACGGAGTTGAGATTACGCAGTTGAGATTATGCAGGTGAGAGGACGCTGTTAAATGGACGCAGGAGAGAGTACGCAGTTGAGAGTACTCAGTTGAGTGGATGCAGGAGAGAGTACTCAGTTGAGCAGACGCTGTTGAGTGGACACAGGAGAGAACACGCAGGTGAGTACGCAGTTGAGATTTTGCAGGTGAGTGGACAATCGACGCAGAAGAGAGTACTCCGTTGAGTGGACGCAGTTGAATGGACGCAGTTGAATGAACGCAGGAGAGAGCACGCAGTTGAGAATACTCAGTTGAATGGACGCAGGAGAGAGTACTCAGTTGAGCAGACACTGTTGAGTGGACACAGCAGAGAACACGCAGGTGAGTACGCTGTTGAGTATGCAGTTGAGATTACGCAGGTGTGAGGACGCAGTTGGTTGGACGATGTTAAATGGACGCAGGTGTGAGTACTAAGTTGAGTGGACGCAGTTGAATGGACGCAGGAGAGAGTACGCAGTTGAGAGTAATCAGTTGAGTGGACGCAGGAGAGTACTTAGTTGAGCAGACGATGTTGAGTGGACACAGGAGAGAACACGCAGGTGAGTACGCAGTTGAGATTACGCAGTTGAGATTATGCAGGTGAGAGGACGCTGTAAAATGGACGCAGGAGAGAGTACGCAGTTGAGAGTACTCAGTTGAGTGGACGCAGGAGAGAGTACTCAGTTGAGTGGATGCCGGAGAGAGTACTCAGTTGAGCAGACGCTGTTGAGTGGACACAGGAGAGAACACGCAGGTGAGTACGGAGTTGAGATTACGCAGTTGAGATTATGCAGGTGAGAGGACGCTGTTAAATGGACGCAGGAGAGAGTACGCAGTTGAGAGTACTCAGTTGAGTGGATGCAGGAGAGAGTACTCAGTTGAACAGACGCTGTTGAGTGGACACAGGAGAGAACACGCAGGTGAGTACGCAGTTGAGATTTTGCAGGTGAGTGGACAATCGACGCAGGAGAGAGTACTCCGTTGAGTGGACGCAGTTGAATGGACGCAGTTGAATGGACGCAGGAGAGAGCATGCAGTTGAGAATACTCAGTTGAATGGACGCAGGAGAGAGTACTCAGTTGAGCAGACACTGTTGAGTGGACACAGCAGAGAACACGCAGGTGAGTACATTGTTGAGTATGCAGTTGAGATTACGCAGGTGTGAGGACGCAGTTGGTTGGACGATGTTAAATGGACGCAGGAGTGAGTACTAAGTTGAGTGGACGCAGTTGAATGGACGCAGGAGAGAGTACGCAGTTGAGAGTAATCAGTTGAGTGGACGCAGGAGAGTACTTAGTTGAGCAGACGATGTTGAGTGGACACAGGAGAGAACACGCAGGTGAGTACGCAGTTGAGATTACGCAGTTGAGATTATGCAGGTGAGAGGACGCTGTAAAATGGACGCAGGAGAGAGTACGCAGTTGAGAGTACTCAGTTGAGTGGACGCAGGAGAGAGTACTCAGTTGAGTGGATGCCGGAGAGAGTACTCAGTTGAGCAGACGCTGTTGAGTGGACACAGGAGAGAACACGCAGGTGAGTACGGAGTTGAGATTACGCAGTTGAGATTATGCAGGTGAGAGGACGCTGTTAAATGGACGCAGGAGAGAGTACGCAGTTGAGAGTACTCAGTTGAGTGGATGCAGGAGAGAGTACTCAGTTGAGCAGACGCTGTTGAGTGGACACAGGAGAGAACACGCAGGTGAGTACGCAGTTGAGATTTTGCAGGTGAGTGGACAATCGACGCAGAAGAGAGTACTCCGTTGAGTGGACGCAGTTGAATGAACGCAGTTGAATGAACGCAGGAGAGAGCACGCAGTTGAGAATACTCAGTTGAATGGACGCAGGAGAGAGTACTCAGTTGAGCAGACACTGTTGAGTGGACACAGCAGAGAACACGCAGGTGAGTACGCTGTTGAGTATGCAGTTGAGATTACGCAGGTGTGAGGACGCAGTTGGTTGGACGATGTTAAATGGACGCAGGTGTGAGTACTAAGTTGAGTGGACGCAGTTGAATGGACGCAGGAGAGAGTACGCAGTTGAGAGTAATCAGTTGAGTGGACGCAGGAGAGTACTTAGTTGAGCAGACGATGTTGAGTGGACACAGGAGAGAACACGCAGGTGAGTACGCAGTTGAGATTACGCAGTTGAGATTATGCAGGTGAGAGGACGCTGTAAAATGGACGCAGGAGAGAGTACGCAGTTGAGAGTACTCAGTTGAGTGGACGCAGGAGAGAGTACTCAGTTGAGTGGATGCCGGAGAGAGTACTCAGTTGAGCAGACGCTGTTGAGTGGACACAGGAGAGAACACGCAGGTGAGTACGGAGTTGAGATTACGCAGTTGAGATTATGCAGGTGAGAGGACGCTGTTAAATGGACGCAGGAGAGAGTACGCAGTTGAGAGTACTCAGTTGAGTGGATGCAGGAGAGAGTACTCAGTTGAACAGACGCTGTTGAGTGGACACAGGAGAGAACACGCAGGTGAGTACGCAGTTGAGATTTTGCAGGTGAGTGGACAATCGACGCAGGAGAGAGTACTCCGTTGAGTGGACGCAGTTGAATGGACGCAGTTGAATGGACGCAGGAGAGAGCATGCAGTTGAGAATACTCAGTTGAATGGACGCAGGAGAGAGTACTCAGTTGAGCAGACACTGTTGAGTGGACACAGCAGAGAACACGCAGGTGAGTACATTGTTGAGTATGCAGTTGAGATTACGCAGGTGTGAGGACGCAGTTGGTTGGACGATGTTAAATGGACGCAGGAGTGAGTACTAAGTTGAGTGGACGCAGTTGAATGGACGCAGGAGAGAGTACGCAGTTGAGAGTAATCAGTTGAGTGGACGCAGGAGAGTACTTAGTTGAGCAGACGATGTTGAGTGGACACAGGAGAGAACACGCAGGTGAGTACGCAGTTGAGATTACGCAGTTGAGATTATGCAGGTGAGAGGACGCTGTAAAATGGACGCAGGAGAGAGTACGCAGTTGAGAGTACTCAGTTGAGTGGACGCAGGAGAGAGTACTCAGTTGAGTGGATGCCGGAGAGAGTACTCAGTTGAGCAGACGCTGTTGAGTGGACACAGGAGAGAACACGCAGGTGAGTACGGAGTTGAGATTACGCAGTTGAGATTATGCAGGTGAGAGGACGCTGTTAAATGGACGCAGGAGAGAGTACGCAGTTGAGAGTACTCAGTTGAGTGGATGCAGGAGAGAGTACTCAGTTGAGCAGACGCTGTTGAGTGGACACAGGAGAGAGTTCGCAGGTGAGTATGCAGGGGGAGACGAAGACAGCCTCCACGTGGCCTCCCCTGCAAGTAGCTGAAGAGTAGTTGCAAGGTTGCATGCCCTTCAAGCGAAACAAATGTCTTCACAACGTCCACAGCCTAAAGTTCCTACGCTAGCGCTTTTCCAGCTTAACACTGAAGGTCTCACCACTGCCAAAATTGAGTGCAGTTGAGAATACACAGTTGAGTGGATGCAGGAGAGAGTACTCAGTTGAGCAGACGCTCTTGAGTGGACACAGGAGAGAACACGCAGGTGAGTACGCAGTTGAGATTACGCAGTTGAGATTATGCAGGTGAGAGGACACTGTTAAATGGACGCAGGAGAGAGTACGCAGTTGAGAGTACTCAGTTGAGTGGATGCAGGAGAGAGTACTCAGTTGAGCAGACGCTGTTGAGTGGACACAGGAGAGAACACGCAGGTGAGTACGCAGTTGAGATTTTGCAGGTGAGTGGACAATCGACGCAGGAGAGAGTACTCCGTTGAGTGGACGCAGTTGAATGGACGCAGGAGAGAGTACGCAGTTGAGAATACTCAGTTGAATGGACACAGGAGAGAGTACTCAGTTGAGCAGACACTGTTGAGTGGACACAGCAGAGAACACACAGGTAAGTACGCTGTTGAGTATGCAGTTGAGATTACGCAGGTGTGAGGACGCAGTTGGTTGGACGATGTTGAATGGACGCAGGAGTGAGTACTAAGTTGAGTGGACGCAGTTGAATGGACGCAGGAGAGAGTACGCAGTTGAGAGTACTCAGTTGAGTGGACGCAGGAGAGAGTACTCAGTTGAGTGGATGCCGGAGAGAGTACTCAGTTGAGCAGACGCTGTTGAGTGGACACAGGAGAGAACACGCAGGTGAGTACGGAGTTGAGATTACGCAGTTGAGATTATGCAGGTGAGAGGACGCTGTTAAATGGACGCAGGAGAGAGTACGCAGTTGAGAGTACTCAGTTGAGTGGATGCAGGAGAGAGTACTCAGTTGAGCAGACGCTGTTGAGTGGACACAGGAGAGAACACGCAGGTGAGTACGCAGTTGAGATTTTGCAGGTGAGTGGACAATCGACGCAGAAGAGAGTACTCCGTTGAGTGGACGCAGTTGAATGGACGCAGTTGAATGAACGCAGGAGAGAGCACGCAGTTGAGAATACTCAGTTGAATGGACGCAGGAGAGAGTACTCAGTTGAGCAGACACTGTTGAGTGGACACAGCAGAGAACACGCAGGTGAGTACGCTGTTGAGTATGCAGTTGAGATTACGCAGGTGTGAGGACGCAGTTGGTTGGACGATGTTAAATGGACGCAGGTGTGAGTACTAAGTTGAGTGGACGCAGTTGAATGGACGCAGGAGAGAGTACGCAGTTGAGAGTAATCAGTTGAGTGGACGCAGGAGAGTACTTAGTTGAGCAGACGATGTTGAGTGGACACAGGAGAGAACACGCAGGTGAGTACGCAGTTGAGATTACGCAGTTGAGATTATGCAGGTGAGAGGACGCTGTAAAATGGACGCAGGAGAGAGTACGCAGTTGAGAGTACTCAGTTGAGTGGACGCAGGAGAGAGTACTCAGTTGAGTGGATGCCGGAGAGAGTACTCAGTTGAGCAGACGCTGTTGAGTGGACACAGGAGAGAACACGCAGGTGAGTACGGAGTTGAGATTACGCAGTTGAGATTATGCAGGTGAGAGGACGCTGTTAAATGGACGCAGGAGAGAGTACGCAGTTGAGAGTACTCAGTTGAGTGGATGCAGGAGAGAGTACTCAGTTGAGCAGACGCTGTTGAGTGGACACAGGAGAGAACACGCAGGTGAGTACGCAGTTGAGATTTTGCAGGTGAGTGGACAATCGACGCAGAAGAGAGTACTCCGTTGAGTGGACGCAGTTGAATGGACGCAGTTGAATGAACGCAGGAGAGAGCACGCAGTTGAGAATACTCAGTTGAATGGACGCAGGAGAGAGTACTCAGTTGAGCAGACACTGTTGAGTGGACACAGCAGAGAACACGCAGGTGAGTACGCTGTTGAGTATGCAGTTGAGATTACGCAGGTGTGAGGACGCAGTTGGTTGGACGATGTTAAATGGACGCAGGTGTGAGTACTAAGTTGAGTGGACGCAGTTGAATGGACGCAGGAGAGAGTACGCAGTTGAGAGTAATCAGTTGAGTGGACGCAGGAGAGTACTTAGTTGAGCAGACGATGTTGAGTGGACACAGGAGAGAACACGCAGGTGAGTACGCAGTTGAGATTACGCAGTTGAGATTATGCAGGTGAGAGGACGCTGTAAAATGGACGCAGGAGAGAGTACGCAGTTGAGAGTACTCAGTTGAGTGGACGCAGGAGAGAGTACTCAGTTGAGTGGATGCCGGAGAGAGTACTCAGTTGAGCAGACGCTGTTGAGTGGACACAGGAGAGAACACGCAGGTGAGTACGGAGTTGAGATTACGCAGTTGAGATTATGCAGGTGAGAGGACGCTGTTAAATGGACGCAGGAGAGAGTACGCAGTTGAGAGTACTCAGTTGAGTGGATGCAGGAGAGAGTACTCAGTTGAACAGACGCTGTTGAGTGGACACAGGAGAGAACACGCAGGTGAGTACGCAGTTGAGATTTTGCAGGTGAGTGGACAATCGACGCAGGAGAGAGTACTCCGTTGAGTGGACGCAGTTGAATGGACGCAGTTGAATGGACGCAGGAGAGAGCATGCAGTTGAGAATACTCAGTTGAATGGACGCAGGAGAGAGTACTCAGTTGAGCAGACACTGTTGAGTGGACACAGCAGAGAACACGCAGGTGAGTACATTGTTGAGTATGCAGTTGAGATTACGCAGGTGTGAGGACGCAGTTGGTTGGACGATGTTAAATGGACGCAGGAGTGAGTACTAAGTTGAGTGGACGCAGTTGAATGGACGCAGGAGAGAGTACGCAGTTGAGAGTAATCAGTTGAGTGGACGCAGGAGAGTACTTAGTTGAGCAGACGATGTTGAGTGGACACAGGAGAGAACACGCAGGTGAGTACGCAGTTGAGATTACGCAGTTGAGATTATGCAGGTGAGAGGACGCTGTAAAATGGACGCAGGAGAGAGTACGCAGTTGAGAGTACTCAGTTGAGTGGACGCAGGAGAGAGTACTCAGTTGAGTGGATGCCGGAGAGAGTACTCAGTTGAGCAGACGCTGTTGAGTGGACACAGGAGAGAACACGCAGGTGAGTACGGAGTTGAGATTACGCAGTTGAGATTATGCAGGTGAGAGGACGCTGTTAAATGGACGCAGGAGAGAGTACGCAGTTGAGAGTACTCAGTTGAGTGGATGCAGGAGAGAGTACTCAGTTGAGCAGACGCTGTTGAGTGGACACAGGAGAGAACACGCAGGTGAGTACGCAGTTGAGATTTTGCAGGTGAGTGGACAATCGACGCAGAAGAGAGTACTCCGTTGAGTGGACGCAGTTGAATGAACGCAGTTGAATGAACGCAGGAGAGAGCACGCAGTTGAGAATACTCAGTTGAATGGACGCAGGAGAGAGTACTCAGTTGAGCAGACACTGTTGAGTGGACACAGCAGAGAACACGCAGGTGAGTACGCTGTTGAGTATGCAGTTGAGATTACGCAGGTGTGAGGACGCAGTTGGTTGGACGATGTTAAATGGACGCAGGTGTGAGTACTAAGTTGAGTGGACGCAGTTGAATGGACGCAGGAGAGAGTACGCAGTTGAGAGTAATCAGTTGAGTGGACGCAGGAGAGTACTTAGTTGAGCAGACGATGTTGAGTGGACACAGGAGAGAACACGCAGGTGAGTACGCAGTTGAGATTACGCAGTTGAGATTATGCAGGTGAGAGGACGCTGTAAAATGGACGCAGGAGAGAGTACGCAGTTGAGAGTACTCAGTTGAGTGGACGCAGGAGAGAGTACTCAGTTGAGTGGATGCCGGAGAGAGTACTCAGTTGAGCAGACGCTGTTGAGTGGACACAGGAGAGAACACGCAGGTGAGTACGGAGTTGAGATTACGCAGTTGAGATTATGCAGGTGAGAGGACGCTGTTAAATGGACGCAGGAGAGAGTACGCAGTTGAGAGTACTCAGTTGAGTGGATGCAGGAGAGAGTACTCAGTTGAACAGACGCTGTTGAGTGGACACAGGAGAGAACACGCAGGTGAGTACGCAGTTGAGATTTTGCAGGTGAGTGGACAATCGACGCAGGAGAGAGTACTCCGTTGAGTGGACGCAGTTGAATGGACGCAGTTGAATGGACGCAGGAGAGAGCATGCAGTTGAGAATACTCAGTTGAATGGACGCAGGAGAGAGTACTCAGTTGAGCAGACACTGTTGAGTGGACACAGCAGAGAACACGCAGGTGAGTACATTGTTGAGTATGCAGTTGAGATTACGCAGGTGTGAGGACGCAGTTGGTTGGACGATGTTAAATGGACGCAGGAGTGAGTACTAAGTTGAGTGGACGCAGTTGAATGGACGCAGGAGAGAGTACGCAGTTGAGAGTAATCAGTTGAGTGGACGCAGGAGAGTACTTAGTTGAGCAGACGATGTTGAGTGGACACAGGAGAGAACACGCAGGTGAGTACGCAGTTGAGATTACGCAGTTGAGATTATGCAGGTGAGAGGACGCTGTAAAATGGACGCAGGAGAGAGTACGCAGTTGAGAGTACTCAGTTGAGTGGACGCAGGAGAGAGTACTCAGTTGAGTGGATGCCGGAGAGAGTACTCAGTTGAGCAGACGCTGTTGAGTGGACACAGGAGAGAACACGCAGGTGAGTACGGAGTTGAGATTACGCAGTTGAGATTATGCAGGTGAGAGGACGCTGTTAAATGGACGCAGGAGAGAGTACGCAGTTGAGAGTACTCAGTTGAGTGGATGCAGGAGAGAGTACTCAGTTGAGCAGACGCTGTTGAGTGGACACAGGAGAGAGTTCGCAGGTGAGTATGCAGGGGGAGACGAAGACAGCCTCCACGTGGCCTCCCCTGCAAGTAGCTGAAGAGTAGTTGCAAGGTTGCATGCCCTTCAAGCGAAACAAATGTCTTCACAACGTCCACAGCCTAAAGTTCCTACGCTAGCGCTTTTCCAGCTTAACACTGAAGGTCTCACCACTGCCAAAATTGAGTGCAGTTGAGAATACACAGTTGAGTGGATGCAGGAGAGAGTACTCAGTTGAGCAGACGCTCTTGAGTGGACACAGGAGAGAACACGCAGGTGAGTACGCAGTTGAGATTACGCAGTTGAGATTATGCAGGTGAGAGGACACTGTTAAATGGACGCAGGAGAGAGTACGCAGTTGAGAGTACTCAGTTGAGTGGATGCAGGAGAGAGTACTCAGTTGAGCAGACGCTGTTGAGTGGACACAGGAGAGAACACGCAGGTGAGTACGCAGTTGAGATTTTGCAGGTGAGTGGACAATCGACGCAGGAGAGAGTACTCCGTTGAGTGGACGCAGTTGAATGGACGCAGGAGAGAGTACGCAGTTGAGAATACTCAGTTGAATGGACACAGGAGAGAGTACTCAGTTGAGCAGACACTGTTGAGTGGACACAGCAGAGAACACACAGGTAAGTACGCTGTTGAGTATGCAGTTGAGATTACGCAGGTGTGAGGACGCAGTTGGTTGGACGATGTTGAATGGACGCAGGAGTGAGTACTAAGTTGAGTGGACGCAGTTGAATGGACGCAGGAGAGAGTACGCAGTTGAGAGTAATCAGTTGAGTGGACGCAGGAGAGTACTCAGTTGAGCAGACGATGTTGAGTGGACACAGGAGAGAACACGCAGGTGAGTACGCAGTTGAGATTACGCAGTTGAGATTATGCAGGTGAGAGGACCCTGTAAAATGGACGCAGGAGAGAGTACGCAGTTGAGAGTACTCAGTTGAGTGGACGCAGGAGAGAGTACTCAGTTGAGTGGATGCCGGAGAGAGTACTCAGTTGAGCAGACGCTGTTGAGTGGACACAGGAGAGAACACGCAGGTGAGTACGGAGTTGAGATTTCGCAGTTGAGATTATGCAGGTGAGAGGACGCTGTTAAATGGACCCAGGAGAGAGTACGCAGTTGAGAGTACTCAGTTGAGTGGATGCAGGAGAGAGTACTCAGTTGAGCAGACGCTGTTGAGTGGACACAGGAGAGAGTTCGCAGGTGAGTATGCAGGGGGAGACGAAGACAGCCTCCACGTGGCCTCCCCTGCAAGTAGCTGAAGAGTAGTTGCAAGGTTGCATGCCCTTCAAGCGAAACAAATGTCTTCACAACGTCCACAGCCTAAAGTTCCTACGCTAGCGCTTTTCCAGCTTAACACTGAAGGTCTCACCACTGCCAAAATTGAGTGCAGTTGAGAATACACAGTTGAGTGGATGCAGGAGAGAGTACTCAGTTGAGCAGACGCTCTTGAGTGGACACAGGAGAGAACACGCAGGTGAGTACGCAGTTGAGATTACGCAGTTGAGATTATGCAGGTGAGAGGACACTGTTAAATGGACGCAGGAGAGAGTACGCAATTGAGAGTACTCAGTTGAGTGGATGCAGGAGAGAGTACTCAGTTGAGCAGACGCTGTTGAGTGGACACAGGAGAGAACATGCAGGTGAGTACGCAGTTGAGATTTTGCAGGTGAGTGGACAATCGACGCAGGAGAGAGTACTCCGTTGAGTGGACGCAGTTGAATGGACGCAGGAGAGAGTACGCAGTTGAGAATACTCAGTTGAATGGACGCAGGAGAGAGTACTCAGTTGAGCAGACACTGTTGAGTGGACACAGCAGAGAACACACAGGTAAGTACGCTGTTGAGTATGCAGTTGAGATTACGCAGGTGTGAGGACGCAGTTGGTTGGACGATGTTGAATGGACGCAGGAGTGAGTACTAAGTTGAGTGGACGCAGTTGAATGGACGCAGGAGAGAGTACGCAGTTGAGAGTAATCAGTTGAGTGGACGCAGGAGAGTACTCAGTTGAGCAGACGATGTTGAGTGGACACAGGAGAGAACACGCAGGTGAGTACGCAGTTGAGATTACGCAGTTGAGAATATGCAGGTGAGAGGACGCTGTAAAATGGACACACGAGAGAGTACGCAGTTGAGAGTACTCAGTTGAGTGGACGCAGGAGAGAGTACTCAGTTGAGTGGATGCTGGAGAGAGTACTCAGTTGAACAGACGCTGTTGAGTGGACACAGGAGAGAACACGCAGGTGAGTACGCAGTTGAGATTTTGCAGGTGAGTGGACAATCGACGCAGGAGAGTACTCCGTTGAGTGGACGCAGTTGAATGGACGCAGTTGAATGGACGCAGGAGAGAGCACGCAGTTGAGAATACTCAGTTGAATGGACGCAGGAGAGAGTACTCAGTTGAGCAGACACTGTTGAGTGGACACAGCAGAGAACACGCAGGTGAGTACGTTGTTGAGTATGCAGTTGAGATTACGCAGGTGTGAGGACGCAGTTGGTTGGACGATGTTAAATGGACGCAGGAGTGAGTACTAAGTTGAGTGGACGCAGTTGAATGGACGCAGTTGAATGGACGCAGGAGAGAGTACTCAGTTGAGTGGATGCCGGAGAGAGTACTCAGTTGAGCAGACGCTGTTGAGTGGACACAGGAGAGAACACGCAGGTGAGTACGCAGTTGAGATTACGCAGTTGAGATTATGCAGGTGAGAGGACGCTGTAAAATGGACGCACGAGAGAGTACGCAGTTGAGAGTACTCAGTTGAGTGGATGCAGGAGAGAGTACTCAGTTGAGTGGATGCTGGAGAGAGTACTCAGTTGAGCAGACGCTGTTGAGTGGACACAGGAGAGAACACGCAGGTGAGTACGGAGTTGAGATTACGCAGTTGAGATTATGCAGGTGAGAGGACGCTGTTAAATGGACGCAGGAGAGAGTACGCAGTTGAGAGTACTCAGTTGAGTGGATGCAGGAGAGAGTACTCAGTTGAACAGACGCTGTTGAGTGGACACAGGAGAGAACACGCAGGTGAGTACGCAGTTGAGATTTTGCAGGTGAGTGGACAATCGACGCAGGAGAGAGTACTCCGTTGAGTGGACGCAGTTGAATGGACGCAGTTGAATGGACGCAGGAGAGAGCACGCAGTTGAGAATACTCAGTTGAATGGACGCAGGAGAGAGTACTCAGTTGAGCAGACACTGTTGAGTGGACACAGCAGAGAACACGCAGGTGAGTACGCTGTTGAGTATGCAGTTGAGATTACGCAGGTGTGAGGACGCAGTTGGTTGGACGATGTTGAATGGACGCAGGAGTGAGTACTAAGTTGAGTGGACGCAGTTGAATGGACGCAGGAGAGAGTACGCAGTTGAGAGTAATCAGTTGAGTGGACGCAGGAGAGTACTCAGTTGAGCAGACGATGTTGAGTGGACACAGGAGAGAACACGCAGGTGAGTACGGAATTGAGATTACGCAGTTGAGATTATGCAGGTGAGAGGACGCTGTAAAATGGACGCACGAGAGAGTACGCAGTTGACAGTACTCAGTTGAGTGGACGCAGGAGAGAGTACTCAGTTGAGTGGATGCTGGAGAGAGTACTCAGTTGAGCAGACGCTGTTGAGTGGACACAGGAGAGAACACGCAGGTGAGTACGGAGTTGAGATTACGCAGTTGAGATTATGCAGGTGAGAGGACGCTGTTAAATGGACGCAGGAGAGAGTACGCAGTTGAGAGTACTCAGTTGAGTGGATGCAGGAGAGAGTACTCAGTTGAGCAGACGCTGTTGAGTGGACACAGGAGAGAACACGCAGGTGAGTACGCAGTTGAGATTTTGCAGGTGAGTGGACAATCGAGGCAGGAGAGAGTACTCCGTTGAGTGGACGCAGTTGAATGGACGCAGGAGAGAGTACGCAGTTGAGAATACTCAGTTGAATGGACGCAGGAGAGACTACTCAGTTGAGCAGACACTGTTGAGTGGACACAGCAGAGAACACGCAGGTGAGTACGCTGTTGAGTATGCAGTTGAGATTACGCAGGTGTGAGGACGCAGTTGGTTGGACGATGTTGAATGGACGCAGGAGTGAGTACTAAGTTGAGTGGACGCAGTTGAATGGACGCAGGAGAGAGTACGCAGTTGAGAGTAATCAGTTGAGTGGACGCAGGAGAGTACTCAGTTGAGCAGACGATGTTGAGTGGACACAGGAGAGAACACGCAGGTGAGTACGCAGTTGAGATTACGCAGTTGAGATTATGCAGGTGAGAGGACGCTGTAAAATGGACGCACGAGAGAGTACGCAGTTGAGAGTACTCAGTTGAGTGGACGCAGGAGAGAGTACTCAGTTGAGTGGATGCTGGAGAGAGTACTCAGTTGAGCAGACGCTGTTGAGTGGACACAGGAGAGAACACGCAGGTGAGTACGGAATTGAGATTACGCAGTTGAGATTATGCAGGTGAGAGGACGCTGTTAAATGGACGCAGGAGAGAGTACGCAGTTGAGAGTACTCAGTTGAGTGGATGCAGGAGAGAGTACTCAGTTGAGCAGACACTGTTGAGTGGACACAGGAGAGAACACGCAGGTGAGTACGCAGTTGAGATTTTGCAGGTGAGTGGACAATCGACGCAGGAGAGAGTACTCCGTTGAGTGGACGCAGTTGAATGGACGCAGTTGAATGGACGCAGGAGAGAGCACGCAGTTGAGAATACTCAGTTGAATGGACGCAGGAGAGAGTACTCAGTTGAGCAGACACTGTTGAGTGGACACAGCAGAGAACACGCAGGTGAGTACGTTGTTGAGTATGCAGTTGAGATTACGCAGGTGTGAGGACGCAGTTGGTTGGACGATGTTAAATGGACGCAGGAGTGAGTACTAAGTTGAGTGGACGCAGTTGAATGGACGCAGGAGAGAGTACGCAGTTGAGAGTAATCAGTTGAGTGGACGCAGGAGAGTACTTAGTTGAGCAGACGATGTTGAGTGGACACAGCAGAGAACACGCAGGTGAGTACGCAGTTGAGATTACGCAGTTGAGATTATGCAGGTGAGAGGACGCTGTAAAATGGACGCAGGAGAGAGTACGCAGTTGAGAGTACTCAGTTGAGTGGACGCAGGAGAGAGTACTCAGTTGAGTGGATGCCGGAGAGAGTACTCAGTTGAGCAGACGCTGTTGAGTGGACACAGGAGAGAACACGCAGGTGAGTACGGAGTTGAGATTACGCAGTTGAGATTATGCAGGTGAGAGGACGCTGTTAAATGGACGCAGGCGCAGTTGAGAGTACTCAGTTGAGTGGATGCAGGAGAGAGTACTCAGTTGAGCAGACGCTGTTGAGTGGACACAGGAGAGAGTTCGCAGGTGAGTATGCAGGGGGAGACGAAGACAGCCGCCACGTGGCCTCCCCTGCAAGTAGCTGAAGAGTAGTTGCAAGGTTGCATGCCCTTCAAGCGAAACAAATGTCTTCACAACGTCCACAGCCTAAAGTTCCTACGCTAGCGCTTTTCCAGCTTAACATTGAAGGTCTCACCACTGCCAAAATTGAGTGCAGTTGAGAATACACAGTTGAGTGGATGCAGGAGAGAGTACTCAGTTGAGCAGATGCTGTTGAGTGGACACAGGAGAGAACACGCAGGTGAGTACGCAGTTGAGATTACGCAGTTGAGATTATGCAGGTGAGAGGACACTGTTAAATGGACGCAGGAGAGAGTACGCAGTTGAGAGTACTCAGTTGAGTGGATGCAGTAGAGAGTACTCAGTTGAGCAGACGCTGTTGAGTGGACACAGGAGAGAACACGCAGGTGAGTACGCAGTTGAGATTTTGCAGGTGAGTGGACAATCGACGCAGGAGAGAGTACTCCGTTGAGTGGAAGCAGTTGAATGGTGGCAGGAGAGAGTACGCAGTTGAGAATACTCAGTTGAATGGACGCAGGAGAGAGTACTCAGTTGAGAGTAATCAGTTGAGTGGACGCAGGAGAGTACTCAGTTAAGCAGACGATGTTGAGTGGACACAGGAGAGAACACGCAGGTGAGTACGCAGTTGAGATTACGCAGTTGAGATTATGCAGGTGAGAGGACGCTGTAAAATGGACGCACGAGAGAGTATGCAGTTGAGAGTACTCAGTTGAGTGGACGCAGGAGAGAGTACTCAGTTGAGTGGATGCCGGAGAGAGTACTCAGTTGAGCAGACGCTGTTGAGTGGACACAGGCGAGAACACGCAGGTGAGAACGCAGTTGAGATTTTGCAGGTGAGTGGACAATCGACGCAGGAGAGAGTACTCTGTTGAGTGGACGCAGTTGAATGGACGCAGTTGAATGGACGCAGGAGAGAGCACGCAGTTGAGAATACTCAGTTGAATGGACGCAGGAGAGAGTACTCAGTTGAGCAGACACTGTTGAGTGGACACAGCAGAGAACACGCAGGTGAGTACGCTGTTGAGTATGCAGTTGAGATTACGCAGGTGTGAGGACGCAGTTGGTTGGACGATGTTAAATGGACGCAGGAGTGAGTACTAAGTTGAGTGGACGCAGTTGAATGGACGCAGGAGAGAGTACGCGGTTGAAAGTAATCAGTTGAGTGGACGCAGGAGAGTACTTAGTTGAGCAGACGATGTTGAGTGGACACAGGAGAGAACACGCAGGTGAGTACGCAGTTGAGATTACGCAGTTGAGATTATGCAGGTGAGAGGACGCTGTTAAATGGACGCAGGAGAGAGTACGCAGTTGAGAATACTCAGTTGAATGGACGCAGGAGAGAGTACGCAGTTGAGAGTAATCAGTTGAGTGGACGCAGGAGAGTACTCAGTTGAGCAGACGATGTTGAGTGGACACAGGAGAGAACACGCAGGTGAGTACGGAATTGAGATTACGCAGTTGAGATTATGCAGGTGAGAGGACGCTGTAAAATGGACGCACGAGAGAGTACGCAGTTGAGAGTACTCAGTTGAGTGGACGCAGGAGAGAGTACTCAGTTGAGTGGATGCTGGAGAGAGTACTCAGTTGAGCAGACGCTGTTGAGTGGACACAGGAGAGAACACGCAGGTGAGTACGGAGTTGAGATTACGCAGTTGAGATTATGCAGGTGAGAGGACGCTGTTAAATGGACGCAGGCGCAGTTGAGAGTACTCAGTTGAGTGGATGCAGGAGAGAGTACTCAGTTGAGCAGACGCTGTTGAGTGGACACAGGAGAGAGTTCGCAGGTGAGTATGCAGGGGGAGACGAAGACAGCCGCCACGTGGCCTCCCCTGCAAGTAGCTGAAGAGTAGTTGCAAGGTTGCATGCCCTTCAAGCGAAACAAATGTCTTCACAACGTCCACAGCCTAAAGTTCCTACGCTAGCGCTTTTCCAGCTTAACATTGAAGGTCTCACCACTGCCAAAATTGAGTGCAGTTGAGAATACACAGTTGAGTGGATGCAGGAGAGAGTACTCAGTTGAGCAGATGCTGTTGAGTGGACACAGGAGAGAACACGCAGGTGAGTACGCAGTTGAGATTACGCAGTTGAGATTATGCAGGTGAGAGGACACTGTTAAATGGACGCAGGAGAGAGTACGCAGTTGAGAGTACTCAGTTGAGTGGATGCAGGAGAGAGTACTCAGTTGAGCAGACGCTGTTGAGTGGACACAGGAGAGAACACGCAGGTGAGTACGCAGTTGAGATTTTGCAGGTGAGTGGACAATCGACGCAGGAGAGAGTACTCCGTTGAGTGGAAGCAGTTGAATGGTGGCAGGAGAGAGTACGCAGTTGAGAATACTCAGTTGAATGGACGCAGGAGAGAGTACTCAGTTGAGAGTAATCAGTTGAGTGGACGCAGGAGAGTACTCAGTTAAGCAGACGATGTTGAGTGGACACAGGAGAGAACACGCAGGTGAGTACGCAGTTGAGATTACGCAGTTGAGATTATGCAGGTGAGAGGACGCTGTAAAATGGACGCACGAGAGAGTATGCAGTTGAGAGTACTCAGTTGAGTGGACGCAGGAGAGAGTACTCAGTTGAGTGGATGCCGGAGAGAGTACTCAGTTGAGCAGACGCTGTTGAGTGGACACAGGCGAGAACACGCAGGTGAGAACGCAGTTGAGATTTTGCAGGTGAGTGGACAATCGACGCAGGAGAGAGTACTCTGTTGAGTGGACGCAGTTGAATGGACGCAGTTGAATGGACGCAGGAGAGAGCACGCAGTTGAGAATACTCAGTTGAATGGACGCAGGAGAGAGTACTCAGTTGAGCAGACACTGTTGAGTGGACACAGCAGAGAACACGCAGGTGAGTACGCTGTTGAGTATGCAGTTGAGATTACGCAGGTGTGAGGACGCAGTTGGTTGGACGATGTTAAATGGACGCAGGAGTGAGTACTAAGTTGAGTGGACGCAGTTGAATGGACGCAGGAGAGAGTACGCGGTTGAAAGTAATCAGTTGAGTGGACGCAGGAGAGTACTTAGTTGAGCAGACGATGTTGAGTGGACACAGGAGAGAACACGCAGGTGAGTACGCAGTTGAGATTACGCAGTTGAGATTATGCAGGTGAGAGGACGCTGTTAAATGGACGCAGGAGAGAGTACGCAGTTGAGAATACTCAGTTGAATGGACGCAGGAGAGAGTACTCAGTTGAGCAGACACTGTTGAGTGGACACAGCAGAGAACACGCAGGTGAGTACGCTGTTGAGTATGCAATTGAGATTATGCAGGTGTGAGGACGCAGTTGGTTGGATGATGTTGAATGGACGCAGGAGTGAGTACTAAGTTGAGTGGACGCAGTTGAATGGACGCAGGAGAGAGTACGCAGTTGAGAGTAATCAGTTGAGTGGATGCAGGAGAGAGTACTCAGTTGAGCAGACGCTGTTGAGTGGACACAGGAGAGAAAACGCAGGTGAGTACGCAGTTGAGATTTTGCAGGTGAGTGGACAATCGACGGAGGAGAGAGTACTCCGTTGAGTGGACGCAGTTGAATGGACGCAGGAGAGAGTACGCAGTTGAGAATACTTAGTTGAGTGGACGCAGGAGAGAGTACTCAGTTGAGTGGATGCCGGAGAGAGTACTCAGTTGAGCAGATGCTGTTGAGTGGACACAGGAGAGAACACGCAGGTGAGTACGGAGTTGAGATTACGCAGTTGAGATTATGCAGGTGAGAGGACGCTGTTAAATGAACGCAGGAGAGAGTACGCAGTTGAGAGTACTCAGTTGAGTGGATGCAGGAGAGAGTACTCAGTTGAGCAGACGCTGTTGAGTGGACACAGGAGAGAACACGCAGGTGAGTACGCAGTTGAGATTTTGCAGGTGAGTGGACAATCGACGCAGGAGAGAGTACTCCGTTGAGTGGACGCAGTTGAATGGACGCAGGAGAGAGTACGCAGTTGAGAATACTCAGTTGAATGGACGCAGGAGAGAGTACTCAGTTGAGAGTAATCAGTTGAGTGGACGCAGGAGAGTACTCAGTTAAGCAGACGATGTTGAGTGGACACAGGAGAGAACACGCAGGTGAGTACGCAGTTGAGATTACGCAGTTGAGATTATGCAGGTGAGAGGACGCTGTAAAATGGACGCACGAGAGAGTACGCAGTTGAGAGTACTCAGTTGAGTGGATGCAGGAGAGAGTACTCAGTTGAGTGGATGCCGGAGAGAGTACTCAGTTGAGCAGACGCTGTTGAGTGGACACAGGAGAGAACACGCAGGTGAGAACGCAGTTGAGATTTTGCAGGTGAGTGGACAATCGACGCAGGAGAGAGTACTCTGTTGAGTGGACGCAGTTGAATGGACGCAGGAGAGAGCACGCAGTTGAGAATACTCAGTTGAATGGACGCAGGAGAGAGTACTCAGTTGAGCAGACACTGTTGAGTGGACACAGCAGAGAACACGCAGGTGAGTACGCTGTTGAGTATGCAGTTGAGATTACGCAGGTGTGAGGACGCAGTTGGTTGGACGATGTTAAATGGACGCAGGAGTGAGTACTAAGTTGAGTGGACGCAGTTGAATGGACGCAGGAGAGAGTACGCGGTTGAAAGTAATCAGTTGAGTGGACGCAGGAGAGTACTTAGTTGAGCAGACGATGTTGAGTGGACACAGGAGAGAACACGCAGGTGAGTACGCAGTTGAGATTACGCAGTTGAGATTATGCAGGTGAGAGGACGCTGTTAAATGAACGCAGGAGAGAGTACGCAGTTGAGAGTACTCAGTTGAGTGGATGCAGGAGAGAGTACTCAGTTGAGCAGACGCTGTTGAGTGGACACAGGAGAGAACACGCAGGTGAGTACGCAGTTGAGATTTTGAAGGTGAGTGGACAATCGACGCAGGAGAGAGTACTCCGTTGAGTGGACGCAGTTGAATGGACGCAGTTGAATGGACGCAGGAGAGAGTACGCAGTTGAGAATACTTAGTTGAGTGGACGCAGGAGAGAGTACTCACTTGAGCAGACACTGTTGAGTGGACACAGGAGAGAACACGCAGGTGAGTACTCTGTTGAGTATGCAATTGAGATTACGCAGGTGTGAGGACGCAGTTGGTTGGATGATGTTGAATGGACGCAGGAGTGCGTACTAAGTTGAGTGGACGCAGTTGAATGGACGCAGGAGAGAGTACGCAGTTGAGAGTAATCAGTTGAGTGGACGCAGGAGAGTACTCAGTTGAGCAGACGATGTTGAGTGGACACAGGAGAGAACACGCAGGTGAGTACGCAGTTGAGATTACGCAGTTGAGATTAAACAGGTGAGAGGACGCTGTAAAATGGATGCAGGAGAGAGTACGCAGTTGAGAGTACTCAGTTGAGTGGATGCAGGAGAGAGTACTCAGTTGAGCAGACACTGTTGAGTGGACACAGGAGAGAAAACGCAGGTGAGTACGCAGTTGAGATTTTGCAGGTGAGTGGACAATCGACGGAGGAGAGAGTACTCCGTTGAGTGGACGCAGTTGAATGGACGCAGTTGAATGGACGCAGGAGAGAGTACGCAGTTGAGAATACTCAGTTGAATGGACGCAGGAGAGAGTACTCAGTTGAGCAAACACTGTTGAGTGGACACAGCAAAGAACACGCAGGTGAGTACGCTGTTGAGTATGCAGTTGAGATTACGCAGGTGTGAGGACGCAGTTGGTTGGACGATGTTGAATGGACGCAGGAGTGAGTACTAAGTTGAGTGGACGCAGTTGAATGGACGCAGGAGAGAGTACGCAGTTGAGAGTAATCAGTTGAGTGGACGCAGGAGAGTACTCAGTTGAGCAGACGATGTTGAGTGGACACAGGAGAGAACACGCAGGTGAGTACGCAGTTGAGATTACGCAGTTGAGATTATGCAGGTGAGAGGACGCTGTAAAATGGACGCACGAGAGAGTACGCAGTTGAGAGTACTCAGTTGAGTGGACGCAGGAGAGAGTACTCAGTTGAGTGGATGCTGGAGAGAGTACTCAGTTGAGCAGACGCTGTTGAGTGGACACAGGAGAGAACACGCAGGTGAGTACGGAGTTGAGATTACGCAGTTGAGATTATGCAGGTGAGAGGACGCTGTTAAATGGACGCAGGAGAGAGTACGCAGTTGAGAGTACTCAGTTGAGTGGATGCAGGAGAGAGTACTCAGTTGAGCAGACGCTGTTGAGTGGACACAGGAGAGAACACGCAGGTGAGTACGCAGTTGAGATTTTGCAGGTGAGTGGACAATCAAGGCAGGAGAGAGTACTCCGTTGAGTGGACGCAGTTGAATGGACGCAGTTGAATGGACGCAGGAGAGAGCACGCAGTTGAGAATACTCAGTTGAATGGACGCAGGAGAGAGTACTCAGTTGAGCAGACACTGTTGAGTGGACACAGCAGAGAGCACGCAGGTGAGTACGCTGTTGAGTATGCAATTGAGATTACGCAGGTGTGAGGACGCAGTTGGTTGGATGATGTTGAATGGACGCAGGAGTGAGTACCAAGTTGAGTGGACGCAGTTGAATGGATGCAGGAGAGAGTACGCAGTTGAGAGTAATCAGTTGAGTGGACGCAGGAGAGTACTCAGTTGAGCAGACGATGTTGAGTGGACACAGGAGAGAACACGCAGGTGAGTACGCAGTTGAGATTACGCAGTTGAGATTATGCAGGTGACAGGACGCTGTAAAATGGACGCAGGAGAGAGTACGCAGTTGAGAGTACTCAGTTGAGTGAACGCAGGAGAGAGTACTCAGTTGAGTGGATGCCGGAGAGAGTACTCAGTTGAGCAGATGCTGTTGAGTGGACACAGGAGAGAACACGCAAGTGAGTACGGAGTTGAGATTACGCAGTTGAGATTATGCAGGTGAGAGGACGCTGTTAAATGGACGCAGGAGAGAGTACGCAGTTGAGAGTACTCAATTGAGTGGATGCAGGAGAGAGTACTCAGTTGAGCAGACGCTGTTGAGTGGACACAGGAGAGAACACGCAGGTGAGTACGCAGTTGAGATTTTGCAGGTGAGTGGACAATCGACGCAGGAGAGAGTACTCCGTTGAGTGGACGCAGTTGAATGGACGCAGGAGAGAGTACGCAGTTGAGAATACTCAGTTGAATGGACGCAGGAGAGAGTACTCAGTTGAGAGTAATCAGTTGAGTGGACGCAGGAGAGTACTCAGTTAAGCAGACGATGTTGAGTGGACACAGGAGAGAACACGCAGGTGAGTACGCAGTTGAGATTACGCAGTTGAGATTATGCAGGTGAGAGGACGCTGTAAAATGGACGCACGAGAGAGTACGCAGTTGAGAGTACTCAGTTGAGTGGATGCAGGAGAGAGTACTCAGTTGAGTGGATGCCGGAGAGAGTACTCAGTTGAGCAGACGCTGTTGAGTGGACACAGGAGAGAACACGCAGGTGAGAACGCAGTTGAGATTTTGCAGGTGAGTGGACAATCGACGCAGGAGAGAGTACTCTGTTGAGTGGACGCAGTTGAATGGACGCAGGAGAGAGCACGCAGTTGAGAATACTCAGTTGAATGGACGCAGGAGAGAGTACTCAGTTGAGCAGACACTGTTGAGTGGACACAGCAGAGAACACGCAGGTGAGTACGCTGTTGAGTATGCAGTTGAGATTACGCAGGTGTGAGGACGCAGTTGGTTGGACGATGTTAAATGGACGCAGGAGTGAGTACTAAGTTGAGTGGACGCAGTTGAATGGACGCAGGAGAGAGTACGCGGTTGAAAGTAATCAGTTGAGTGGACGCAGGAGAGTACTTAGTTGAGCAGACGATGTTGAGTGGACACAGGAGAGAACACGCAGGTGAGTACGCAGTTGAGATTACGCAGTTGAGATTATGCAGGTGAGAGGACACTGTTAAATGAACGCAGGAGAGAGTACGCAGTTGAGAGTACTCAGTTGAGTGGATGCAGGAGAGAGTACTCAGTTGAGCAGACGTTGTTGAGTGGACACAGGAGAGAACACGCAGGTGAGTACGCAGTTGAGATTTTGAAGGTGAGTGGACAATCGACGCAGGAGAGAGTACTCCGTTGAGTGGACGCAGTTGAATGGACGCAGTTGAATGGACGCAGGAGAGAGTACGCAGTTGAGAATACTTAGTTGAGTGGACGCAGGAGAGAGTACTCACTTGAGCAGACACTGTTGAGTGGACACAGGAGAGAACACGCAGGTGAGTACGCTGTTGAGTATGCAATTGAGATTACGCAGGTGTGAGGACGCAGTTGGTTGGATGATGTTGAATGGACGCAGGAGTGCGTACTAAGTTGAGTGGACGCAGTTGAATGGACGCAGGAGAGAGTACGCAGTTGAGAGTAATCAGTTGAGTGGACGCAGGAGAGTACTCAGTTGAGCAGACGATGTTGAGTGGACACAGGAGAGAACACGCAGGTGAGTACGCAGTTGAGATTACGCAGTTGAGATTAAACAGGTGAGAGGACGCTGTAAAATGGATGCAGGAGAGAGTACGCAGTTGAGAGTACTCAGTTGAGTGGATGCAGGAGAGAGTACTCAGTTGAGCAGACACTGTTGAGTGGACACAGGAGAGAAAACGCAGGTGAGTACGCAGTTGAGATTTTGCAGGTGAGTGGACAATCGACGGAGGAGAGAGTACTCCGTTGAGTGGACGCAGTTGAATGGACGCAGTTGAATGGACGCAGGAGAGAGTACGCAGTTGAGAATACTCAGTTGAATGGACGCAGGAGAGAGTACTCAGTTGAGCAAACACTGTTGAGTGGACACAGCAAAGAACACGCAGGTGAGTACGCTGTTGAGTATGCAGTTGAGATTACGCAGGTGTGAGGACGCAGTTGGTTGGACGATGTTGAATGGACGCAGGAGTGAGTACTAAGTTGAGTGGACGCAGTTGAATGGACGCAGGAGAGAGTACGCAGTTGAGAGTAATCAGTTGAGTGGACGCAGGAGAGTACTCAGTTGAGCAGACGATGTTGAGTGGACACAGGAGAGAACACGCAGGTGAGTACGCAGTTGAGATTACGCAGTTGAGATTATGCAGGTGAGAGGACGCTGTAAAATGGACGCACGAGAGAGTACGCAGTTGAGAGTACTCAGTTGAGTGGACGCAGGAGAGAGTACTCAGTTGAGTGGATGCTGGAGAGAGTACTCAGTTGAGCAGACGCTGTTGAGTGGACACAGGAGAGAACACGCAGGTGAGTACGGAGTTGAGATTACGCAGTTGAGATTATGCAGGTGAGAGGACGCTGTTAAATGGACGCAGGAGAGAGTACGCAGTTGAGAGTACTCAGTTGAGTGGATGCAGGAGAGAGTACTCAGTTGAGCAGACGCTGTTGAGTGGACACAGGAGAGAACACGCAGGTGAGTACGCAGTTGAGATTTTGCAGGTGAGTGGACAATCAAGGCAGGAGAGAGTACTCCGTTGAGTGGACGCAGTTGAATGGACGCAGTTGAATGGACGCAGGAGAGAGCACGCAGTTGAGAATACTCAGTTGAATGGACGCAGGAGAGAGTACTCAGTTGAGCAGACACTGTTGAGTGGACACAGCAGAGAACACGCAGGTGAGTACGTTGTTGAGTATGCAGTTGAGATTATGCAGGTGTGAGGACGCAGTTGGTTGGACGATGTTAAATGGACGCAGGAGTGAGTACTAAGTTGAGTGGACGCAGTTGAATGGACGCAGGAGAGAGTACGCAGTTGAGAGTAATCAGTTGAGTGGACGCAGGAGAGTACTTAGTTGAGCAGACGATGTTGAGTGGACACAGAAGAGAACACGCAGGTGAGTACGCAGTTGAGATTACGCAGTTGAGATTATGCAGGTGAGAGGACGCTGTAAAATGGACGCAGGAGAGAGTACGCAGTTGAGAGTACTCAGTTGAGTGGACGCAGGAGAGAGTACTCAGTTGAGTGGATGCCGGAGAGAGTACTCAGTTGAGCAGACGCTGTTGAGTGGAAACAGGAGAGAACACGCAGGTGAGTACGGAGTTGAGATTACGCAGTTGAGATTATGCAGGTGAGAGGACGCTGTTAAATGGACGCAGGCGCAGTTGAGAGTACTCAGTTGAGTGGATGCAGGAGAGAGTACTCAGTTGAGCAGACGCTGTTGAGTGGACACAGGAGAGAGTTCGCAGGTGAGTATGCAGGGGGAGACGAAGACAGCCGCCACGTGGCCTCCCCTGCAAGTAGCTGAAGAGTAGTTGCAAGGTTGCATGCCCTTCAAGCGAAACAAATGTCTTCACAACGTCCACAGCCTAAAGTTCCTACGCTAGCGCTTTTCCAGCTTAACATTGAAGGTCTCACCACTGCCAAAATTGAGTGCAGTTGAGAATACACAGTTGAGTGGATGCAGGAGAGAGTACTCAGTTGAGCAGATGCTGTTGAGTGGACACAGGAGAGAACACGCAGGTGAGTACGCAGTTGAGATTACGCAGTTGAGATTATGCAGGTGAGAGGACACTGTTAAATGGACGCAGGAGAGAGTACGCAGTTGAGAGTACTCAGTTGAGTGGATGCAGGAGAGAGTACTCAGTTGAGCAGACGCTGTTGAGTGGACACAGGAGAGAACACGCAGGTGAGTACGCAGTTGAGATTTTGCAGGTGAGTGGACAATCGACGCAGGAGAGAGTACTCCGTTGAGTGGAAGCAGTTGAATGGTGGCAGGAGAGAGTACGCAGTTGAGAATACTCAGTTGAATGGACGCAGGAGAGAGTACTCAGTTGAGAGTAATCAGTTGAGTGGACGCAGGAGAGTACTCAGTTAAGCAGACGATGTTGAGTGGACACAGGAGAGAACACGCAGGTGAGTACGCAGTTGAGATTACGCAGTTGAGATTATGCAGGTGAGAGGACGCTGTAAAATGGACGCACGAGAGAGTATGCAGTTGAGAGTACTCAGTTGAGTGGACGCAGGAGAGAGTACTCAGTTGAGTGGATGCTGGAGAGAGTACTCAGTTGAGCAGACGCTGTTGAGTGGACACAGGCGAGAACACGCAGGTGAGAACGCAGTTGAGATTTTGCAGGTGAGTGGACAATCGACGCAGGAGAGAGTACTCTGTTGAGTGGACGCAGTTGAATGGACGCAGTTGAATGGACGCAGGAGAGAGCACGCAGTTGAGAATACTCAGTTGAATGGACGCAGGAGAGAGTACTCAGTTGAGCAGACACTGTTGAGTGGACACAGCAGAGAACACGCAGGTGAGTACGCTGTTGAGTATGCAGTTGAGATTACGCAGGTGTGAGGACGCAGTTGGTTGGACGATGTTAAATGGACGCAGGAGTGAGTACTAAGTTGAGTGGACGCAGTTGAATGGACGCAGGAGAGAGTACGTGGTTGAAAGTAATCAGTTGAGTGGACGCAGGAGAGTACTTAGTTGAGCAGACGATGTTGAGTGGACACAGGAGAGAACACGCAGGTGAGTACGCAGTTGAGATTACGCAGTTGAGATTATGCAGGTGAGAGGACGCTGTTAAATGGACGCAGGAGAGAGTACGCAGTTGAGAATACTCAGTTGAATGGACGCAGGAGAGAGTACTCAGTTGAGCAGACACTGTTGAGTGGACACAGCAGAGAACACGCAGGTGAGTACGCTGTTGAGTATGCAGTTGAGATTACGCAGGTGTGAGGACGCAGTTGGTTGGACGATGTTGAATGGACGCAGGAGTGAGTACTAAGTTGAGTGGACGCAGTTGAATGGACGCAGGAGAGAGTACGCAGTTGAGAGTAATCAGTTGAGTGGACGCAGGAGAGTACTTAGTTGAGCAGACGATGTTGAGTGGACACAGCAGAGAACACGCAGGTGAGTACGCAGTTGAGATTACGCAGTTGAGATTATGCAGGTGAGAGGACGCAGTTAAATGGACACAGGAGAGAGTACGCAGTTGAGAGTACTCAGTTGAGTGGATGCAGGAGAGAGTACTCAGTTGAGCAGACGCTGTTGAGTGGACACAGGAGAGAAAACGCAGGTGAGTACGCAGTTGAGATTTTGCAGGTGAGTGGACAATCGACGGAGGAGAGAGTACTCCGTTGAGTGGACGCAGTTGAATGGACGCAGGAGAGAGTACGCAGTTGAGAATACTCAGTTGAGTGGACGCAGGAGAGAGTACTCACTTGAGCAGACACTGTTGAGTGGACACAGGAGAGAACACGCAGGTGAGTACGCTGTTGAGTATGCAATTGAGATTACGCAGGTGTGAGGACGCAGTTGGTTGGATGATGTTGAATGGACGCAGGAGTGAGTACTAAGTTGAGTGGACGCAGTTGAATGGACGCAGGAGAGAGTACGCAGTTGAGAGTAATCAGTTGAGTGGATGCAGGAGAGAGTACTCAGTTGAGCAGACGCTGTTGAGTGGACACAGGAGAGAAAACGCAGGTGAGTACGCAGTTGAGATTTTGCAGGTGAGTGGACAATCGACGGAGGAGAGAGTACTCCGTTGAGTGGACGCAGTTGAATGGACGCAGGAGAGAGTACGCAGTTGAGAATACTCAGTTGAGTGGACGCAGGAGAGAGTACTCACTTGAGCAGACACTGTTGAGTGGACACAGGAGAGAACACGCAGGTGAGTACGCTGTTGAGTATGCAATTGAGATTACGCAGGTGTGAGGACGCAGTTGGTTGGATGATGTTGAATGGACGCAGGAGTGAGTACTAAGTTGAGTGGACGCAGTTGAATGGACGCAGGAGAGAGTACGCAGTTGAGAATACTCAGTTGAATGGACGCAGGAGAGAGTACTCAGTTGAGAGTAATCAGTTGAGTGGACGCAGGAGAGTACTCAGTTAAGCAGACGATGTTGAGTGGACACAGGAGAGAACACGCAGGTGAGTACGCAGTTGAGATTACGCAGTTGAGATTATGCAGGTGAGAGGACGCTGTAAAATGGACGCACGAGAGAGTATGCAGTTGAGAGTACTCAGTTGAGTGGACGCAGGAGAGAGTACTCAGTTGAGTGGATGACGGAGAGAGTACTCAGTTGAGCAGACGCTGTTGAGTGGACACAGGCGAGAACACGCAGGTGAGAACGCAGTTGAGATTTTGCAGGTGAGTGGACAATCGACGCAGGAGAGAGTACTCTGTTGAGAGGACGCAGTTGAATGGACGCAGTTGAATGGACGCAGGAGAGAGCACGCAGTTGAGAATACTCAGTTGAATGGACGCAGGAGAGAGTACTCAGTTGAGCAGACACTGTTGAGTGGACACAGCAGAGAGCACGCAGGTGAGTACGCTGTTGAGTATGCAATTGAGATTACGCAGGTGTGAGGACGCAGTTGGTTGGATGATGTTGAATGGACGCAGGAGTGAGTACTAAGTTGAGTGGACGCAGTTGAATGGATGCAGGAGAGAGTACGCAGTTGAGAGTAATCAGTTGAGTGGACGCAGGAGAGTACTTAGTTGAGCAGACGATGTTGAGTGGACGCAGGAGAGAGTACTCAGTTGAGTGGATGCTGGAGAGAGTACTCAGTTGAGCAGACGCTGTTGAGTGGACACAGGAGAGAACACGCAGGTGAGTACGGAATTAAGATTACGCAGTTGAGATTATGCAGGTGAGAGGACGCTGTTAAATGGACGCAGGAGAGAGTACGCAGTTGAGAGTACTCAGTTGAGTGGATGCAGGAGAGAGTACTCAGTTGAGCAGACGATGTTGAGTGGACACAGGAGAGAACACGCAGGTGAGTACGCAGTTGAGATTACGCAGTTGAGATTAAACAGGTGAGAGGACGCTGTAAAATGGATGCAGGAGAGAGTACGCAGTTGAGAGTACTCAGTTGAGTGGATGCAGGAGAGAGTACTCAGTTGAGCAGACACTGTTGAGTGGACACAGGAGAGAAAACGCAGGTGAGTACGCAGTTGAGATTTTGCAGGTGAGTGGACAATCGACGGAGGAGAGAGTACTCCGTTGAGTGGACGCAGTTGAATGGACGCAGTTGAATGGACGCAGGAGAGAGTACGCAGTTGAGAATACTCAGTTGAATGGACGCAGGAGAGAGTACTCAGTTGAGCAAACACTGTTGAGTGGACACAGCAAAGAACACGCAGGTGAGTACGCTGTTGAGTATGCAGTTGAGATTACGCAGGTGTGAGGACGCAGTTGGTTGGACGATGTTGAATGGACGCAGGAGTGAGTACTAAGTTGAGTGGACGCAGTTGAATGGACGCAGGAGAGAGTACGCAGTTGAGAGTAATCAGTTGAGTGGACGCAGGAGAGTACTCAGTTGAGCAGACGATGTTGAGTGGACACAGGAGAGAACACGCAGGTGAGTACGCAGTTGAGATTACGCAGTTGAGATTATGCAGGTGAGAGGACGCTGTAAAATGGACGCACGAGAGAGTACGCAGTTGAGAGTACTCAGTTGAGTGGACGCAGGAGAGAGTACTCAGTTGAGTGGATGCTGGAGAGAGTACTCAGTTGAGCAGACGCTGTTGAGTGGACACAGGAGAGAACACGCAGGTGAGTACGGAGTTGAGATTACGCAGTTGAGATTATGCAGGTGAGAGGACGCTGTTAAATGGACGCAGGAGAGAGTACGCAGTTGAGAGTACTCAGTTGAGTGGATGCAGGAGAGAGTACTCAGTTGAGCAGACGCTGTTGAGTGGACACAGGAGAGAACACGCAGGTGAGTACGCAGTTGAGATTTTGCAGGTGAGTGGACAATCAAGGCAGGAGAGAGTACTCCGTTGAGTGGACGCAGTTGAATGGACGCAGTTGAATGGACGCAGGAGAGAGCACGCAGTTGAGAATACTCAGTTGAATGGACGCAGGAGAGAGTACTCAGTTGAGCAGACACTGTTGAGTGGACACAGCAGAGAACACGCAGGTGAGTACGTTGTTGAGTATGCAGTTGAGATTACGCAGGTGTGAGGACGCAGTTGGTTGGACGATGTTAAATGGACGCAGGAGTGAGTACTAAGTTGAGTGGACGCAGTTGAATGGACGCAGGAGAGAGTACGCAGTTGAGAGTAATCAGTTGAGTGGACGCAGGAGAGTACTTAGTTGAGCAGACGATGTTGAGTGGACACAGAAGAGAACACGCAGGTGAGTACGCAGTTGAGATTACGCAGTTGAGATTATGCAGGTGAGAGGACGCTGTAAAATGGACGCAGGAGAGAGTACGCAGTTGAGAGTACTCAGTTGAGTGGACGCAGGAGAGAGTACTCAGTTGAGTGGATGCCGGAGAGAGTACTCAGTTGAGCAGACGCTGTTGAGTGGAAACAGGAGAGAACACGCAGGTGAGTACGGAGTTGAGATTACGCAGTTGAGATTATGCAGGTGAGAGGACGCTGTTAAATGGACGCAGGCGCAGTTGAGAGTACTCAGTTGAGTGGATGCAGGAGAGAGTACTCAGTTGAGCAGACGCTGTTGAGTGGACACAGGAGAGAGTTCGCAGGTGAGTATGCAGGGGGAGACGAAGACAGCCGCCACGTGGCCTCCCCTGCAAGTAGCTGAAGAGTAGTTGCAAGGTTGCATGCCCTTCAAGCGAAACAAATGTCTTCACAACGTCCACAGCCTAAAGTTCCTACGCTAGCGCTTTTCCAGCTTAACATTGAAGGTCTCACCACTGCCAAAATTGAGTGCAGTTGAGAATACACAGTTGAGTGGATGCAGGAGAGAGTACTCAGTTGAGCAGATGCTGTTGAGTGGACACAGGAGAGAACACGCAGGTGAGTACGCAGTTGAGATTACGCAGTTGAGATTATGCAGGTGAGAGGACACTGTTAAATGGACGCAGGAGAGAGTACGCAGTTGAGAGTACTCAGTTGAGTGGATGCAGGAGAGAGTACTCAGTTGAGCAGACGCTGTTGAGTGGACACAGGAGAGAACACGCAGGTGAGTACGCAGTTGAGATTTTGCAGGTGAGTGGACAATCGACGCAGGAGAGAGTACTCCGTTGAGTGGAAGCAGTTGAATGGTGGCAGGAGAGAGTACGCAGTTGAGAATACTCAGTTGAATGGACGCAGGAGAGAGTACTCAGTTGAGAGTAATCAGTTGAGTGGACGCAGGAGAGTACTCAGTTAAGCAGACGATGTTGAGTGGACACAGGAGAGAACACGCAGGTGAGTACGCAGTTGAGATTACGCAGTTGAGATTATGCAGGTGAGAGGACGCTGTAAAATGGACGCACGAGAGAGTATGCAGTTGAGAGTACTCAGTTGAGTGGACGCAGGAGAGAGTACTCAGTTGAGTGGATGCTGGAGAGAGTACTCAGTTGAGCAGACGCTGTTGAGTGGACACAGGCGAGAACACGCAGGTGAGAACGCAGTTGAGATTTTGCAGGTGAGTGGACAATCGACGCAGGAGAGAGTACTCTGTTGAGTGGACGCAGTTGAATGGACGCAGTTGAATGGACGCAGGAGAGAGCACGCAGTTGAGAATACTCAGTTGAATGGACGCAGGAGAGAGTACTCAGTTGAGCAGACACTGTTGAGTGGACACAGCAGAGAACACGCAGGTGAGTACGCTGTTGAGTATGCAGTTGAGATTACGCAGGTGTGAGGACGCAGTTGGTTGGACGATGTTAAATGGACGCAGGAGTGAGTACTAAGTTGAGTGGACGCAGTTGAATGGACGCAGGAGAGAGTACGTGGTTGAAAGTAATCAGTTGAGTGGACGCAGGAGAGTACTTAGTTGAGCAGACGATGTTGAGTGGACACAGGAGAGAACACGCAGGTGAGTACGCAGTTGAGATTACGCAGTTGAGATTATGCAGGTGAGAGGACGCTGTTAAATGGACGCAGGAGAGAGTACGCAGTTGAGAATACTCAGTTGAATGGACGCAGGAGAGAGTACTCAGTTGAGCAGACACTGTTGAGTGGACACAGCAGAGAACACGCAGGTGAGTACGCTGTTGAGTATGCAGTTGAGATTACGCAGGTGTGAGGACGCAGTTGGTTGGACGATGTTGAATGGACGCAGGAGTGAGTACTAAGTTGAGTGGACGCAGTTGAATGGACGCAGGAGAGAGTACGCAGTTGAGAGTAATCAGTTGAGTGGACGCAGGAGAGTACTTAGTTGAGCAGACGATGTTGAGTGGACACAGCAGAGAACACGCAGGTGAGTACGCAGTTGAGATTACGCAGTTGAGATTATGCAGGTGAGAGGACGCAGTTAAATGGACACAGGAGAGAGTACGCAGTTGAGAGTACTCAGTTGAGTGGATGCAGGAGAGAGTACTCAGTTGAGCAGACGCTGTTGAGTGGACACAGGAGAGAAAACGCAGGTGAGTACGCAGTTGAGATTTTGCAGGTGAGTGGACAATCGACGGAGGAGAGAGTACTCCGTTGAGTGGACGCAGTTGAATGGACGCAGGAGAGAGTACGCAGTTGAGAATACTCAGTTGAGTGGACGCAGGAGAGAGTACTCACTTGAGCAGACACTGTTGAGTGGACACAGGAGAGAACACGCAGGTGAGTACGCTGTTGAGTATGCAATTGAGATTACGCAGGTGTGAGGACGCAGTTGGTTGGATGATGTTGAATGGACGCAGGAGTGAGTACTAAGTTGAGTGGACGCAGTTGAATGGACGCAGGAGAGAGTACGCAGTTGAGAGTAATCAGTTGAGTGGATGCAGGAGAGAGTACTCAGTTGAGCAGACGCTGTTGAGTGGACACAGGAGAGAAAACGCAGGTGAGTACGCAGTTGAGATTTTGCAGGTGAGTGGACAATCGACGGAGGAGAGAGTACTCCGTTGAGTGGACGCAGTTGAATGGACGCAGGAGAGAGTACGCAGTTGAGAATACTCAGTTGAGTGGACGCAGGAGAGAGTACTCACTTGAGCAGACACTGTTGAGTGGACACAGGAGAGAACACGCAGGTGAGTACGCTGTTGAGTATGCAATTGAGATTACGCAGGTGTGAGGACGCAGTTGGTTGGATGATGTTGAATGGACGCAGGAGTGAGTACTAAGTTGAGTGGACGCAGTTGAATGGACGCAGGAGAGAGTACGCAGTTGAGAATACTCAGTTGAATGGACGCAGGAGAGAGTACTCAGTTGAGAGTAATCAGTTGAGTGGACGCAGGAGAGTACTCAGTTAAGCAGACGATGTTGAGTGGACACAGGAGAGAACACGCAGGTGAGTACGCAGTTGAGATTACGCAGTTGAGATTATGCAGGTGAGAGGACGCTGTAAAATGGACGCACGAGAGAGTATGCAGTTGAGAGTACTCAGTTGAGTGGACGCAGGAGAGAGTACTCAGTTGAGTGGATGACGGAGAGAGTACTCAGTTGAGCAGACGCTGTTGAGTGGACACAGGCGAGAACACGCAGGTGAGAACGCAGTTGAGATTTTGCAGGTGAGTGGACAATCGACGCAGGAGAGAGTACTCTGTTGAGAGGACGCAGTTGAATGGACGCAGTTGAATGGACGCAGGAGAGAGCACGCAGTTGAGAATACTCAGTTGAATGGACGCAGGAGAGAGTACTCAGTTGAGCAGACACTGTTGAGTGGACACAGCAGAGAGCACGCAGGTGAGTACGCTGTTGAGTATGCAATTGAGATTACGCAGGTGTGAGGACGCAGTTGGTTGGATGATGTTGAATGGACGCAGGAGTGAGTACTAAGTTGAGTGGACGCAGTTGAATGGATGCAGGAGAGAGTACGCAGTTGAGAGTAATCAGTTGAGTGGACGCAGGAGAGTACTCAGTTGAGCAGACGATGTTGAGTGGACACAGGAGAGAACACGCAGGTGAGTACGCAGTTGAGATTACGCAGTTGAGATTATGCAGGTGACAGGACGCTGTAAAATGGACGCAGGAGAGAGTACGCAGTTGAGAGTACTCAGTTGAGTGAACGCAGGAGAGAGTACTCAGTTGAGTGGATGCCGGAGAGAGTACTCAGTTGAGCAGATGCTGTTGAGTGGACACAGGAGAGAACACGCAAGTGAGTACGGAGTTGAGATTACGCAGTTGAGATTATGCAGGTGAGAGGACGCTGTTAAATGGACGCAGGAGAGAGTACGCAGTTGAGAGTACTCAGTTGAGTGGATGCAGGAGAGAGTACTCAGTTGAGCAGACGCTGTTGAGTGGACACAGGAGAGAACACGCAGGTGAGTACGCAGTTGAGATTTTGCAGGTGAGTGGACAATCGACGCAGGAGAGAGTACTCCGTTGAGTGGACGCAGTTGAATGGACGCAGGAGAGAGTACGCAGTTGAGAATACTCAGTTGAATGGACGCAGGAGAGAGTACTCAGTTGAGAGTAATCAGTTGAGTGGACGCAGGAGAGTACTCAGTTAAGCAGACGATGTTGAGTGGACACAGGAGAGAACACGCAGGTGAGTACGCAGTTGAGATTACGCAGTTGAGATTATGCAGGTGAGAGGACGCTGTAAAATGGACGCACGAGAGAGTACGCAGTTGAGAGTACTCAGTTGAGTGGATGCAGGAGAGAGTACTCAGTTGAGTGGATGCCGGAGAGAGTACTCAGTTGAGCAGACGCTGTTGAGTGGACACAGGAGAGAACACGCAGGTGAGAACGCAGTTGAGATTTTGCAGGTGAGTGGACAATCGACGCAGGAGAGAGTACTCTGTTGAGTGGACGCAGTTGAATGGACGCAGGAGAGAGCACGCAGTTGAGAATACTCAGTTGAATGGACGCACGAGAGAGTACTCAGTTGAGCAGACACTGTTGAGTGGACACAGCAGAGAACACGCAGGTGAGTACGCTGTTGAGTATGCAGTTGAGATTACGCAGGTGTGAGGACGCAGTTGGTTGGACGATGTTAAATGGACGCAGGAGTGAGTACTAAGTTGAGTGGACGCAGTTGAATGGACGCAGGAGAGAGTACGCGGTTGAAAGTAATCAGTTGAGTGGACGCAGGAGAGTACTTAGTTGAGCAAACGATGTTGAGTGGACACAGGAGAGAACACGCAGGTGAGTACGCAGTTGAGATTACGCAGTTGAGATTATGCAGGTGAGAGGACGCTGTTAAATGGACGCAGGAGAGAGTACGCAGTTGAGAGTACTCAGTTGAGTGGATGCAGGAGAGAGTACTCAGTTGAGCAGACGCTGTTGAGTGGACACAGGAGAGAACACGCAGGTGAGTACGCAGTTGAGATTTTGCAGGTGAGTGGACAATCGACGCAGGAGAGAGTACTCCGTTGAGTGGACGCAGTTGAATGGACGCAGGAGAGAGTACGCAGTTGAGAATACTCAGTTGAATGGACGCAGGAGAGAGTACTCAGTTGAGAGTAATCAGTTGAGTGGACGCAGGAGAGTACTCAGTTAAGCAGACGATGTTGAGTGGACACAGGAGAGAACACGCAGGTGAGTACGCAGTTGAGATTACGCAGTTGAGATTATGCAGGTGAGAGGACGCTGTAAAATGGACGCACGAGAGAGTACGCAGTTGAGAGTACTCAGTTGAGTGGATGCAGGAGAGAGTACTCAGTTGAGTGGATGCCGGAGAGAGTACTCAGTTGAGCAGACGCTGTTGAGTGGACACAGGAGAGAACACGCAGGTGAGAACGCAGTTGAGATTTTGCAGGTGAGTGGACAATCGACGCAGGAGAGAGTACTCTGTTGAGTGGACGCAGTTGAATGGACGCAGGAGAGAGCACGCAGTTGAGAATACTCAGTTGAATGGACGCACGAGAGAGTACTCAGTTGAGCAGACACTGTTGAGTGGACACAGCAGAGAACACGCAGGTGAGTACGCTGTTGAGTATGCAGTTGAGATTACGCAGGTGTGAGGACGCAGTTGGTTGGACGATGTTAAATGGACGCAGGAGTGAGTACTAAGTTGAGTGGACGCAGTTGAATGGACGCAGGAGAGAGTACGCGGTTGAAAGTAATCAGTTGAGTGGACGCAGGAGAGTACTTAGTTGAGCAAACGATGTTGAGTGGACACAGGAGAGAACACGCAGGTGAGTACGCAGTTGAGATTACGCAGTTGAGATTATGCAGGTGAGAGGACGCTGTTAAATGGACGCAGGAGAGAGTACGCAGTTGAGAGTACTCAGTTGAGTGGATGCAGGAGAGAGTACTCAGTTGAGCAGACGCTGTTGAGTGGACACAGGAGAGAACACGCAGGTGAGTACGCAGTTGAGATTTTGCAGGTGAGTGGACAATCGAGGCAGGAGAGAGTACTCCGTTGAGTGGACGCAGTTGAATGGACGCAGGAGAGAGTACGCAGTTGAGAATACTCAGTTGAATGGACGCAGGAGAGAGTACTCAGTTGAGCAGACACTGTTGAGTGGACACAGCAGAGAACACGCAGGTGAGTACGCTGTTGAGTATGCAGTTGAGATTACGCAGGTGTGAGGACGCAGTTGGTTGGACGATGTTGAATGGACGCAGGAGTGAGTACTAAGTTGAGTGGACGCAGTTGAATGGACGCAGGAGAGAGTACGCAGTTGAGAGTAATCAGTTGAGTGGACGCAGGAGAGTACTCAGTTGAGCAGACGATGTTGAGTGGACACAGGAGAGAACACGCAGGTGAGTACGCAGTTGAGATTACGCAGTTGAGATTATGCAGGTGAGAGGACGCTGTAAAATGGACGCACGAGAGAGTACGCAGTTGAGAGTACTCAGTTGAGTGGACGCAGGAGAGAGTACTCAGTTGAGTGGATGCTGGAGAGAGTACTCATTTGAGCAGACGCTGTTGAGTGGACACAGGAGAGAACACGCAGGTGAGTACGGAATTGAGATTACGCAGGTGAGAGGACGCTGTTAAATGGACGCAGGAGAGAGTACGCAGTTGAGAGTACTCAGTTGAGTGGATGCAGGAGAGAGTACTCAGTTGAGCAGACACTGTTGAGTGGACACAGGAGAGAACACACAGGTGAGTACGCAGTTGAGATTTTGCAGGTGAGTGGACAATCGACGCAGGAGAGAGTACTCCGTTGAGTGGACGCAGTTGAATGGACGCAGTTGAATGGACGCAGGAGAGAGCACGCAGTTGAGAATACTCAGTTGAATGGACGCAGGAGAGAGTACTCAGTTGAGCAGACACTGTTGAGTGGACACAGCAGAGAACACGCAGGTGAGTACGTTGTTGAGTATGCAGTTGAGATTACGCAGGTGTGAGGACGCAGTTGGTTGGACGATGTTAAATGGACGCAGGAGTGAGTACTAAGTTGAATGGACGCAGTTGAATGGACGCAGGAGAGAGTACGCAGTTGAGAGTAATCAGTTGAGTGGACGCAGGAGAGTACTTAGTTGAGCAGACGATGTTGAGTGGACACAGAAGAGAACACGCAGGTGAGTACGCAGTTGAGATTACGCAGTTGAGATTATGCAGGTGAGAGGACGCTGTAAAATGGACGCAGGAGAGAGTACGCAGTTGAGAGTACTCAGTTGAGTGGACGCAGGAGAGAGTACTCAGTTGAGTGGATGCCGGAGAGAGTACTCAGTTGAGCAGACGCTGTTGAGTGGACACAGGAGAGAACACGCAGGTGAGAACGCAGTTGAGATTTTGCAGGTGAGTGGACAATCGACGCAGGAGAGAGTACTCTGTTGAGTGGACGCAGTTGAATGGACGCAGGAGAGAGCATGCAGTTGAGAATACTCAGTTGAATGGACGCAGGAGAGAGTACTCAGTTGAGCAGACACTGTTGAGTGGACACAGCAGAGAACACGCAGGTGAGTACGCTGTTGAGTATGCAGTTGAGATTACGCAGGTGTGAGGACGCAGTTGGTTGGGCGATGTTAAATGGACGCAGGAGTGAGTACTAAGTTGAGTGGACGCAGTTGAATGGACGCAGGAGAGAGTACGCGGTTGAAAGTAATCAGTTGAGTGGACGCAGGAGAGTACTTAGTTGAGCAGACGATGTTGAGTGGACACAGGAGAGAACACGCAGGTGAGTACGCAGTTGAGATTACGCAGTTGAGATTATGCAGGTGAGAGGACGCTGTTAAATGAACGCAGGAGAGATTACGCAGTTGAGATTAAACAGGTGAGAGGACGCTGTAAAATGGATGCAGGAGAGAGTACGCAGTTGAGAGTACTCAGTTGAGTGGATGCAGGAGAGAGTACTCAGTTGAGTAGACGCTGTTGAGTGGACACAGGAGAGAAAACGCAGGTGAGTACGCAGTTGAGATTTTGCAGGTGAGTGGACAATCGACGGAGGAGAGAGTACTCCGTTGAGTGGACGCAGTTGAATGGACGCAGGAGAGAGTACGCAGTTGAGAATACTCAGTTGAGTGGACGCAGGAGAGAGTACTCACTTGAGCAGACACTGTTGAGTGGACACAGGAGAGAACACGCAGGTGAGTACGCTGTTGAGTATGCAATTGAGATTACGCAGGTGTGAGGACGCAGTTGGTTGGATGATGTTGAATGGACGCAGGAGTGAGTACTAAGTTGAGTGGACACAGTTGAATGGACGCAGGAGAGAGTACGCAGTTGAGAGTAATCAGTTGAGTGGACGCAGGAGAGTACTCAGTTGAGCAGACGATGTTGAGTGGACACAGGAGAGAACACGCAGGTGAGTACGCAGTTGAGATTACGCAGTTGAGATTATGCAGGTGACAGGACGCTGTAAAATGGACGCAGGAGAGAGTACGCAGTTGAGAGTACTCAGTTGAGTGAACGCAGGAGAGAGTACTCAGTTGAGTGGATGCCGGAGAGAGTACTCAGTTGAGCAGATGCTGTTGAGTGGACACAGGAGAGAACACGCAAGTGAGTACGGAGTTGAGATTACGCAGTTGAGATTATGCAGGTGAGAGGACGCTGTTAAATGGACGCAGGAGAGAGTACGCAGTTGAGAGTACTCAGTTGAGTGGATGCAGGAGAGAGTACTCAGTTGAGCAGACGCTGTTGAGTGGACACAGGAGAGAACACGCAGGTGAGTACGCAGTTGAGATTTTGCAGGTGAGTGGACAATCGACGCAGGAGAGAGTACTCCGTTGAGTGGACGCAGTTGAATGGACGCAGGAGAGAGTACGCAGTTGAGAATACTCAGTTGAATGGACGCAGGAGAGAGTACTCAGTTGAGAGTAATCAGTTGAGTGGACGCAGGAGAGTACTCAGTTAAGCAGACGATGTTGAGTGGACACAGGAGAGAACACGCAGGTGAGTACGCAGTTGAGATTGCGCAGTTGAGATTATGCAGGTGAGAGGACGCTGTAAAATGGACGCACGAGAGAGTACGCAGTTGAGAGTACTCAGTTGAGTGGATGCAGGAGAGAGTACTCAGTTGAGTGGATGCCGGAGAGAGTACTCAGTTGAGCAGACGCTGTTGAGTGGACACAGGAGAGAACACGCAGGTGAGAACGCAGTTGAGATTTTGCAGGTGAGTGGACAATCGACGCAGGAGAGAGTACTCTGTTGAGTGGACGCAGTTGAATGGACGCAGGAGAGAGCATGCAGTTGAGAATACTCAGTTGAATGGACGCAGGAGAGAGTACTCAGTTGAGCAGACACTGTTGAGTGGACACAGCAGAGAACACGCAGGTGAGTACGCTGTTGAGTATGCAGTTGAGATTACGCAGGTGTGAGGACGCAGTTGGTTGGACGATGTTGAATGGACGCAGGAGTGAGTACTAAGTTGAGTGGACGCAGTTGAATGGACGCAGGAGAGAGTACGCAGTTGAGAGTAATCAGTTGAGTGGACGCAGGAGAGTACTCAGTTGAGCAGACGATGTTGAGTGGACACAGGAGAGAACACGCAGGTGAGTACGCAGTTGAGATTACGCAGTTGAGATTATGCAGGTGAGAGGACGCTGTAAAATGGACGCACGAGAGAGTACGCAGTTGAGAGTACTCAGTTGAGTGGACGCAGGAGAGAGTACTCAGTTGAGTGGATGCTGGAGAGAGTACTCAGTTGAGCAGACGCTGTTGAGTGGACACAGGAGAGAACACGCAGGTGAGTACGGAATTAAGATTACGCAGTTGAGATTATGCAGGTGAGAGGACGCTGTTAAATGGACGCAGGAGAGAGTACGCAGTTGAGAGTACTCAGTTGAGTGGATGCAGGAGAGAGTACTCAGTTGAGCAGACACTGTTGAGTGGACACAGGAGAGAACACGCAGGTGAGTACGCAGTTGAGATTTTGCAGGTGAGTGGACAATCGACGCAGGAGAGAGTACTCTGTTGAGAGGACGCAGTTGAATGGACGCAGTTGAATGGACGCAGGAGAGAGCACGCAGTTGAGAATACTCAGTTGAATGGACGCAGGAGAGAGTACTCAGTTGAGCAGACACTGTTGAGTGGACACAGCAGAGAACACGCAGGTGAGTACGCTGTTGAGTATGCAGTTGAGATTACGCAGGTGTGAGGACGCAGTTGGTTGGACGATGTTAAATGGACGCAGGAGTGAGTACTAAGTTGAGTGGACGCAGTTGAATGGACGCAGGAGAGAGTACGCGGTTGAAAGTAATCAGTTGAGTGGACGCAGGAGAGTACTTAGTTGAGCAGACGATGTTGAGTGGACACAGGAGAGAACACGCAGGTGAGTACGCAGTTGAGATTACGCAGTTGAGATTATGCAGGTGAGAGGACGCTGTTAAATGAACGCAGGAGAGAGTACGCAGTTGAGAGTACTCAGTTGAGTGGATGCAGGAGAGAGTACTCAGTTGAGCAGACGCTGTTGAGTGGACACAGGAGAGAACACGCAGGTGAGTACGCAGTTGAGATTTTGAAGGTGAGTGGACAATCGACGCAGGAGAGAGTACTCCGTTGAGTGGACGCAGTTGAATGGACGCAGTTGAATGGACGCAGGAGAGAGTACGCAGTTGAGAATACTTAGTTGAGTGGACGCAAGAGAGAGTACTCACTTGAGCAGACACTGTTGAGTGGACACAGGAGAGAACACGCAGGTGAGTACGCTGTTGAGTATGCAATTGAGATTACGCAGGTGTGAGGACGCAGTTGGTTGGATGATGTTGAATGGACGCAGGAGTGCGTACTAAGTTGAGTGGACGCAGTTGAATGGACGCAGGAGAGAGTACGCAGTTGAGAGTAATCAGTTGAGTGGACGCAGGAGAGTACTCAGTTGAGCAGACGATGTTGAGTGGACACAGGAGAGAACACGCAGGTGAGTACGCAGTTGAGATTACGCAGTTGAGATTAAACAGGTGAGAGGACGCTGTAAAATGGATGCAGGAGAGAGTACGCAGTTGAGAGTACTCAGTTGAGTGGATGCAGGAGAGTACTCAGTTGAGCAGACACTGTTGAGTGGACACAGGAGAGAAAACGCAGGTGAGTACGCAGTTGAGATTTTGCAGGTGAGTGGACAATCGACGGAGGAGAGAGTACTCCGTTGAGTGGACGCAGTTGAATGGACGCAGTTGAATGGACGCAGGAGAGAGTACGCAGTTGAGAATACTCAGTTGAGTGGACGCAGGAGAGAGTACTCACTTGAGCAGACACTGTTGAGTGGACACAGGAGAGAACACGCAGGTGAGTACGCTGTTGAGTATGCAATTGAGATTATGCAGGTGTGAGGACCCAGTTGGTTGGATGATGTTGAATGGACGCAGGAGTGAGTACTAAGTTGAGTGGACGCAGTTGAATGGACGCAGGAGAGAGTACGCAGTTGAGAGTAATCAGTTGAGTGGACGCAGGAGAGTACTTAGTTGAGCAGACGATGTTGAGTGGACACAGCAGAGAACACGCAGGTGAGTACGCAGTTGAGATTACGCAGTTGAGATTATGCAGGTGAGAGGATGCTGTAAAATGGACGCACGAGAGAGTACGCAGTTGAGAGTACTCAGTTGAGTGGACGCAGGAGAGAGTACTCAGTTGAGTGGATGCTGGAGAGAGTACTCAGTTGAGCAGACGCTGTTGAGTGGACACAGGAGAGAACACGCAGGTGAGTACGGAATTGAGATTACGCAGTTGAGATTATGCAGGTGAGAGGACGCTGTTAAATGGACGCAGGAGAGAGTACGCAGTTGAGAGTACTCAGTTGAGTGGATGCAGGAGAGAGTACTCAGTTGAGCAGACACTGTTGAGTGGACACAGGAGAGAACACGCAGGTGAGTACGCAGTTGAGATTTTGCAGGTGAGTGGACAATCGACGCAGGAGAGAGTACTCCGTTGAGTGGACGCAGTTGAATGGACGCAGTTGAATGGACGCAGGAGAGAGCACGCAGTTGAGAATACTCAGTTGAATGGACGCAGGAGAGAGTACTCAGTTGAGCAGACACTGTTGAGTGGACACAGCAGAGAACACGCAGGTGAGTACATTGTTGAGTATGCAGTTGAGATTACGCAGGTGTGAGGACGCAGTTGGTTGGACGATGTTAAATGGACGCAGGAGTGAGTACTAAGTTGAGTGGACGCAGTTGAATGGACGCAGGAGAGAGTACGCAGTTGAGAGTAATCAGTTGAGTGGACGCAGGAGAGTACTTAGTTGAGCAGACGATGTTGAGTGGACACAGCAGAGAACACGCAGGTGAGTACGCAGTTGAGATTACGCAGGTGTGAGGACGCAGTTGGTTGGACGATGTTGAATGGACGCAGGAGTGAGTACTAAGTTGAGTGGACGCAGTTGAATGGACGCAGGAGAGAGTACGCAGTTGAGAGTAATCAGTTGAGTGGACGCAGGAGAGTACTCAGTTGAGCAGACGATGTTGAGTGGACACAGGAGAGAACACGCAGGTGAGTACGCAGTTGAGATTACGCAGTTGAGATTATGCAGGTGAGAGGACGCTGTAAAATGGACGCACGAGAGAGTACGCAGTTGAGAGTACTCAGTTGAGTGGACGCAGGAGAGAGTACTCAGTTGAGTGGATGCTGGAGAGAGTACTCAGTTGAGCAGACGCTGTTGAGTGGACACAGGAGAGAACACGCAGGTGAGTACGGAGTTGAGATTACGCAGTTGAGATTATGCAGGTGAGAGGACGCTGTTAAATGGACGCAGGAGAGAGTACGCAGTTGAGAGTACTCAGTTGAGTGGATGCAGGAGAGAGTACTCAGTTGAGCAGACGCTGTTGAGTGGACACAGGAGAGAACACGCAGGTGAGTACGCAGTTGAGATTTTGCAGGTGAGTGGACAATCGAGGCAGGAGAGAGTACTCCGTTGAGTGGACGCAGTTGAATGGACGCAGGAGAGAGTACGCAGTTGAGAATACTCAGTTGAATGGACGCAGGAGAGAGTACTCAGTTGAGCAGACACTGTTGAGTGGACACAGCAGAGAACACGCAGGTGAGTACGCTGTTGAGTATGCAGTTGAGATTACGCAGGTGTGAGGACGCAGTTGGTTGGACGATGTTGAATGGACGCAGGAGTGAGTACTAAGTTGAGTGGACGCAGTTGAATGGACGCAGGAGAGAGTACGCAGTTGAGAGTAATCAGTTGAGTGGACGCAGGAGAGTACTCAGTTGAGCAGACGATGTTGAGTGGACACAGGAGAGAACACGCAGGTGAGTACGCAGTTGAGATTACGCAGTTGAGATTATGCAGGTGAGAGGACGCTGTAAAATGGACGCACGAGAGAGTACGCAGTTGAGAGTACTCAGTTGAGTGGACGCAGGAGAGAGTACTCAGTTGAGTGGATGCTGGAGAGAGTACTTAGTTGAGCAGACGCTGTTGAGTGGACACAGGAGAGAACACGCAGGTGAGTACGGAATTGAGATTACGCAGTTGAGATTATGCAGGTGAGAGGACGCTGTTAAATGGACGCAGGAGAGAGTACGCAGTTGAGAGTACTCAGTTGAGTGGATGCAGGAGAGAGTACTCAGTTGAGCAGACACTGTTGAGTGGACACAGGAGAGAACACGCAGGTGAGTACGCAGTTGAGATTTTGCAGGTGAGTGGACAATCGACGCAGGAGAGAGTACTCCGTTGAGTGGACGCAGTTGAATGGACGCAGTTGAATGGACGCAGGAGAGAGCACGCAGTTGAGAATACTCAGTTGAATGGACGCAGGAGAGAGTACTCAGTTGAGCAGACACAGTTGAGTGGACACAGCAGAGAACACGCAGGTGAGTACGTTGTTGAGTATGCAGTTGAGATTACGCAGGTGTGAGGACGCAGTTGGTTGGACGATGTTAAATGGACGCAGGAGTGAGTACTAAGTTGAGTGGACGCAGTTGAATGGACGCAGGAGAGAGTACGCAGTTGAGAGTAATCAGTTGAGTGGACGCAGGAGAGAACTTAGTTGAGCAGACGATGTTGAGTGGACACAGAAGAGAACACGCAGGTGAGTACGCAGTTGAGATTACGCAGTTGAGATTATGCAGGTGAGAGGACGCTGTAAAATGGACGCAGGAGAGAGTACGCAGTTGAGAGTACTCAGTTGAGTGGACGCAGGAGAGAGTACTCAGTTGAGTGGATGCCGGAGAGAGTACTCAGTTGAGCAGACGCTGTTGAGTGGACACAGGAGAGAACACGCAGGTGAGTACGGAGTTGAGATTACGCAGTTGAGATTATGCAGGTGAGAGGACGCTGTTAAATGGACGCAGGCGCAGTTGAGAGTACTCAGTTGAGTGGATGCAGGAGAGAGTACTCAGTTGAGCAGACGCTGTTGAGTGGACACAGGAGAGAGTTCGCAGGTGAGTATGCAGGGGGAGACGAAGACAGCCGCCACGTGGCCTCCCCTGCAAGTAGCTGAAGAGTAGTTGCAAGGTTGCATGCCCTTCAAGCGAAACAAATGTCTTCACAACGTCCACAGCCTAAAGTTCCTACGCTAGCGCTTTTCCAGCTTAACATTGAAGGTCTCACCACTGCCAAAATTGAGTGCAGTTGAGAATACACAGTTGAGTGGATGCAGGAGAGAGTACTCAGTTGAGCAGATGCTGTTGAGTGGACACAGGAGAGAACACGCAGGTGAGTACGCAGTTGAGATTACGCAGTTGAGATTATGCAGGTGAGAGGACACTGTTAAATGGACGCAGGAGAGAGCACGCAGTTGAGAGTACTCAGTTGAGTGGATGCAGGAGAGAGTACTCAGTTGAGCAGACGCTGTTGAGTGGACACAGGAGAGAACACGCAGGTGAGTACGCAGTTGAGATTTTGCAGGTGAGTGGACAATCGACGCAGGAGAGAGTACTCCGTTGAGTGGAAGCAGTTGAATGGTGGCAGGAGAGAGTACGCAGTTGAGAATACTCAGTTGAATGGACGCAGGAGAGAGTACTCAGTTGAGAGTAATCAGTTGAGTGGACGCAGGAGAGTACTCAGTTAAGCAGACGATGTTGAGTGGACACAGGAGAGAACACGCAGGTGAGTACGCAGTTGAGATTACGCAGTTGAGATTATGCAGGTGAGAGGACGCTGTAAAATGGACGCACGAGAGAGTATGCAGTTGAGAGTACTCAGTTGAGTGGACGCAGGAGAGTACTCAGTTGAGTGGATGCCGGAGAGAGTACTCAGTTGAGCAGACGCTGTTGAGTGGACACAGGCGAGAACACGCAGGTGAGAACGCAGTTGAGATTTTGCAGGTGAGTGGACAATCGACGCAGGAGAGAGTACTCTGTTGAGTGGACGCAGTTGAATGGACGCAGTTGAATGGACGCAGGAGAGAGCACGCAGTTGAGAATACTCAGTTGAATGGACGCAGGAGAGAGTACTCAGTTGAGCAGACACTGTTGAGTGGACACAGCAGAGAACACGCAGGTGAGTACGCTGTTGAGTATGCAGTTGAGATTACGCAGGTGTGAGGATGCAGTTGGTTGGACGATGTTAAATGGACGCAGGAGTGAGTACTAAGTTGAGTGGACGCAGTTGAATGGACGCAGGAGAGAGTACGCGGTTGAAAGTAATCAGTTGAGTGGACGCAGGAGAGTACTTAGTTGAGCAGACGATGTTGAGTGGACACAGGAGAGAACACGCAGGTGAGTACGCAGTTGAGATTACGCAGTTGAGATTAAACAGGTGAGAGGACGCTGTAAAATGGATGCAGGAGAGAGTACGCAGTTGAGAGTACTCAGTTGAGTGGATGCAGGAGAGAGTACTCAGTTGAGCAGACGCTGTTGAGTGGACACAGGAGAGAAAACGCAGGTGAGTACGCAGTTGAGATTTTGCAGGTGAGTGGACAATCGACGGAGGAGAGAGTACTCCGTTGAGTGGACGCAGTTGAATGGACGCAGGAGAGAGTACGCAGTTGAGAATACTCAGTTGAGTGGACGCAGGAGAGAGTACTCACTTGAGCAGACACTGTTGAGTGGACACAGGAGAGAACACGCAGGTGAGTACGCTTTTGAGTATGCAATTGAGATTACGCAGGTGTGAGGACGCAGTTGGTTGGATGATGTTGAATGGACGCAGGAGTGAGTACTAAGTTGAGTGGACGCAGTTGAATGGACGCAGGAGAGAGTACGCAGTTGAGAGTAATCAGTTGAGTGGACGCAGGAGAGTACTCAGTTGAGCAGACGATGTTGAGTGGACACAGGAGAGAACACGCAGGTGAGTACGCAGTTGAGATTACGCAGTTGAGATTATGCAGGTGACAGGACGCTGTAAAATGGACGCAGGAGAGAGTACGCAGTTGAGAGTACTCAGTTGAGTGAACGCAGGAGAGAGTACTCAGTTGAGTGGATGCCGGAGAGAGTACTCAGTTGAGCAGATGCTGTTGAGTGGACACAGGAGAGAACACGCAAGTGAGTACGGAGTTGAGATTACGCAGTTGAGATTATGCAGGTGAGAGGACGCTGTTAAATGGACGCAGGAGAGAGTACGCAGTTGAGAGTACTCAGTTGAGTGGATGCAGGAGAGAGTACTCAGTTGAGCAGACGCTGTTGAGTGGACACAGGAGAGAACACGCAGGTGAGTACGCAGTTGAGATTTTGCAGGTGAGTGGACAATCGACGCAGGAGAGAGTACTCCGTTGAGTGGACGCAGTTGAATGGACGCAGGAGAGAGTACGCAGTTGAGAATATTCAGTTGAATGGACGCAGGAGAGAGTACTCAGTTGAGAGTAATCAGTTGAGTGGACGCAGGAGAGTACTCAGTTAAGCAGACGATGTTGAGTGGACACAGGAGAGAACACGCAGGTGAGTACGCAGTTGAGATTGCGCAGTTGAGATTATGCAGGTGAGAGGACGCTGTAAAATGGACGCACGAGAGAGTACGCAGTTGAGAGTACTCAGTTGAGTGGATGCAGGAGAGAGCACTCAGTTGAGTGGATGCCGGAGAGAGTACTCAGTTGAGCAGACGCTGTTGAGTGGACACAGGAGAGAACACGCAGGTGAGAACGCAGTTGAGATTTTGCAGGTGAGTGGACAATCGACGCAGGAGAGAGTACTCTGTTGAGTGGACGCAGTTGAATGGACGCAGGAGAGAGCATGCAGTTGAGAATACTCAGTTGAATGGACGCAGGAGAGAGTACTCAGTTGAGCAGACACTGTTGAGTGGACACAGCAGAGAACACGCAGGTGAGTACGCTGTTGAGTATGCAGTTGAGATTACGCAGGTGTGAGGACGCAGTTGGTTGGGCGATGTTAAATGGACGCAGGAGTGAGTACTAAGTTGAGTGGACGCAGTTGAATGGACGCAGGAGAGAGTACGCGGTTGAAAGTAATCAGTTGAGTGGACGCAGGAGAGTACTTAGTTGAGCAGACGATGTTGAGTGGACACAGGAGAGAACACGCAGGTGAGTACGCAGTTGAGATTACGCAGTTGAGATTATGCAGGTGAGAGGACGCTGTTAAATGAACGCAGGAGAGAGTACGCAGTTGAGAGTACTCAGTTGAGTGGATGCAGGAGAGAGTACTCAGTTGAGCAGACGCTGTTGAGTGGACACAGGAGAGAACACGCAGGTGAGTACGCAGTTGAGATTTTGAAGGTGAGTGGACAATCGACGCAGGAGAGAGTACTCCGTTGAGTGGACGCAGTTGAATGGACGCAGGAGAGAGTACGCAGTTGAGAATACTTAGTTGAGTGGACGCAGGAGAGAGTACTCACTTGAGCAGACACTGTTGAGTGGACACAGGAGAGAACACGCAGGTGAGTACGCTGTTGAGTATGCAATTGAGATTACGCAGGTGTGAGGACGCAGTTGGTTGGATGATGTTGAATGGACGCAGGAGTGCGTACTAAGTTGAGTGGACGCAGTTGAATGGACGCAGGAGAGAGTACGCAGTTGAGAGTAATCAGTTGAGTGGACGCAGGAGAGTACTCAGTTGAGCAGACGATGTTGAGTGGACACAGGAGAGAACACGCAGGTGAGTACGCAGTTGAGATTACGCAGTTGAGATTAAACAGGTGAGAGGACGCTGTAAAATGGATGCAGGAGAGAATACGCAGTTGAGAGTACTCAGTTGAGTGGATGCAGGAGAGTACTCAGTTGAGCAGACACTGTTGAGTGGACACAGGAGAGAAAACGCAGGTGAGTACGCAGTTGAGATTTTGCAGGTGAGTGGACAATCGACGGAGGAGAGAGTACTCCGTTGAGTGGACGCAGTTGAATGGACGCAGTTGAATGGACGCAGGAGAGAGTACGCAGTTGAGAATACTCAGTTGAGTGGACGCAGGAGAGAGTACTCACTTGAGCAGACACTGTTGAGTGGACACAGGAGAGAACACGCAGGTGAGTACGCTGTTGAGTATGCAATTGAGATTATGCAGGTGTGAGGACCCAGTTGGTTGGATGATGTTGAATGGACGCAGGAGTGAGTACTAAGTTGAGTGGACGCAGTTGAATGGACGCAGGAGAGAGTACGCAGTTGAGAGTAATCAGTTGAGTGGACGCAGGAGAGTACTTAGTTGAGCAGACGATGTTGAGTGGACACAGCAGAGAACACGCAGGTGAGTACGCAGTTGAGATTACGCAGTTGAGATTATGCAGGTGAGAGGATGCTGTAAAATGGACGCACGAGAGAGTACGCAGTTGAGAGTACTCAGTTGAGTGGACGCAGGAGAGAGTACTCAGTTGAGTGGATGCTGGAGAGAGTACTCAGTTGAGCAGACGCTGTTGAGTGGACACAGGAGAGAACACGCAGGTGAGTACGGAATTGAGATTACGCAGTTGAGATTATGCAGGTGAGAGGACGCTGTTAAATGGACGCAGGAGAGAGTACGCAGTTGAGAGTACTCAGTTGAGTGGATGCAGGAGAGAGTACTCAGTTGAGCAGACACTGTTGAGTGGACACAGGAGAGAACACACAGGTGAGTACGCAGTTGAGATTTTGCAGGTGAGTGGACAATCGACGCAGGAGAGAGTACTCCGTTGAGTGGACGCAGTTGAATGGACGCAGTTGAATGGACGCAGGAGAGAGCACGCAGTTGAGAATACTCAGTTGAATGGACGCAGGAGAGAGTACTCAGTTGAGCAGACACTGTTGAGTGGACACAGCAGAGAACACGCAGGTGAGTACATTGTTGAGTATGCAGTTGAGATTACGCAGGTGTGAGGACGCAGTTGGTTGGACGATGTTAAATGGACGCAGGAGTGAGTACTAAGTTGAGTGGACGCAGTTGAATGGACGCAGGAGAGAGTACGCAGTTGAGAGTAATCAGTTGAGTGGACGCAGGAGAGTACTTAGTTGAGCAGACGATGTTGAGTGGACACAGCAGAGAACACGCAGGTGAGTACGCAGTTGAGATTACGCAGGTGTGAGGACGCAGTTGGTTGGACGATGTTGAATGGACGCAGGAGTGAGTACTAAGTTGAGTGGACGCAGTTGAATGGACGCAGGAGAGAGTACGCAGTTGAGAGTAATCAGTTGAGTGGACGCAGGAGAGTACTCAGTTGAGCAGACGATGTTGAGTGGACACAGGAGAGAACACGCAGGTGAGTACGCAGTTGAGATTACGCAGTTGAGATTATGCAGGTGAGAGGACGCTGTAAAATGGACGCACGAGAGAGTACGCAGTTGAGAGTACTCAGTTGAGTGGACGCAGGAGAGAGTACTCAGTTGAGTGGATGCTGGAGAGAGTACTCAGTTGAGCAGACGCTGTTGAGTGGACACAGGAGAGAACACGCAGGTGAGTACGGAGTTGAGATTACGCAGTTGAGATTATGCAGGTGAGAGGACGCTGTTAAATGGACGCAGGAGAGAGTACGCAGTTGAGAGTACTCAGTTGAGTGGATGCAGGAGAGAGTACTCAGTTGAGCAGACGCTGTTGAGTGGACACAGGAGAGAACACGCAGGTGAGTACGCAGTTGAGATTTTGCAGGTGAGTGGACAATCGAGGCAGGAGAGAGTACTCCGTTGAGTGGACGCAGTTGAATGGACGCAGGAGAGAGTACGCAGTTGAGAATACTCAGTTGAATGGATGCAGGAGAGAGTACTCAGTTGAGCAGACACTGTTGAGTGGACACAGCAGAGAACACGCAGGTGAGTACGCTGTTGAGTATGCAGTTGAGATTACGCAGGTGTGAGGACGCAGTTGGTTGGACGATGTTGAATGGACGCAGGAGTGAGTACTAAGTTGAGTGGACGCAGTTGAATGGACGCAGGAGAGAGTACGCAGTTGAGAGTAATCAGTTGAGTGGACGCAGGAGAGTACTCAGTTGAGCAGACGATGTTGAGTGGACACAGGAGAGAACACGCAGGTGAGTACGCAGTTGAGATTACGCAGTTGAGATTATGCAGGTGAGAGGACGCTGTAAAATGGACGCACGAGAGAGTACGCAGTTGAGAGTACTCAGTTGAGTGGACGCAGGAGAGAGTACTCAGTTGAGTGGATGCTGGAGAGAGTACTTAGTTGAGCAGACGCTGTTGAGTGGACACAGGAGAGAACACGCAGGTGAGTACGGAATTGAGATTACGCAGTTGAGATTATGCAGGTGAGAGGACGCTGTTAAATGGACGCAGGAGAGAGTACGCAGTTGAGAGTACTCAGTTGAGTGGATGCAGGAGAGAGTACTCAGTTGAGCAGACACTGTTGAGTGGACACAGGAGAGAACACGCAGGTGAGTACGCAGTTGAGATTTTGCAGGTGAGTGGACAATCGACGCAGGAGAGAGTACTCCGTTGAGTGGACGCAGTTGAATGGACGCAGTTGAATGGACGCAGGAGAGAGCACGCAGTTGAGAATACTCAGTTGAATGGACGCAGGAGAGAGTACTCAGTTGAGCAGACACAGTTGAGTGGACACAGCAGAGAACACGCAGGTGAGTACGTTGTTGAGTATGCAGTTGAGATTACGCAGGTGTGAGGACGCAGTTGGTTGGACGATGTTAAATGGACGCAGGAGTGAGTACTAAGTTGAGTGGACGCAGTTGAATGGACGCAGGAGAGAGTACGCAGTTGAGAGTAATCAGTTGAGTGGACGCAGGAGAGTACTTAGTTGAGCAGACGATGTTGAGTGGACACAGAAGAGAACACGCAGGTGAGTACGCAGTTGAGATTACGCAGTTGAGATTATGCAGGTGAGAGGACGCTGTAAAATGGACGCAGGAGAGAGTACGCAGTTGAGAGTACTCAGTTGAGTGGACGCAGGAGAGAGTACTCAGTTGGGTGGATGCCGGAGAGAGTACTCAGTTGAGCAGACGCTGTTGAGTGGACACAGGAGAGAACACGCAGGTGAGTACGGAGTTGAGATTACGCAGTTGAGATTATGCAGGTGAGAGGACGCTGTTAAATGGACGCAGGCGCAGTTGAGAGTACTCAGTTGAGTGGATGCAGGAGAGAGTACTCAGTTGAGCAGACGCTGTTGAGTGGACACAGGAGAGAGTTCGCAGGTGAGTATGCAGGGGGAGACGAAGACAGCCGCCACGTGGCCTCCCCTGCAAGTAGCTGAAGAGTAGTTGCAAGGTTGCTTGCCCTTCAAGCGAAACAAATGTCTTCACAACGTCCACAGCCTAAAGTTCCTACGCTAGCGCTTTTCCAGCTTAACATTGAAGGTCTCACCACTGCCAAAATTGAGTGCAGTTGAGAATACACAGTTGAGTGGATGCAGGAGAGAGTACTCAGTTGAGCAGATGCTGTTGAGTGGACACAGGAGAGAACACGCAGGTGAGTACGCAGTTGAGATTACGCAGTTGAGATTATGCAGGTGAGAGGACACTGTTAAATGGACGCAGGAGAGAGCACGCAGTTGAGAGTACTCAGTTGAGTGGATGCAGGAGAGAGTACTCAGTTGAGCAGACGCTGTTGAGTGGACACAGGAGAGAACACGCAGGTGAGTACGCAGTTGAGATTTTGCAGGTGAGTGGACAATCGACGCAGGAGAGAGTACTCCGTTGAGTGGAAGCAGTTGAATGGTGGCAGGAGAGAGTACGCAGTTGAGAATACTCAGTTGAATGGACGCAGGAGAGAGTACTCAGTTGAGAGTAATCAGTTGAGTGGACGCAGGAGAGTACTCAGTTAAGCAGACGATGTTGAGTGGACACAGGAGAGAACACGCAGGTGAGTACGCAGTTGAGATTACGCAGTTGAAATTATGCAGGTGAGAGGACGCTGTAAAATGGACGCACGAGAGAGTATGCAGTTGAGAGTACTCAGTTGAGTGGACGCAGGAGAGTACTCAGTTGAGTGGATGCCGGAGAGAGTACTCAGTTGAGCAGACGCTGTTGAGTGGACACAGGCGAGAACACGCAGGTGAGAACGCAGTTGAGATTTTGCAGGTGAGTGGACAATCGACGCAGGAGAGAGTACTCTGTTGAGTGGACGCAGTTGAATGGACGCAGTTGAATGGACGCAGGAGAGAGCACGCAGTTGAGAATACTCAGTTGAATGGACGCAGGAGAGAGTACTCAGTTGAGCAGACACTGTTGAGTGGACACAGCAGAGAACACGCAGGTGAGTACGCTGTTGAGTATGCAGTTGAGATTACGCAGGTGTGAGGATGCAGTTGGTTGGACGATGTTAAATGGACGCAGGAGTGAGTACTAAGTTGAGTGGACGCAGTTGAATGGACGCAGGAGAGAGTACGCGGTTGAAAGTAATCAGTTGAGTGGACGCAGGAGAGTACTTAGTTGAGCAGACGATGTTGAGTGGACACAGGAGAGAACACGCAGGTGAGTACGCAGTTGAGATTACGCAGTTGAGATTATGCAGGTGAGAGGACGCTGTTAAATGGACGCAGGAGAGAGTACGCAGTTGAGAATACTCAGTTGAATGGACGCAGGAGAGAGTACTCAGTTGAGCAGACACTGTTGAGTGGACACAGCAGAGAACACGCAGGTGAGTACGCTGTTGAGTATGCAGTTGAGATTACGCAGGTGTGAGGACGCAGTTGGTTGGACGATGTTGAATGGACGCAGGAGTGAGTACTAAGTTGAGTGGACGCAGTTGAATGGACGCAGGAGAGAGTACGCAGTTGAGAATACTCAGTTGAATGGACGCAGGAGAGAGTACTCAGTTGAGAGTAATCAGTTGAGTGGACGCAGGAGAGTACTCAGTTAAGCAGACGATGTTGAGTGGACACAGGAGAGAAAACGCAGGTGAGTACGCAGTTGAGATTTTGCAGGTGAGTGGACAATCGACGGAGGAGAGAGTACTCCGTTGAGTGGACGCAGTTGAATGGACGCAGGAGAGAGTACGCAGTTGAGAATACTCAGTTGAGTGGACGCAGGAGAGAGTACTCACTTGAGCAGACACTGTTGAGTGGACACAGGAGAGAACACGCAGGTGAGTACGCTGTTGAGTATGCAATTGAGATTACGCAGGTGTGAGGACGCAGTTGGTTGGATGATGTTGAATGGACGCAGGAGTGAGTACTAAGTTGAGTGGACGCAGTTGAATGGACGCAGGAGAGAGTACGCAGTTGAGAATACTCAGTTGAATGGACGCAGGAGAGAGTACTCAGTTGAGAGTAATCAGTTGAGTGGACGCAGGAGAGTACTCAGTTAAGCAGACGATGTTGAGTGGACACAGGAGAGAACACGCAGGTGAGTACGCAGTTGAGATTACGCAGTTGAGATTATGCAGGTGAGAGGACGCTGTAAAATGGACGCACGAGAGAGTATGCAGTTGAGAGTACTCAGTTGAGTGGACGCAGGAGAGAGTACTCAGTTGAGTGGATGCCGGAGAGAGTACTCAGTTGAGCAGACGCTGTTGAGTGGACACAGGCGAGAACACGCAGGTGAGAACGCAGTTGAGATTTTGCAGGTGAGTGGACAATCGACGCAGGAGAGAGTACTCTGTTGAGAGGACGCAGTTGAATGGACGCAGTTGAATGGACGCAGGAGAGAGCACGCAGTTGAGAATACTCAGTTGAATGGACGCAGGAGAGAGTACTCAGTTGAGCAGACACTGTTGAGTGGACACAGCAGAGAACACGCAGGTGAGTACGCTGTTGAGTATGCAGTTGAGATTACGCAGGTGTGAGGACGCAGTTGGTTGGACGATGTTAAATGGACGCAGGAGTGAGTACTAAGTTGAGTGGACGCAGTTGAATGGACGCAGGAGAGAGTACGCGGTTGAAAGTAATCAGTTGAGTGGACGCAGGAGAGTACTTAGTTGAGCAGACGATGTTGAGTGGACACAGGAGAGAACACGCAGGTGAGTACGCAGTTGAGATTACGCAGTTGAGATTATGCAGGTGAGAGGACGCTGTAAAATGGACGCAGGAGAGAGTACGCAGTTGAGAGTACTCAGTTGAGTGGACACAGGAGAGAGTACTCAGTTGAGTGGATGCCGGAGAGAGTACTCAGTTGAGCAGACGCTGTTGAGTGGACACAGGAGAGAACACGCAGGTGAGTACGGAGTTGAGATTACGCAGTTGAGATTATGCAGGTGAGAGGACGCTGTAAAATGGACGCAGGAGAGAGTACGCAGTTGAGAGTACTCAGTTGAGTGGACACAGGAGAGAGTACTCAGTTGAGTGGACGCAGGAGAGAGTACTCACTTGAGCAGACACTGTTGAGTGGACACAGGAGAGAACACGCAGGTGAGTACGCTGTTGAGTATGCAATTGAGATTACGCAGGTGTGAGGACGCAGTTGGTTGGATGATGTTGAATGGACGCAGGAGTGAGTACTAAGTTGAGTGGACGCAGTTGAATGGACGCAGGAGAGAGTACGCAGTTGAGAATACTCAGTTGAATGGACGCAGGAGAGAGTACTCAGTTGAGAGTAATCAGTTGAGTGGACGCAGGAGAGTACTCAGTTAAGCAGACGATGTTGAGTGGACACAGGAGAGAACACGCAGGTGAGTACGCAGTTGAGATTACGCAGTTGAGATTATGCAGGTGAGAGGACGCTGTAAAATGGACGCACGAGAGAGTATGCAGTTGAGAGTACTCAGTTGAGTGGACGCAGGAGAGAGTACTCAGTTGAGTGGATGCCGGAGAGAGTACTCAGTTGAGCAGACGCTGTTGAGTGGACACAGGCGAGAACACGCAGGTGAGAACGCAGTTGAGATTTTGCAGGTGAGTGGACAATCGACGCAGGAGAGAGTACTCTGTTGAGAGGACGCAGTTGAATGGACGCAGTTGAATGGACGCAGGAGAGAGTACGCAGTTGAGAATACTTAGTTGAGTGGACGCAGGAGAGAGTACTCACTTGAGCAGACACTGTTGAGTGGACACAGGAGAGAACACGCAGGTGAGTACGCTGTTGAGTATGCAATTGAGATTACGCAGGTGTGAGGACGCAGTTGGTTGGATGATGTTGAATGGACGCAGGAGTGCGTAATAAGTTGAGTGGACGCAGTTGAATGGACGCAGGAGAGAGTACGCAGTTGAGAGTAATCAGTTGAGTGGACGCAGGAGAGTACTCAGTTGAGCAGACGATGTTGAGTGGACACAGGAGAGAACACGCAGGTGAGTACGCAGTTGAGATTACGCAGTTGAGATTAAACAGGTGAGAGGACGCTGTAAAATGGATGCAGGAGAGAGTACGCAGTTGAGAGTACTCAGTTGAGTGGATGCAGGAGAGAGTACTCAGTTGAGCAGACGCTGTTGAGTGGACACAGGAGAGAAAACGCAGGTGAGTACGCAGTTGAGATTTTGCAGGTGAGTGGACAATCGACGGAGGAGAGAGTACTCCGTTGAGTGGACGCAGTTGAATGGACGCAGGAGAGAGTACGCAGTTGAGAATACTCAGTTGAGTGGACGCAGGAGAGAGTACTCACTTGAGCAGACACTGTTGAGTGGACACAGGAGAGAACACGCAGGTGAGTACGCTTTTGAGTATGCAATTGAGATTACGCAGGTGTGAGGACGCAGTTGGTTGGATGATGTTGAATGGACGCAGGAGTGAGTACTAAGTTGAGTGGACGCAGTTGAATGGACGCAGGAGAGAGTACGCAGTTGAGAGTAATCAGTTGAGTGGACGCAGGAGAGTACTCAGTTGAGCAGACGATGTTGAGTGGACACAGGAGAGAACACGCAGGTGAGTACGCAGTTGAGATTACGCAGTTGAGATTATGCAGGTGACAGGACGCTGTAAAATGGACGCAGGAGAGAGTACGCAGTTGAGAGTACTCAGTTGAGTGAACGCAGGAGAGAGTACTCAGTTGAGTGGATGCCGGAGAGAGTACTCAGTTGAGCAGATGCTGTTGAGTGGACACAGGAGAGAACACGCAAGTGAGTACGGAGTTGAGATTACGCAGTTGAGATTATGCAGGTGAGAGGACGCTGTTAAATGGACGCAGGAGAGAGTACGCAGTTGAGAGTACTCAGTTGAGTGGATGCAGGAGAGAGTACTCAGTTGAGCAGACGCTGTTGAGTGGACACAGGAGAGAACACGCAGGTGAGTACGCAGTTGAGATTTTGCAGGTGAGTGGACAATCGACGCAGGAGAGAGTACTCCGTTGAGTGGACGCAGTTGAATGGACGCAGGAGAGAGTACGCAGTTGAGAATATTCAGTTGAATGGACGCAGGAGAGAGTACTCAGTTGAGAGTAATCAGTTGAGTGGACGCAGGAGAGTACTCAGTTAAGCAGACGATGTTGAGTGGACACAGGAGAGAACACGCAGGTGAGTACGCAGTTGAGATTGCGCAGTTGAGATTATGCAGGTGAGAGGACGCTGTAAAATGGACGCACGAGAGAGTACGCAGTTGAGAGTACTCAGTTGAGTGGATGCAGGAGAGAGCACTCAGTTGAGTGGATGCCGGAGAGAGTACTCAGTTGAGCAGACGCTGTTGAGTGGACACAGGAGAGAACACGCAGGTGAGAACGCAGTTGAGATTTTGCAGGTGAGTGGACAATCGACGCAGGAGAGAGTACTCTGTTGAGTGGACGCAGTTGAATGGACGCAGGAGAGAGCATGCAGTTGAGAATACTCAGTTGAATGGACGCAGGAGAGAGTACTCAGTTGAGCAGACACTGTTGAGTGGACACAGCAGAGAACACGCAGGTGAGTACGCTGTTGAGTATGCAGTTGAGATTACGCAGGTGTGAGGACGCAGTTGGTTGGGCGATGTTAAATGGACGCAGGAGTGAGTACTAAGTTGAGTGGACGCAGTTGAATGGACGCAGGAGAGAGTACGCGGTTGAAAGTAATCAGTTGAGTGGACGCAGGAGAGTACTTAGTTGAGCAGACGATGTTGAGTGGACACAGGAGAGAACACGCAGGTGAGTACGCAGTTGAGATTACGCAGTTGAGATTATGCAGGTGAGAGGACGCTGTTAAATGAACGCAGGAGAGAGTACGCAGTTGAGAGTACTCAGTTGAGTGGATGCAGGAGAGAGTACTCAGTTGAGCAGACGCTGTTGAGTGGACACAGGAGAGAACACGCAGGTGAGTACGCAGTTGAGATTTTGAAGGTGAGTGGACAATCGACGCAGGAGAGAGTACTCCGTTGAGTGGACGCAGTTGAATGGACGCAGGAGAGAGTACGCAGTTGAGAATACTTAGTTGAGTGGACGCAGGAGAGAGTACTCACTTGAGCAGACACTGTTGAGTGGACACAGGAGAGAACACGCAGGTGAGTACGCTGTTGAGTATGCAATTGAGATTACGCAGGTGTGAGGACGCAGTTGGTTGGATGATGTTGAATGGACGCAGGAGTGAGTACTAAGTTGAGTGGACGCAGTTGAATGGACGCAGGAGAGAGTACGCAGTTGAGAGTAATCAGTTGAGTGGACGCAGGAGAGTACTCAGTTGAGCAGACGATGTTGAGTGGACACAGGAGAGAACACGCAGGTGAGTACGCAGTTGAGATTACGCAGTTGAGATTAAACAGGTGAGAGGACGCTGTAAAATGGATGCAGGAGAGAGTACGCAGTTGAGAGTACTCAGTTGAGTGGATGCAGGAGAGAGTACTCAGTTGAGCAGACACTGTTGAGTGGACACAGGAGAGAAAACGCAGGTGAGTACGCAGTTGAGATTTTGCAGGTGAGTGGACAATCGACGGAGGAGAGAGTACTCCGTTGAGTGGACGCAGTTGAATGGACGCAGTTGAATGGACGCAGGAGAGAGTACGCAGTTGAGAATACTCAGTTGAGTGGACGCAGGAGCAGACACTGTTGAGTGGACACAGGAGAGAACACGCAGGTGAGTACGCTGTTGAGTATGCAATTGAGATTATGCAGGTGTGAGGACGCAGTTGGTTGGATGATGTTGAATGGACGCAGGAGTGAGTACTAAGTTGAGTGGACGCAGTTGAATGGACGCAGGAGAGAGTACGCAGTTGAGAGTAATCAGTTGAGTGGACGCAGGAGAGTACTTAGTTGAGCAGACGATGTTGAGTGGACACAGGAGAGAACACGCAGGTGAGTACGCAGTTGAGATTACGCAGTTGAGATTATGCAGGTGAGAGGACGCTGTAAAATGGACGCAGGAGAGAGTACGCAGTTGAGAGTACTCAGTTGAGTGAACGCAGGAGAGAGTACTCAGTTGAGTGGATGCCGGAGAGAGTACTCAGTTGAGCAGATGCTGTTGAGTGGACACAGGAGAGAACACGCAAGTGAGTACGGAGTTGAGATTACGCAGTTGAGATTATGCAGGTGAGAGGACGCTGTTAAATGGACGCAGGAGAGAGTACGCAGTTGAGAGTACTCAGTTGAGTGGATGCAGGAGAGAGTACTCAGTTGAGCAGACGCTGTTGAGTGGACACAGGAGAGAACACGCAGGTGAGTACGCAGTTGAGATTTTGCAGGTGAGTGGACAATCGACGCAGGAGAGAGTACTCCGTTGAGTGGACGCAGTTGAATGGACGCAGGAGAGAGTACGCAGTTGAGAATACTCAGTTGAATGGACGCAGGAGAGAGTACTCAGTTGAGCAGACACAGTTGAGTGGACACAGCAGAGAACACGCAGGTGAGTACGCTGTTGAGTATGCAGTTGAGATTACGCAGGTGTGAGGACGCAGTTGGTTGGACGATGTTGAATGGACGCAGGAGTGAGTACTAAGTTGAGTGGACGCAGTTGAATGGACGCAGGAGAGAGTACGCAGTTGAGCAGACGATGTTGAGTGGACACAGGAGAGAACACGCAGGTGAGTACGCAGTTGAGATTACGCAGTTGAGATTATACAGGTGAGAGGACGCTGTAAAATGGACGCAGGAGAGAGTACGCAGTTGAGAGTACTCAGTTGAGAGTACTCAGTTGAGAGGACGCAGGAGAGAGTACTCAGTTGAGCAGACGCTGTTGAGTGGACACACGAGAGAACACGCAGGTGAGTATGCAGTTGTGATTACGCAGGTGAGAGGACGCAGTTAGGTGGACGCTGTTGAATGGACGCAGGAGAGAGTACTCAGTTGAGTGGACGCAGGAGAGAGTACGCAGTTGAGAGTACTCAGTTGAGTGGATGCAGGAGAGAGTACTCAGTTGAGCAGATGCTGTTGAGTGGACACAGGAGAAAACACGCAGGTAAGTACGCAGTTGAGTATGCAGTTGAGATAACGCAGGTGAGAGGACGCAGTTGGGTGGACGCTGTTGAATGGACGCAGGAAAGAGTACGCAGTTGAGAGTACTCAGTTGAGTGGACGCAGGAGAGAGTACTCAGTTGAGCGGACGCTGTTGAGTGGACACAGGAGAGAGTTCGCAGGTGAGTACGCAGTTGAGATTACGCAGTTGAGATTATGCAGGTGAGAGGACGCTGTAAAATGGACGCAGGAGAGAGTACGCAGTTGAGAGTACTCAGTTGAGTGGACGCAGAAGAGAGTACTCAGTTGAGTGGATGCCGGAGAGAGTACTCAGTTGAGCAGACGCTGTTGAGTGGACACAGGAGAGAACACGCAGGTGAGTACGCAGTTGAGATTACGCAGTTGAGATTAAACAGGTGAGAGGACGCTGTAAAATGGATGCAGGAGAGAGTACGCAGTTGAGAGTACTCAGTTGAGTGCATGCAGGAGAGAGTACTCAGTTGAGCAGACGCTGTTGAGTGGACACAGGAGAGAAAACGCAGGTGAGTACGCAGTTGAGATTTTGCAGGTGAGTGGACAATCGACGCAGGAGAGAGTACTCCGTTGAGTGGACGCAGTTGAATGGACGCAGTTGAATGGACGCAGGAGAGAGTACGCAGTTGAGAATACTCAGTTGAGTGGACGCAGGAGAGAGTACTCACTTGAGCAGACACTGTTGAGTGGACACAGGAGAGAACACGCAGGTGAGTACGCTGTTGAGTATGCAATTGAGATTACGCAGGTGTGAGGACGCAGTTGGTTGGATGATGTTGAATGGACGCAGGAGTGAGTACTAAGTTGAGTGGACGCAGTTGAATGGACGCAGGAGAGAGTACGCAGTTGAGAGTAATCAGTTGAGTGGACGCAGGAGAGTACTCAGTTGAGCAGACGATGTTGAGTGGACACAGGAGAGAACACGCAGGTGAGTACGCAGTTGAGATTACGCAGTTGAGATTATGCAGGTGAGAGGACGCTGTAAAATGGACGCAGGAGAGAGTACGCAGTTGAGAGTACTCAGTTGAGTGAACGCAGGAGAGAGTACTCAGTTGAGTGGATGCCGGAGAGAGTACTCAGTTGAGCAGATGCTGTTGAGTGGACACAGGAGAGAACACGCAAGTGAGTACGGAGTTGAGATTACGCAGTTGAGATTATGCAGGTGAGAGGACGCTGTTAAATGGACGCAGGAGAGAGTACGCAGTTGAGAGTACTCAGTTGAGTGGATGCAGGAGAGAGTACTCAGTTGAGCAGACGCTGTTGAGTGGACACAAGAGAGAACACGCAGGTGAGTACGCAGTTGAGATTTTGCAGGTGAGTGGACAATCGACGCAGGAGAGAGTACTCCGTTGAGTGGACGCAGTTGAATGGACGCAGGAGAGAGTACGCAGTTGAGAATACTCAGTTGAATGGACGCAGGAGAGAGTACTCAGTTGAGCAGACACAGTTGAGTGGACACAGCAGAGAACACGCAGGTGAGTACGCTGTTGAGTATGCAGTTGAGATTACGCAGGTGTGAGGACGCAGTTGGTTGGACGATGTTGAATGGACGCAGGAGTGAGTACTAAGTTGAGTGGACGCAGTTGAATGGACGCAGGAGAGAGTACGCAGTTGAGCAGACGATGTTGAGTGGACACAGGAGAGAACACGCAGGTGAGTACGCAGTTGAGATTACGCAGTTGAGATTATACAGGTGAGAGGACGCTGTAAAATGGACGCAGGAGAGAGTACGCAGTTGAGAGTACTCAGTTGAGAGGACGCAGGAGAGAGTACTCAGTTGAGCAGACGCTGTTGAGTGGACACACGAGAGAACACGCAGGTGAGTATGCAGTTGTGATTACGCACGTGAGAGGACGCAGTTAGGTGGACGCTGTTGAATGGACGCAGGAGAGAGTACTCAGTTGAGTGGACGCAGGAGAGAGTACGCAGTTGAGAGTACTCAGTTGAGTGGATGCAGGAGAGAGTACTCAGTTGAGCAGATGCTGTTGAGTGGACACAGGAGAAAACACGCAGGTAAGTACGCAGTTGAGTATGCAGTTGAGATAACGCAGGTGAGAGGACGCAGTTGGGTGGACGCTGTTGAATGGACGCAGGAAAGAGTACGCAGTTGAGAGTACTCAGTTGAGTGGACGCAGGAGAGAGTACTCAGTTGAGCAGACGCTGTTGAGTGGACACAGGAGAGAACACGCAGGTGAGTATGCAGTTGAGATTACGCAGTTGAGATTATGCAGGTGAGAGGACGCTGTTAAATGGACGCAGGAGAGAGTACGCAGTTGAGAGTACTCAGTTGAGTGGACGCAGGAGAGAGTACTCAGTTGAGCAGACGCTGTTGAGTGGACACAGGAGAGAACACGCAGGTGAGTACGCAGTTGAGATTTTGCAGGTGAGTGGACAATCGACGCAGGAGAGAGTACTCCGTTGAGTGGACGCAGTTGAATGGACGCAGGAGAGAGTACGCAGTTGAGAATACTCAGTTGAATGGACGCAGGAATGAGTACTCAGTTGAGCAGACACTGTTGAGTGGACACAGCAGAGAACACGCAGGTGAGTACGGAGTTGAGATTACGCAGTTGAGATTATGCAGGTGAGAGGACGCTGTTAAATGAACGCAGGAGAGAGTACGCAGTTGAGAGTACTCAGTTGAGTCGATGCAGGAGAGAGTACTCAGTTGAGCAGACGCTGTTGAGTGGACACAGGAGAGAACACGCAGGTGAGTACGCAGTTGAGATTTTGCAGGTGAGTGGACAATCGACGCAGGAGAGAGTACTCCTTTGAGTGGACGCAGTTGAATGGACGCAGGAGAGAGTACGCAGTTGAGAATACTTAGTTGAGTGGACACAGGAGAGAGTACTCACTTGAGCAGACACTGTTGAGTGGACACAGGAGAGAACACGCAGGTGAGTATGCTGTTGAGTATGCAATTGAGATTACGCAGGTGTGAGGACGCAGTTGGTTGGATGATGTTGAATGGACGCAGGAGTGCGTACTAAGTTGAGTGGACGCAGTTGAATGGACGCAGGAGAGAGTACGCAGTTGAGAGTAATCAGTTGAGTGGACGCAGGAGAGTACTCAGTTGAGCAGACGATGTTGAGTGGACACAGGAGAGAACACGCAGGTGAGTACGCAGTTGAGATTACGCAGTTGAGATTATGCAGGTGACAGGACGCTGTAAAATGGACGCAGGAGAGAGTACGCAGTTGAGAGTACTCAGTTGAGTGAACGCAGGAGAGAGTACTCAGTTGAGTGGATGCCGGAGAGAGTACTCAGTTGAGCAGATGCTGTTGAGTGGACACAGGAGAGAACACGCAAGTGAGTACGGAGTTGAGATTACGCAGTTGAGATTATGCAGGTGAGAGGACGCTGTTAAATGGACGCAGGAGAGAGTACGCAGTTGAGAGTACTCAGTTGAGTGGATGCAGGAGAGAGTACTCAGTTGAGCAGACGCTGTTGAGTGGACACAGGAGAGAACACGCAGGTGAGTACGCAGTTGAGATTTTGCAGGTGAGTGGACAATCGACGCAGGAGAGAGTACTCCGTTGAGTGGACGCAGTTGAATGGACGCAGGAGAGAGTACGCAGTTGAGAATACTCAGTTGAATGGACGCAGGAGAGAGTACTCAGTTGAGAGTAATCAGTTGAGTGGACGCAGGAGAGTACTCAGTTAAGCAGACGATGTTGAGTGGACACAGGAGAGAACACGCAGGTGAGTACGCAGTTGAGATTACGCAGTTGAGATTATGCAGGTGAGAGGACGCTGTAAAATGGACGCACGAGAGAGTATGCAGTTGAGAGTACTCAGTTGAGTGGACGCAGGAGAGAGTACTCAGTTGAGTGGATGCCGGAGAGAGTACTCAGTTGAGCAGACGCTGTTGAGTGGACACAGGCGAGAACACGCAGGTGAGAACGCAGTTGAGATTTTGCAGGTGAGTGGACAATCGACGCAGGAGAGAGTACTCTGTTGAGAGGACGCAGTTGAATGGACGCAGTTGAATGGACGCAGGAGAGAGCACGCAGTTGAGAATACTCAGTTGAATGGACGCAGGAGAGAGTACTCAGTTGAGCAGACACTGTTGAGTGGACACAGCAGAGAACACGCAGGTGAGTACGCTGTTGAGTATGCAGTTGAGATTACGCAGGTGTGAGGACGCAGTTGGTTGGACGATGTTAAATGGACGCAGGAGTGAGTACTAAGTTGAGTGGACGCAGTTGAATGGACGCAGGAGAGAGTACGCGGTTGAAACTAATCAGTTGAGTGGACGCAGGAGAGTCCTTAGTTGAGCAGACGATGTTGAGTGGACACAGGAGAGAACACGCAGGTGAGTACGCAGTTGAGATTACGCAGTTGAGATTATGCAGGTGAGAGGACGCTGTAAAATGGACGCAGGAGAGAGTACGCAGTTGAGAGTACTCAGTTGAGTGGACACAGGAGAGAGTACTCAGTTGAGTGGATGCCGGAGAGAGTACTCAGTTGAGCAGACGCTGTTGAGTGGACACAGGAGAGAACACGCAGGTGAGTACGGAGTTGAGATTACGCAGTTGAGATTATGCAGGTGAGAGGACGCTGTTAAATGAACGCAGGAGAGAGTACGCAGTTGAGAGTACTCAGTTGAGTGGATGCAGGAGAGAGTACTCAGTTGAGCAGACGCTGTTGAGTGGACACAGGAGAGAACACGCAGGTGAGTACGCAGTTGAGATTTTGCAGGTGAGTGGACAATCGACGCAGGAGAGAGTACTCCGTTGAGTGGACGCAGTTGAATGGACGCAGTTGAATGGACGCAGGAGAGAGTACGCAGTTGAGAATACTTAGTTGAGTGGACGCAGGAGAGAGTACTCACTTGAGCAGACACTGTTGAGTGGACACAGGAGAGAACACGCAGGTGAGTACGCTGTTGAGTATGCAATTGAGATTACGCAGGTGTGAGGACGCAGTTGGTTGGATGATGTTGAATGGACGCAGGAGTGCGTAATAAGTTGAGTGGACGCAGTTGAATGGACGCAGGAGAGAGTACGCAGTTGAGAGTAATCAGTTGAGTGGACGCAGGAGAGTACTCAGTTGAGCAGACGATGTTGAGTGGACACAGGAGAGAACACGCAGGTGAGTACGCAGTTGAGATTACGCAGTTGAGATTAAACAGGTGAGAGGACGCTGTAAAATGGATGCAGGAGAGAGTACGCAGTTGAGAGTACTCAGTTGAGTGGATGCAGGAGAGAGTACTCAGTTGAGCAGACGCTGTTGAGTGGACACAGGAGAGAAAACGCAGGTGAGTACGCAGTTGAGATTTTGCAGGTGAGTGGACAATCGACGGAGGAGAGAGTACTCCGTTGAGTGGACGCAGTTGAATGGACGCAGGAGAGAGTACGCAGTTGAGAATACTCAGTTGAGTGGACGCAGGAGAGAGTACTCACTTGAGCAGACACTGTTGAGTGGACACAGGAGAGAACACGCAGGTGAGTACGCTTTTGAGTATGCAATTGAGATTACGCAGGTGTGAGGACGCAGTTGGTTGGATGATGTTGAATGGACGCAGGAGTGAGTACTAAGTTGAGTGGACGCAGTTGAATGGACGCAGGAGAGAGTACGCAGTTGAGAGTAATCAGTTGAGTGGACGCAGGAGAGTACTCAGTTGAGCAGACGATGTTGAGTGGACACAGGAGAGAACACGCAGGTGAGTACGCAGTTGAGATTACGCAGTTGAGATTATGCAGGTGACAGGACGCTGTAAAATGGACGCAGGAGAGAGTACGCAGTTGAGAGTACTCAGTTGAGTGAACGCAGGAGAGAGTACTCAGTTGAGTGGATGCCGGAGAGAGTACTCAGTTGAGCAGATGCTGTTGAGTGGACACAGGAGAGAACACGCAAGTGAGTACGGAGTTGAGATTACGCAGTTGAGATTATGCAGGTGAGAGGACGCTGTTAAATGGACGCAGGACAGAGTACGCAGTTGAGAGTACTCAGTTGAGTGGATGCAGGAGAGAGTACTCAGTTGAGCAGACGCTGTTGAGTGGACACAGGAGAGAACACGCAGGTGAGTACGCAGTTGAGATTTTGCAGGTGAGTGGACAATCGACGCAGGAGAGAGTACTCCGTTGAGTGGACGCAGTTGAATGGACGCAGGAGAGAGTACGCAGTTGAGAATATTCAGTTGAATGGACGCAGGAGAGAGTACTCAGTTGAGAGTAATCAGTTGAGTGGACGCAGGAGAGTACTCAGTTAAGCAGACGATGTTGAGTGGACACAGGAGAGAACACGCAGGTGAGTACGCAGTTGAGATTGCGCAGTTGAGATTATGCAGGTGAGAGGACGCTGTAAAATGGACGCACGAGAGAGTACGCAGTTGAGAGTACTCAGTTGAGTGGATGCAGGAGAGAGTACTCAGTTGAGTGGATGCCGGAGAGAGTACTCAGTTGAGCAGACGCTGTTGAGTGGACACAGGAGAGAACACGCAGGTGAGAACGCAGTTGAGATTTTGCAGGTGAGTGGACAATCGACGCAGGAGAGAGTACTCTGTTGAGTGGACGCAGTTGAATGGACGCAGGAGAGAGCATGCAGTTGAGAATACTCAGTTGAATGGACGCAGGAGAGAGTACTCAGTTGAGCAGACACTGTTGAGTGGACACAGCAGAGAACACGCAGGTGAGTACGCTGTTGAGTATGCAGTTGAGATTACGCAGGTGTGAGGACGCAGTTGGTTGGGCGATGTTAAATGGACGCAGGAGTGAGTACTAAGTTGAGTGGACGCAGTTGAATGGACGCAGGAGAGAGTACGCGGTTGAAAGTAATCAGTTGAGTGGACGCAGGAGAGTACTTAGTTGAGCAGACGATGTTGAGTGGACACAGGAGAGAACACGCAGGTGAGTACGCAGTTGAGATTACGCAGTTGAGATTATGCAGGTGAGAGGACGCTGTTAAATGAACGCAGGAGAGAGTACGCAGTTGAGAGTACTCAGTTGAGTGGATGCAGGAGAGAGTACTCAGTTGAGCAGACGCTGTTGAGTGGACACAGGAGAGAACACGCAGGTGAGTACGCAGTTGAGATTTTGAAGGTGAGTGGACAATCGACGCAGGAGAGAGTACTCCGTTGAGTGGACGCAGTTGAATGGACGCAGGAGAGAGTACGCAGTTGAGAATACTTAGTTGAGTGGACGCAGGAGAGAGTACTCACTTGAGCAGACACTGTTGAGTGGACACAGGAGAGAACACGCAGGTGAGTACGCTGTTGAGTATGCAATTGAGATTACGCAGGTGTGAGGACGCAGTTGGTTGGATGATGTTGAATGGACGCAGGAGTGCGTACTAAGTTGAGTGGACGCAGTTGAATGGACGCAGGAGAGAGTACGCAGTTGAGAGTAATCAGTTGAGTGGACGCAGGAGAGTACTCAGTTGAGCAGACGATGTTGAGTGGACACAGGAGAGAACACGCAGGTGAGTACGCAGTTGAGATTACGCAGTTGAGATTAAACAGGTGAGAGGACGCTGTAAAATGGATGCAGGAGAGAGTACGCAGTTGAGAGTACTCAGTTGAGTGGATGCAGGAGAGAGTACTCAGTTGAGCAGACACTGTTGAGTGGACACAGGAGAGAAAACGCAGGTGAGTACGCAGTTGAGATTTTGCAGGTGAGTGGACAATCGACGGAGGAGAGAGTACTCCGTTGAGTGGACGCAGTTGAATGGACGCAGTTGAATGGACGCAGGAGAGAGTACGCAGTTGAGAATACTCAGTTGAGTGGACGCAGGAGCAGACACTGTTGAGTGGACACAGGAGAGAACACGCAGGTGAGTACGCTGTTGAGTATGCAATTGAGATTATGCAGGTGTGAGGACGCAGTTGGTTGGATGATGTTGAATGGACGCAGGAGTGAGTACTAAGTTGAGTGGACGCAGTTGAATGGACGCAGGAGAGAGTACGCAGTTGAGAGTAATCAGTTGAGTGGACGCAGGAGAGTACTTAGTTGAGCAGACGATGTTGAGTGGACACAGGAGAGAACACGCAGGTGAGTACGCAGTTGAGATTACGCAGTTGAGAGGACGCTGTAAAATGGACGCAGGAGAGAGTACGCAGTTGAGAGTACTCAGTTGAGTGAACGCAGGAGAGAGTACTCAGTTGAGTGGATGCCGGAGAGAGTACTCAGTTGAGCAGATGCTGTTGAGTGGACACAGGAGAGAACACGCAAGTGAGTACGGAGTTGAGATTACGCAGTTGAGATTATGCAGGTGAGAGGACGCTGTTAAATGGACGCAGGAGAGAGTACGCAGTTGAGAGTACTCAGTTGAGTGGATGCAGGAGAGAGTACTCAGTTGAGCAGACGCTGTTGAGTGGACACAGGAGAGAACACGCAGGTGAGTACGCAGTTGAGATTTTGCAGGTGAGTGGACAATCGACGCAGGAGAGAGTACTCCGTTGAGTGGACGCAGTTGAATGGACGCAGGAGAGAGTACGCAGTTGAGAATACTCAGTTGAATGGACGCAGGAGAGAGTACTCAGTTGAGCAGACACAGTTGAGTGGACACAGCAGAGAACACGCAGGTGAGTACGCTGTTGAGTATGCAGTTGAGATTACGCAGGTGTGAGGACGCAGTTGGTTGGACGATGTTGAATGGACGCAGGAGTGAGTACTAAGTTGAGTGGACGCAGTTGAATGGACGCAGGAGAGAGTACGCAGTTGAGCAGACGATGTTGAGTGGACACAGGAGAGAACACGCAGGTGAGTACGCAGTTGAGATTACGCAGTTGAGATTATACAGGTGAGAGGACGCTGTAAAATGGACGCAGGAGAGAGTACGCAGTTGAGAGTACTCAGTTGAGAGTACTCAGTTGAGAGGACGCAGGAGAGAGTACTCAGTTGAGCAGACGCTGTTGAGTGGACACACGAGAGAACACGCAGGTGAGTATGCAGTTGTGATTACGCAGGTGAGAGGACGCAGTTAGGTGGACGCTGTTGAATGGACGCAGGAGAGAGTACTCAGTTGAGTGGACGCAGGAGAGAGTACGCAGTTGAGAGTACTCAGTTGAGTGGATGCAGGAGAGAGTACTCAGTTGAGCAGATGCTGTTGAGTGGACACAGGAGAAAACACGCAGGTAAGTACGCAGTTGAGTATGCAGTTGAGATAACGCAGGTGAGAGGACGCAGTTGGGTGGACGCTGTTGAATGGACGCAGGAAAGAGTACGCAGTTGAGAGTACTCAGTTGAGTGGACGCAGGAGAGAGTACTCAGTTGAGCGGACGCTGTTGAGTGGACACAGGAGAGAGTTCGCAGGTGAGTACGCAGTTGAGATTACGCAGTTGAGATTATGCAGGTGAGAGGACGCTGTAAAATGGACGCAGGAGAGAGTACGCAGTTGAGAGTACTCAGTTGAGTGGACGCAGAAGAGAGTACTCAGTTGAGTGGATGCCGGAGAGAGTACTCAGTTGAGCAGACGCTGTTGAGTGGACACAGGAGAGAACACGCAGGTGAGTACGCAGTTGAGATTACGCAGTTGAGATTAAACAGGTGAGAGGACGCTGTAAAATGGATGCAGGAGAGAGTACGCAGTTGAGAGTACTCAGTTGAGTGCATGCAGGAGAGAGTACTCAGTTGAGCAGACGCTGTTGAGTGGACACAGGAGAGAAAACGCAGGTGAGTACGCAGTTGAGATTTTGCAGGTGAGTGGACAATCGACGCAGGAGAGAGTACTCCGTTGAGTGGACGCAGTTGAATGGACGCAGTTGAATGGACGCAGGAGAGAGTACGCAGTTGAGAATACTCAGTTGAGTGGACGCAGGAGAGAGTACTCACTTGAGCAGACACTGTTGAGTGGACACAGGAGAGAACACGCAGGTGAGTACGCTGTTGAGTATGCAATTGAGATTACGCAGGTGTGAGGACGCAGTTGGTTGGATGATGTTGAATGGACGCAGGAGTGAGTACTAAGTTGAGTGGACGCAGTTGAATGGACGCAGGAGAGAGTACGCAGTTGAGAGTAATCAGTTGAGTGGACGCAGGAGAGTACTCAGTTGAGCAGACGATGTTGAGTGGACACAGGAGAGAACACGCAGGTGAGTACGCAGTTGAGATTACGCAGTTGAGATTATGCAGGTGAGAGGACGCTGTAAAATGGACGCAGGAGAGAGTACGCAGTTGAGAGTACTCAGTTGAGTGAACGCAGGAGAGAGTACTCAGTTGAGTGGATGCCGGAGAGAGTACTCAGTTGAGCAGATGCTGTTGAGTGGACACAGGAGAGAACACGCAAGTGAGTACGGAGTTGAGATTACGCAGTTGAGATTATGCAGGTGAGAGGACGCTGTTAAATGGACGCAGGAGAGAGTACGCAGTTGAGAGTACTCAGTTGAGTGGATGCAGGAGAGAGTACTCAGTTGAGCAGACGCTGTTGAGTGGACACAAGAGAGAACACGCAGGTGAGTACGCAGTTGAGATTTTGCAGGTGAGTGGACAATCGACGCAGGAGAGAGTACTCCGTTGAGTGGACGCAGTTGAATGGACGCAGTTGAATGGACGCAGGAGAGAGTACGCAGTTGAGAATACTCAGTTGAGTGGACGCAGGAGCAGACACTGTTGAGTGGACACAGGAGAGAACACGCAGGTGAGTACGCTGTTGAGTATGCAATTGAGATTATGCAGGTGTGAGGACGCAGTTGGTTGGATGATGTTGAATGGACGCAGGAGTGAGTACTAAGTTGAGTGGACGCAGTTGAATGGACGCAGGAGAGAGTACGCAGTTGAGAGTAATCAGTTGAGTGGACGCAGGAGAGTACTTAGTTGAGCAGACGATGTTGAGTGGACACAGGAGAGAACACGCAGGTGAGTACGCAGTTGAGATTACGCAGTTGAGAGGACGCTGTAAAATGGACGCAGGAGAGAGTACGCAGTTGAGAGTACTCAGTTGAGTGAACGCAGGAGAGAGTACTCAGTTGAGTGGATGCCGGAGAGAGTACTCAGTTGAGCAGATGCTGTTGAGTGGACACAGGAGAGAACACGCAAGTGAGTACGGAGTTGAGATTACGCAGTTGAGATTATGCAGGTGAGAGGACGCTGTTAAATGGACGCAGGAGAGAGTACGCAGTTGAGAGTACTCAGTTGAGTGGATGCAGGAGAGAGTACTCAGTTGAGCAGACGCTGTTGAGTGGACACAGGAGAGAACACGCAGGTGAGTACGCAGTTGAGATTTTGCAGGTGAGTGGACAATCGACGCAGGAGAGAGTACTCCGTTGAGTGGACGCAGTTGAATGGACGCAGGAGAGAGTACGCAGTTGAGAATACTCAGTTGAATGGACGCAGGAGAGAGTACTCAGTTGAGCAGACACAGTTGAGTGGACACAGCAGAGAACACGCAGGTGAGTACGCTGTTGAGTATGCAGTTGAGATTACGCAGGTGTGAGGACGCAGTTGGTTGGACGATGTTGAATGGACGCAGGAGTGAGTACTAAGTTGAGTGGACGCAGTTGAATGGACGCAGGAGAGAGTACGCAGTTGAGCAGACGATGTTGAGTGGACACAGGAGAGAACACGCAGGTGAGTACGCAGTTGAGATTACGCAGTTGAGATTATACAGGTGAGAGGACGCTGTAAAATGGACGCAGGAGAGAGTACGCAGTTGAGAGTACTCAGTTGAGAGTACTCAGTTGAGAGGACGCAGGAGAGAGTACTCAGTTGAGCAGACGCTGTTGAGTGGACACACGAGAGAACACGCAGGTGAGTATGCAGTTGTGATTACGCAGGTGAGAGGACGCAGTTAGGTGGACGCTGTTGAATGGACGCAGGAGAGAGTACTCAGTTGAGTGGACGCAGGAGAGAGTACGCAGTTGAGAGTACTCAGTTGAGTGGATGCAGGAGAGAGTACTCAGTTGAGCAGATGCTGTTGAGTGGACACAGGAGAAAACACGCAGGTAAGTACGCAGTTGAGTATGCAGTTGAGATAACGCAGGTGAGAGGACGCAGTTGGGTGGACGCTGTTGAATGGACGCAGGAAAGAGTACGCAGTTGAGAGTACTCAGTTGAGTGGACGCAGGAGAGAGTACTCAGTTGAGCGGACGCTGTTGAGTGGACACAGGAGAGAGTTCGCAGGTGAGTACGCAGTTGAGATTACGCAGTTGAGATTATGCAGGTGAGAGGACGCTGTAAAATGGACGCAGGAGAGAGTACGCAGTTGAGAGTACTCAGTTGAGTGGACGCAGAAGAGAGTACTCAGTTGAGTGGATGCCGGAGAGAGTACTCAGTTGAGCAGACGCTGTTGAGTGGACACAGGAGAGAACACGCAGGTGAGTACGCAGTTGAGATTACGCAGTTGAGATTAAACAGGTGAGAGGACGCTGTAAAATGGATGCAGGAGAGAGTACGCAGTTGAGAGTACTCAGTTGAGTGCATGCAGGAGAGAGTACTCAGTTGAGCAGACGCTGTTGAGTGGACACAGGAGAGAAAACGCAGGTGAGTACGCAGTTGAGATTTTGCAGGTGAGTGGACAATCGACGCAGGAGAGAGTACTCCGTTGAGTGGACGCAGTTGAATGGACGCAGTTGAATGGACGCAGGAGAGAGTACGCAGTTGAGAATACTCAGTTGAGTGGACGCAGGAGAGAGTACTCACTTGAGCAGACACTGTTGAGTGGACACAGGAGAGAACACGCAGGTGAGTACGCTGTTGAGTATGCAATTGAGATTACGCAGGTGTGAGGACGCAGTTGGTTGGATGATGTTGAATGGACGCAGGAGTGAGTACTAAGTTGAGTGGACGCAGTTGAATGGACGCAGGAGAGAGTACGCAGTTGAGAGTAATCAGTTGAGTGGACGCAGGAGAGTACTCAGTTGAGCAGACGATGTTGAGTGGACACAGGAGAGAACACGCAGGTGAGTACGCAGTTGAGATTACGCAGTTGAGATTATGCAGGTGAGAGGACGCTGTAAAATGGACGCAGGAGAGAGTACGCAGTTGAGAGTACTCAGTTGAGTGAACGCAGGAGAGAGTACTCAGTTGAGTGGATGCCGGAGAGAGTACTCAGTTGAGCAGATGCTGTTGAGTGGACACAGGAGAGAACACGCAAGTGAGTACGGAGTTGAGATTACGCAGTTGAGATTATGCAGGTGAGAGGACGCTGTTAAATGGACGCAGGAGAGAGTACGCAGTTGAGAGTACTCAGTTGAGTGGATGCAGGAGAGAGTACTCAGTTGAGCAGACGCTGTTGAGTGGACACAAGAGAGAACACGCAGGTGAGTACGCAGTTGAGATTTTGCAGGTGAGTGGACAATCGACGCAGGAGAGAGTACTCCGTTGAGTGGACGCAGTTGAATGGACGCAGGAGAGAGTACGCAGTTGAGAATACTCAGTTGAATGGACGCAGGAGAGAGTACTCAGTTGAGCAGACACAGTTGAGTGGACACAGCAGAGAACACGCAGGTGAGTACGCTGTTGAGTATGCAGTTGAGATTACGCAGGTGTGAGGACGCAGTTGGTTGGACGATGTTGAATGGACGCAGGAGTGAGTACTAAGTTGAGTGGACGCAGTTGAATGGACGCAGGAGAGAGTACGCAGTTGAGCAGACGATGTTGAGTGGACACAGGAGAGAACACGCAGGTGAGTACGCAGTTGAGATTACGCAGTTGAGATTATACAGGTGAGAGGACGCTGTAAAATGGACGCAGGAGAGAGTACGCAGTTGAGAGTACTCAGTTGAGAGGACGCAGGAGAGAGTACTCAGTTGAGCAGACGCTGTTGAGTGGACACACGAGAGAACACGCAGGTGAGTATGCAGTTGTGATTACGCACGTGAGAGGACGCAGTTAGGTGGACGCTGTTGAATGGACGCAGGAGAGAGTACTCAGTTGAGTGGACGCAGGAGAGAGTACGCAGTTGAGAGTACTCAGTTGAGTGGATGCAGGAGAGAGTACTCAGTTGAGCAGATGCTGTTGAGTGGACACAGGAGAAAACACGCAGGTAAGTACGCAGTTGAGTATGCAGTTGAGATAACGCAGGTGAGAGGACGCAGTTGGGTGGACGCTGTTGAATGGACGCAGGAAAGAGTACGCAGTTGAGAGTACTCAGTTGAGTGGACGCAGGAGAGAGTACTCAGTTGAGCAGACGCTGTTGAGTGGACACAGGAGAGAACACGCAGGTGAGTATGCAGTTGAGATTACGCAGTTGAGATTATGCAGGTGAGAGGACGCTGTTAAATGGACGCAGGAGAGAGTACGCAGTTGAGAGTACTCAGTTGAGTGGACGCAGGAGAGAGTACTCAGTTGAGCAGACGCTGTTGAGTGGACACAGGAGAGAACACGCAGGTGAGTACGCAGTTGAGATTTTGCAGGTGAGTGGACAATCGACGCAGGAGAGAGTACTCCGTTGAGTGGACGCAGTTGAATGGACGCAGGAGAGAGTACGCAGTTGAGAATACTCAGTTGAATGGACGCAGGAATGAGTACTCAGTTGAGCAGACACTGTTGAGTGGACACAGCAGAGAACACGCAGGTGAGTACGGAGTTGAGATTACGCAGTTGAGATTATGCAGGTGAGAGGACGCTGTTAAATGAACGCAGGAGAGAGTACGCAGTTGAGAGTACTCAGTTGAGTGGATGCAGGAGAGAGTACTCAGTTGAGCAGACGCTGTTGAGTGGACACAGGAGAGAACACGCAGGTAAGTACGCAGTTGAGATTTTGCAGGTGAGTGGACAATCGACGCAGGAGAGAGTACTCCTTTGAGTGGACGCAGTTGAATGGACGCAGTTGAATGGACGCAGGAGAGAGTACGCAGTTGAGAATACTTAGTTGAGTGGACACAGGAGAGAGTACTCACTTGAGCAGACACTGTTGAGTGGACACAGGAGAGAACACGCAGGTGAGTATGCTGTTGAGTATGCAATTGAGATTACGCAGGTGTGAGGACGCAGTTGGTTGGATGATGTTGAATGGACGCAGGAGTGCGTACTAAGTTGAGTGGACGCAGTTGAATGGACGCAGGAGAGAGTACGCAGTTGAGAGTAATCAGTTGAGTGGACGCAGGAGAGTACTCAGTTGAGCAGACGATGTTGAGTGGACACAGGAGAGAACACGCAGGTGAGTACGCAGTTGAGATTACGCAGTTGAGATTATGCAGGTGACAGGACGCTGTAAAATGGACGCAGGAGAGAGTACGCAGTTGAGAGTACTCAGTTGAGTGAACGCAGGAGAGAGTACTCAGTTGAGTGGATGCCGGAGAGAGTACTCAGTTGAGCAGATGCTGTTGAGTGGACACAGGAGAGAACACGCAAGTGAGTACGGAGTTGAGATTACGCAGTTGAGATTATGCAGGTGAGAGGACGCTGTTAAATGGACGCAGGAGAGAGTACGCAGTTGAGAGTACTCAGTTGAGTGGATGCAGGAGAGAGTACTCAGTTGAGCAGACGCTGTTGAGTGGACACAGGAGAGAACACGCAGGTGAGTACGCAGTTGAGATTTTGCAGGTGAGTGGACAATCGACGCAGGAGAGAGTACTCCGTTGAGTGGACGCAGTTGAATGGACGCAGGAGAGAGTACGCAGTTGAGAATACTCAGTTGAATGGACGCAGGAGAGAGTACTCAGTTGAGAGTAATCAGTTGAGTGGACGCAGGAGAGTACTCAGTTAAGCAGACGATGTTGAGTGGACACAGGAGAGAACACGCAGGTGAGTACGCAGTTGAGATTACGCAGTTGAGATTATGCAGGTGAGAGGACGCTGTAAAATGGACGCACGAGAGAGTACGCAGTTGAGAGTACTCAGTTGAGTGGACGCAGGAGAGAGTACTCAGTTGAGTGGATGCCGGAGAGAGTACTCAGTTGAGCAGACGCTGTTGAGTGGACACAGGAGAGAACACGCAGGTGAGAACGCAGTTGAGATTTTGCAGGTGAGTGGACAATCGACGCAGGAGAGAGTACTCTGTTGAGTGGACGCAGTTGAATGGACGCAGTTGAATGGACGCAGGAGAGAGCACGCAGTTGAGAATACTCAGTTGAATGGACGCAGGAGAGAGTACTCAGTTGAGCAGACACTGTTGAGTGGACACAGCAGAGAACACGCAGGTGAGTACGCTGTTGAGTATGCAGTTGAGATTACGCAGGTGTGAGGACGCAGTTGGTTGGACGATGTTAAATGGACGCAGGAGTGAGTACTAAGTTGAGTGGACGCAGTTGAATGGACGCAGGAGAGAGTACGCAGTTGAGAGTAATCAGTTGAGTGGACGCAGGAGAGTACTCAGTTGAGCAGACGATGTTGAGTGGACACAGGAGAGAACACGCAGGTGAGTACGCAGTTGAGATTACGCAGTTGAGATTATGCAGGTGACAGCACGCTGTAAAATGGACGCAGGAGAGAGTACGCAGTTGAGAGTACTCAGTTGAGTGAACGCAGGAGAGAGTACTCAGTTGAGTGGATGCCGGAGAGAGTACTCAGTTGAGCAGATGCTGTTGAGTGGACACTGGAGAGAACACGCAAGTGAGTACGGAGTTGAGATTACGCAGTTGAGATTATGCAGGTGAGAGGACGCTGTTAAATGGACGCAGGAGAGAGTACGCAGTTGAGAGTACTCAGTTGAATGGACGCAGGAGAGAGTACTCAGTTGAGAGTAATCAGTTGAGTGGACGCAGGAGAGTACTCAGTTAAGCAGACGATGTTGAGTGGACACAGGAGAGAACACGCAGGTGAGTACGCAGTTGAGATTACGCAGTTGAGATTATGCAGGTGAGAGGACGCTGTAAAATGGACGCACGAGAGAGTACGCAGTTGAGAGTACTCAGTTGAGTGGACGCAGGAGAGAGTACTCAGTTGAGTGGATGCCGGAGAGAGTACTCAGTTGAGCAGACGCTGTTGAGTGGACACAGGAGAGAACACGCAGGTGAGAACGCAGTTGAGATTTTGCAGGTGAGTGGACAATCGACGCAGGAGAGAGTACTCTGTTGAGTGGACGCAGTTGAATGGACGCAGTTGAATGGACGCAGGAGAGAGCACGCAGTTGAGAATACTCAGTTGAATGGACGCAGGAGAGAGTACTCAGTTGAGCAGACACTGTTGAGTGGACACAGCAGAGAACACGCAGGTGAGTACGCTGTTGAGTATGCAGTTGAGATTACGCAGGTGTGAGGACGCAGTTGGTTGGACGATGTTAAATGGACGCAGGAGTGAGTACTAAGTTGAGTGGACGCAGTTGAATGGACGCAGGAGAGAGTACGCAGTTGAGAGTAATCAGTTGAGTGGACGCAGGAGAGTACTCAGTTGAGCAGACGATGTTGAGTGGACACAGGAGAGAACACGCAGGTGAGTACGCAGTTGAGATTACGCAGTTGAGATTATGCAGGTGACAGCACGCTGTAAAATGGACGCAGGAGAGAGTACGCAGTTGAGAGTACTCAGTTGAGTGAACGCAGGAGAGAGTACTCAGTTGAGTGGATGCCGGAGAGAGTACTCAGTTGAGCAGATGCTGTTGAGTGGACACTGGAGAGAACACGCAAGTGAGTACGGAGTTGAGATTACGCAGTTGAGATTATGCAGGTGAGAGGACGCTGTTAAATGGACGCAGGAGAGAGTACGCAGTTGAGAGTACTCAGTTGAGTGGATGCAGGAGAGAGTACTCAGTTGAGCAGACGCTGTTGAGTGGACACAAGAGAGAACACGCAGGTGAGTACGCAGTTGAGATTTTGCAGGTGAGTGGACAATCGACGCAGGAGAGAGTACTCCGTTGAGTGGACGCAGTTGAATGGACGCAGGAGAGAGTACGCAGTTGAGAATACTCAGTTGAATGGACGCAGGAGAGAGTACTCAGTTGAGCAGACGCTGTTGAGTGGACACAAGAGAGAACACGCAGGTGAGTACGCTGTTGAGTATGCAGTTGAGATTACGCAGGTGTGAGGACGCAGTTGGTTGGACGATGTTGAATGGACGCAGGAGTGAGTACTAAGTTGAGTGGACGCAGTTGAAAGGACGCAGGAGAGAGTACGCAGTTGAGCAGACGATGTTGAGTGGACACAGGAGAGAACACGCAGGTGAGTACGCAGTTGAGATTACGCAGTTGAGATTATACAGGTGAGAGGACGCTGTTTTTTGTGTGTGTGTGTGCACCTGCCTCCAAGCACAATTCTGTCTGCTAACGTGTTTCTTGTGTCCATACACAGGCTTGTCCAAGCGCCGGACTTCCACAGCCAGCCGCAGAACACAGGATCCTACAGACGCCGAGCTGCTGGCTGCATCAGTGGAACTGGACGTTGAAGGTGAGTTGTCCTGCAGGTTGGACTGAGTGAAGTACACTAGTATTGGTACATATAGTATTGAATGTCTTGTTGTTTGGCCTTAATTTGTTTTGTTGTAATGCAGCTGTATTGGAAAGGGAATGGGAGTGGTAAGGTAGGTAATGAAGGGTGGTGGTGCTAGAATAGTCATTCATTCATGCTGCACCTCATCAATATTCATAATCTTTAACTCAATAATTGCATGATATATATGTAGCCCACCTGAGGTATTCGGCTACTAAGCCTGTTTATCTGATTTAGAGTGCAATACTCATTGGTACCAGTAGAGCGCGCCTGGGTATGTTTTTTATGTAAGCACTCCCAGCGATCGTCGTAGTCTGACCTTGACCACTTCACAGTAATTACTGTAGCTGAAGATAACAAAATAGCTCACAGTAAATGAGTGGGAGAGAGAGAAAGGAGCATTGTGAACATTGTGAACCATAGTGAACTGTGAACTACAGTGGAACTCGACGAGACAGTCGTGTGGAAATCCCGGTGAGTTCAGTATGTTAACTGTTAGCCGAAGCTAATGGGGATATAGACAAATTACCTATTGTATGTTTTATTATTGCTAGTAGACACCTTGGATAAAAAAAAACCAATCGGGAGTTCATATGAACGTTGTTTGATGTCTGCTACGGTTTGGTTCATGCCCTATTGTGGTTGTTTAATGAAGCTGAGATCTCGCGTATGCTAATGCTAGCGTTAGCGATTAGTGCTAGCTGTTTATGCTAATTGCTAATGCTAATCGCTACGGGCGTCTGTTCTCTGTGGTTGAATTCGGTATTAGAGTGAGACAGCCCACTGTTATATTTCTATTGTGAGTGTTAGTTCACATTTGTCTATTGTATTGGTTTATTTTATAATGTGTTTTCTTAAATGCATTGAAATTGTTCATCATAATGTTTGAAGCTGATTGTACAGAATATGCTGTTGTGATACTGATGCCTTAAGTATGGGATGAAGCATTGATTGTTTCATTGAGAATAATAGCATTGGATAGTGTCATAATAATTAGACCAGGAACCGAGATATTTACTTTCTACACTATCGTGTAGATTGGTTTTTTAGTGACCTTTGATCTGTGATGGCGAGCCCAGCCCATGATGACTGTGGATGGTGAGACGGTGTGGCCAGCCGGACGCAACCATTCCCAGCAGAACCCGAACTGGACCACATTCAGTGAAATTCAGATAAGATGCATCTAAAAACACTACCCGGGTAGTCACAATTAGAACACAAAACTTGAACACTTGAACACAAAGTAGCCTTCTTTTGGGAGAAATCCCAGAACTTTGGACACTATACCAGGAACCCTTTCCCTGGAAAGAGACCAGGACTCTTATTTTATTTTTGTTTTATGTATTGTGTTTTACAGCCCTGTATAACTGTGTTTATACTGATGAGTGGTGAGGTAATAAACTGTTGCTTGTTCAGCCGTTCAACAGTTGTGGTGATCAATTGAGCATAACTACTCCTAGTACCGAGCCTAGTGGATGTTAGTGCCCGACACTGCACTGGTCCAGAAGGGGCGCTACACAATTCTTGGCGAGCCAGCCAGGAGGGCAGTGTTAAAAGAAAAGAACAACCACAAATTTATGGGTGAACAGCCTGTTTCTTACCTCACCTGTAGATGTTGACATTGTAAGGTCAAAATGGAGGTCATTCAAACGCAAAATGTTAAAGTACCTAATGCTGTTTTGGTAAAGCCTATAACTGGTACTGAGCTTGACAATGAAGTGGTTGAATATTTAGCACATGTTGGTTCTATTGAGCGAGTTATTAAAGTAACCAGTCAAGACCCACAATTTAAAGATTCTGCCATAGTGGAATTCAAATCAGGCGAACCCATCCAGTTCCTACAGGAGAGTTTGCCCTGTAAAAGAACTAGCAGTAATCCCACCGTTGTTCATAGCATTCAGTTGTTATCTGAGATGTATGCTACTGATAGGGGTTCAAGCATTACAAATGCTTATTTAACTCAGCTTCAAGGTATGGCCAAGCTTGCTGGTTTTGGTTTTGAAAAGGTCCTGCTGGATGAGTTAGCTCGAATCCAGAAGTCCACTACAAGTCTTGAAGTCACAGATGTGTCTGATGCTTCTCAAGAGCCACAGCCCTCGGGCGATGTGGCTCTACCTGAACAAAGTGCAAATGAAGGCTCTCTCTCTAGAGGCGATGATATTCTGAACCACTCGCCTGAACATGACTTACCACCATCTGTCATGAGTTCTGGAGCGGCTGCTCCACCAAAAAAAGAGACGGTGCGCTTAAATATTGAACAGCTTACTGCCCCAGAAGTACAAAAGGTAGTAGTTGAGCATGTTATAAAAAACACTGACTTTCCTTCACATAGCCATGTTAAAATCCGACCCTTCTCAGGAAGAATGCCTTGTCCTTACCCTGAGTCTGACTATGACACTTGGCGTAGTAATGTGGAATTCCATCTTTCTGACCCCACCATGTCCAATCAGCAGAAGGTGAGAAAAATCATTGAGAGCCTTGTCCCGCCTGCTGCTAACATTGTTAGGCACCTTGGGCCTAATTCAACGCCCTATGATTACCTCTCCTTACTTGATTCAGCATATGACACTGTTGATGACGGCGATGAGCTCTTCGCTAAGTTTCTAAATACCAATCAAAACCCCGGTGAAAAGTCCTCTGAGTATTTACAACGCTTGCAAATGGCTCTGAACAAAGTTATCAAAAGAGGTGGCGTAGTTCCCAGTGACTCAGATCGTCAACTACTCAAGCAATTTTGCAGAGGCTGTTGGAATAACTCCATCATTGCAAGCCTGCAACTGGAGCAAAAGAAAGGCAATCCGCCATTGTTCTCTGACTTGCTTCTCATGCTTCGTGTGGAAGAGGACAGACATGCAGCTAAGTCCAATCGGATGAAACAACATCTTGGCAGCTTTAAAAATAAAGCTCAGGCAAACCAACTCACTGTAAACGATGGGGCACAATGCAGCCGATGGCCTACCGATGAAACAAACATCTCAAATGTTACTGAAAATCCACCTTCAACCAACACTCAAAACCTTGAAAAGCAGCTAGCAAAGCTACAGGCCCAAATGGCATCCCTGAAGGCTTCTCTTTCTAGCACCCCCACTCAGTCATTCACTAAAGCTGGGAACAGTTCAAAACCCAAGGCCAAGGGCTCAAATAATGCAAACCCTAATTACTCACCTGAAGCCAAACCTGTAAAGAAACCCCGCCCAGGGTATTGTTTCAGATGTGGCGAGGATGGCCACATAGTGTCCTCGTGTGGCAACAGCCCAAACCCAACGCTAGTCGAAACCAAACGCAAAGAGTTCAAGCAGAAACAGAAAGCTTATGAAGAACACCACCACAAACTGTCTTTAAACTAGCCTCAGTTCCTGTTGAGGGACAAACAGGGGCTGAAGCAGGTCCAAAATGTCCCCTTCCAAGTTCAGAACAAGCAACGAACAAGCAAACAAAAGTACTTCTTCATTCCCAAACTGCAGAACAAAAGCAGGTCCAAATACCAAAAGGCCTTGTGGGTCAGAAATGTACAGCTGATGTCACAATTGCAGGAGTCCTGTGCAACTGCCTCCTGGACTCCGGGTCCCAGGTGACCACTGTGTCTTCATCTTTTTATCATGCAAACCTGTCAGAACATCCCATACATCCCATTACAGGTTTAGATGTTGAGGCCGCTAGTGGCCAAAATGTTCCATATCTAGGCTACGTAGAACTAAGCTTGAAGTTCCCAAAAGCCTTTGTGCAAACTGAGCCTGAAGTCTCCACTTTAGCCTTAGTTGTTCCAGATCTACGTTCGAACTGTGATTTGCCAGTGCTCATTGGTACCAATGTACTTGACGTAGTGTACGATGAGTACTGTGATGGAAAAAATCCCAGTGAATTGTCCCTAGTCTATGGCTATCGACAAATAATCCGAACTTTAAAACTCAGAAAAACGGTTAATTCAACTGGAAAGGTTGGCTTAATGATACTAAAGTCCAAGACACCGCATATCATTCCCGTTCAGGGAAGAGTGCTTTTGGATGGATATGTCAAAGCCAACAGCACCGGAGACTGTGTAATCATTGAACAGCCATCTACATCCAACCTGCCTGGCGGAATTTTTGTGGAGTGCTGTCTTATAAATTTACCTAAGCAGCATCCTCAGAAGTTACCTGTCTGGGTTAGGAATGAGACGAAGCATGCCGTCACACTTCCCAACAACTGTGTAATTGCAGAGCTTCACACTCCTGAACATGTTTATGACCATTTACCTATTTCAGGTAGTGCAGATTCCCTCCAGTGTTGTGCTGCCACTGTCCAGCCTACCCAGTCTCCAACCGAATGCCCGTTAGCCTTTGACTTTGGAGAGTCTCCTCTTCCAAAAGAATGGAAAGAGAGAGTGACCAGCAAACTGAATGAGTATGCAGATGTGTTTGCTCGTCATGACTTGGACTTTGGACATGCAACCAAAGTAAAACATCACATAAACTTGCATGACAGCACACCCTTCAAACAACGATCTCGCCCAATTCACCCAAGTGACTATGAGGCTGTGAGAAGACATCTGCAAACACTGCTGGATGCAGGAGTAATTCGTGAATCAGAGTCACCATACTCCTCTCCAATAGTAGTGGTTCGCAAAAAGAACAGGGAAGTCCGGTTGTGCATCGACTATCGCAAACTCAACACCTTGACCACACGCGATGCCTATGCACTTCCCAACCTTGAGGAAGCCTTTTCCGCTCTCTCTGGTTCTAAATGGTTTTCGGTAATGGACCTGAAATCAGGCTATTACCAGATCGAGATGGAAGAACGTGACAAGGCGAAAACTGCCTTTGTATGTCCATTGGGGTTTTATGAGTTTAATCGTATGCCCCAGGGCATTACCAATGCCCCCAGTACTTTCCAACGCTTAATGGAAAAGTGTATGGGAAACCTACACCTCAAGGAAGTGCTAGTCTTTTTGGACGACATCATAGTGTTTTCCAGCTCACTGGAAGAACATGAGTCCAGGCTTGTACACGTCCTCCAGCAGTTAAGAGAGAATGGCTTGAAACTTTCTCCTTCCAAGTGTCGCTTCTTTCAGACTTCTGTAAAGTACTTGGGCCATATAGTCTCAAGCGAGGGAGTCCAAACCGACCCAGAAAAGGTCGCAGCACTTCGCACTTGGCCAAGGCCTCAGACCCTCAAGGAGCTCAAATCGTTTTTAGGCTTTGCTGGGTACTACCGGAGGTTTGTCCAAGATTTCGCTAAGATCGTCAAGCCCCTGAACAATCTCACTGGAGGCTACCCTCCTGTTAGGAAGGGGAGAAGGGCTGAACCCTGCCCTGCGGGGTACTACAACCCCAAAGAGTCCTTGACAAACCGGTGGACCCCTGAGTGTCAGCAAGCCTTTGAGCAAATTGTTGAGAAACTCACTACTGCCCCGGTACTCGGATTTGCTAATCCTGAGTTACCATATATTCTACATACTGACGCAAGCACTACTGGTTTGGGGGCAGCCCTTTACCAGGAACAAGAGGGTGAAATGCGAGTTATTGCCTACGCAAGCCGAGGGCTCTCACCCAGTGAAAAGCGCTACCCAGCACATAAGCTAGAATTCTTAGCTTTAAAATGGTCAGTAGCGGAAAAGTTTCAGGACTATCTTTATGGCACAACATTTACCGTCATAACGGACAATAATCCGTTAACCTACGTGCTGAAGTCAGCAAAACTAGATGCAGCCAGTTACCGCTGGTTGGCAGCTCTCTCTACATTCAGCTTCAATATTAAATACCGTGCCGGTAAGAGCAACCAAGATGCTGATGGTCTTTCCAGACGTCCTCATGACAGTCTGAGTGATGACTATGCATCTTTGGAGGAGAGAGAGAGGTTGAAACAGTTCACCTCTCATCATCTGGCAACGTCACCTAGCCAGGAAGTTCTTTCGGCTAACACAATAAATATCTTGTGCCACCGCCATCTGTTAGGCCAAGCTAAGAACTCACCCTCTATCGCTTTGGTAGAATCCCTTGCCATTCATGTAGATGCAGTACCTGATCTTTATGCAAATGAAGAAATGCTAGGCTGTACCATCATACCAGCTTACACCGAAACAGAACTCCGACAACTTCAGCAATCTGATCCGGTTATCAAAATGGTCATCAGTCTAATACAAGCTGGGGAAACCCCCACTGCCGACTCTTGCTCTGAATCCCTCCACCTTAAGCTTATGCTTAAAGAATGGAAACGGCTTACCTTGAAAGATGGTCTACTGTATCGAGCCCGTCAGTCCAAAGGTGACATCAACTATCAATTTGTTGCCCCTACTTCTTTAAGATCTACCATCCTCACATGTCTCCATGATGATATGGGGCACATGGGTCTTGAAAGAACACTTGACCTTGTCAGATCCAGGTTTTATTGGCCTAGAATGGCCCGGGATGTGGAGCAAAAAATAAAATCCTGTGGTCGATGCGTCCGAAGGAAGACACCCCCTGATAAAAGTGCACCTCTCGTAAACATCCAAACTACTCGCCCCATGGAACTTGTGTGTATGGACTATTTGTCTCTAGAGCCAGACAGTCACAACACCAAAGATATCTTGGTCATAACCGACCATTTTACCAAATATGCTGTGGCTATACCCACAAAGGATCAGAAGGCCACCACAGTCGCAAAGAGCTTATGGGAGCAGTTTTTTGTGCACTATGGGTTTCCTGAGCGCCTGCTGAGCGATCAAGGCAGAGATTTTGAGTCCCAGCTAATTAAAGAACTCTGTGCTCTAGTTGGCATTAGAAAGGTCCGCACAAGTCCCTATCATCCAAGAGGAAACCCGGTTGAAAGGTTCAACCGAACCCTTCTTTCCATGCTTGGAACCTTGAAGAACAAGGACAAGAGTCACTGGCGTGATTATGTAAAACCACTAACACACGCCTACAACTGTACTAAGAATGAGGTGACTGGGTATAGTCCATATGAGCTGATGTTTGGGCGCCAGCCCAGGCTCCCAGTGGACATTTCATTCCACTTGCCTGTCAAAGATGGTTCTCCAAAATCCCACTCTCACTATGTGGAACATTTAAAAACACGCTTGGCAGAGAGTTATCAGATAGCCACCAAGAACTCACAAAAGGTTGCTGAACGGAACAAGCGCCGCTTTGATAAAATGGTGAGAGAATCAACCTTGGAAATCGGTGATCAAGTTCTGGTCAGAAACCTTCGTCTGCGCAATAAACACAAGCTTGCAGACAAGTGGGAGCCAAAAGTATACAGAGTTCTCACCCAAGTGTCAGACTTACCTGTGTACATTGTGGAGCCTATCACTGGAGACGGCCCCACGAGAACCCTGCACAGGGACCACTTACTCCCTTGTGGCAACCTATGTGAAGAAGAAGAAATTGCATTATCTGAACCTAAACCTTGCCGACCAAAAACAAGACGCAGTCTACCTCAAACCCCTGAGGAAAATCCTGACTCTGATGATGAATTACCTTGTACCATTCACTTACCTGTCACTCTTGAGGAAAGGTACACTGAAGTATGTGAAATTCCACGATCATCACCTGTCAGTCATTCCACGTCTCAAACTCAGCCTTACCAATCTGAGCTTCAAGTCTCTGACTTGCCTGCAAACTCTATTCTGACATCCCTGCCCTGTGAACCGACAGTTGAGCAAAACCCAAATAGTGGAAACCTACCGGATATGACAAATGTAAACCCACCTGACGTGACAACCGGAAATGGAAACCTACTGGAAATACCGACTGACAACACAAGCTTACGGGAAGTGACACATGAAACCCTCGTAGATGAGGAAGTTCAACAAGATGCCAATACGGCCAATGTTCTTCCTTCTGAGACCTTTGAGGAGGGAAAAGGAAGTGAAACAGTTCCAGATTCAGACATGCCTGTTCGAAGATCAGAGCGGTCACATCAACCCCCTGACCGATTTCGCTACATTCAGTTGGGTAAACCTTTGATCTCCTTTGCCCAGAGTGTCTTGGACAGTTTTAATAAAGCACTTACTGCTGTTAGTGATGTTGATTATAACCTTAGTCATCAACTACAGCATGAAGGGACTCATGCAGAGTCAAGGGGGGAGGGTGTAGCCCACCTGAGGTATTCGGCTACTAAGCCTGTTTATCTGATTTAGAGTGCAATACTCATTGGTACCAGTAGAGCGCGCCTGGGTATGTTTTTTATGTAAGCACTCCCAGCGATCGTCGTAGTCTGACCTTGACCACTTCACAGTAATTACTGTAGCTGAAGATAACAAAATAGCTCACAGTAAATGAGTGGGAGAGAGAGAAAGGAGCATTGTGAACATTGTGAACCATAGTGAACTGTGAACTACAGTGGAACTCGACGAGACAGTCGTGTGGAAATCCCGGTGAGTTCAGTATGTTAACTGTTAGCCGAAGCTAATGGGGATATAGACAAATTACCTATTGTATGTTTTATTATTGCTAGTAGACACCTTGGATAAAAAAAAACCAATCGGGAGTTCATATGAACGTTGTTTGATGTCTGCTACGGTTTGGTTCATGCCCTATTGTGGTTGTTTAATGAAGCTGAGATCTCGCGTATGCTAATGCTAGCGTTAGCGATTAGTGCTAGCTGTTTATGCTAATTGCTAATGCTAATCGCTACGGGCGTCTGTTCTCTGTGGTTGAATTCGGTATTAGAGTGAGACAGCCCACTGTTATATTTCTATTGTGAGTGTTAGTTCACATTTGTCTATTGTATTGGTTTATTTTATAATGTGTTTTCTTAAATGCATTGAAATTGTTCATCATAATGTTTGAAGCTGATTGTACAGAATATGCTGTTGTGATACTGATGCCTTAAGTATGGGATGAAGCATTGATTGTTTCATTGAGAATAATAGCATTGGATAGTGTCATAATAATTAGACCAGGAACCGAGATATTTACTTTCTACACTATCGTGTAGATTGGTTTTTTAGTGACCTTTGATCTGTGATGGCGAGCCCAGCCCATGATGACTGTGGATGGTGAGACGGTGTGGCCAGCCGGACGCAACCATTCCCAGCAGAACCCGAACTGGACCACATTCAGTGAAATTCAGATAAGATGCATCTAAAAACACTACCCGGGTAGTCACAATTAGAACACAAAACTTGAACACTTGAACACAAAGTAGCCTTCTTTTGGGAGAAATCCCAGAACTTTGGACACTATACCAGGAACCCTTTCCCTGGAAAGAGACCAGGACTCTTATTTTATTTTTGTTTTATGTATTGTGTTTTACAGCCCTGTATAACTGTGTTTATACTGATGAGTGGTGAGGTAATAAACTGTTGCTTGTTCAGCCGTTCAACAGTTGTGGTGATCAATTGAGCATAACTACTCCTAGTACCGAGCCTAGTGGATGTTAGTGCCCGACACTGCACTGGTCCAGAAGGGGCGCTACATATAGCACTCTACTTTTGAGGGTGGGAGGTCATCTCTGCTTATGTCATTAACATAGCAGCTGCACATAATGACAAACTTTCATCAGACTTTTCAGTAGCGCTTGGTGCTTTTGGGTTTATTGGCTGTGTCGGTCGTCCATACAGGCTTACGTACCCTAATGCTGTTTTGATGTTTCTCCCCTTCATAAGCTCATTAACGCGTGTCCTTCCAGCTCCCTCTTCCTCTGCCGTCCCTGCCCCACCTCAGCGCTCCCTACCGACGGCTGAACCGGAGCAGCAGCCTTCCCAAACGCAGCCAGTGCCCACTGCTGAGGTGAGCAGCCCAGCCCCAGCCCTGGGGTTCTTGTTGTAGATTCAGTGAAAATGCGAAGCCCGTATTCTTAACATCTGTCTGTCTGTCTGTCTAAGGTGCTTCTGCACGAGGGCTGGAAGCAGACGCTGCCCAAAGAGCAGCATCAGTGGGTCAGCCGGGCTCTCTTCACCAGAGACCAGTCTGGGAGGCTGGCGCTGTGGTGGTCGCCTCCCGGACTCCAGCTGGTGTACACACAACCTCCATCATGGCCAGACACCTTCTCCCACAGCAGGCTGTTCCTGTGGATGCCCTACCGCATGTGGGCATTCAAGCTGCTGTGCGTGCATCCCGAGTGCCGTCGGCTGGGCCATAAGCAGCAGTGGGGCCACGTTCTCCGGCTACATCATCGCAGGTCCAGTCTGACCCTGCCGAGGACTCCACGTCCGAGCCAACCGAGGAGAGCGTCCCTGGCCAGGTTGCTACCCAGACCCAGGCCTGTACTGATGTAAGTGTAGTTTATTCATTGTGTTAAATAGTAGCAAGTTTCAGCTGTTATGTCCTGACCCTTTTGCCCCAGTGTCAGATATCTGTATAATGATTTCTCTTTCGTTAATTTCCAGGAGAGTCTGGGACCCGACGGCGTCCCATGCACACACACCCAGACTATCAATCAAAGTTTCAATCAAAGTTTATTTGTATAGCACTTTTAACAACCCAAGTTGTCGCAAAGCAGCTTTACAGGATTTACAAGGATAACAATACTATGGGTCCAGAACCCTAATGAGCAAGCCAACGGCGACAGTGGCAAGGAAAAACTCCCTATGATGGTGGGGAATAGGAAGAAACCTTGGGAGAACCAAGACTCAAAAGGGAACCCATCCTCCATTGAGCGGCCCATTAACACACAAATACACAAGTCACACACAATTCACACAATCAGACTAGGTAAAAGGTAGAATTGAAAGTTCTGGGTTTTGATATTGTCACTGTAAATGTCTGTTGATGAATGCCAGGCTTTCATTCCGTGTCGGAGCAGTGATGCTGATATTGTAGGCTCCGACTGCAGTGTTACTCCCCAGGTGAACCCCGGCATCGGCACATCCACCGGCAGCCAGACCATCCCCCAGGTGCCTGCAGGTGCCTGTATCCAATCGTCTTGGGTAGAGCCATGCAAGAAGATAGACAATACAGACTGAGTGGACATGAATTTAAACCACCATTGATTTAAATGTACGTAGCTCACGTGCCAGTGATCAGCATGTGGCTCCGGCAGACTAATCTATAGCAGCATAACTAAAGGGAGGGGTTCAGAGGTGACCACAGGCATGAGGGCTCACTGAGACATTGCTTTCCAGTCAAGTCATAGTCACAAATAGAGTGATGCCAAGACACAGCTGGATGACAGCATCAACATCTCAGATCACCAGAAATCTCAACGTCTGGGGGCCCCCAAGCCCCTACACCTTACAAGGGGAATTTTAGCTGAAGGCTTGACTAAACAGGTGAGTCTTAAGTCTAGATTTAGAGATTGGAACTGTGTCAGAATCTCGGATTTGAGCTGGAAGGCTATTCCATAATTGAGGGGCTTTAAAAGAGAAAGCTCTGCCTCCAGCTGTAGTTTTACTAATTTTTTGGAACTAGGAGAAATCCAGCATTTTGGGAGCGCAAAGGGCAAGATGGGTTGTAATAATCAATGAGTTCACTCAGATATTGTGGGGCAAAAGCATGAACTAGCTTCTCTGCATCAGCTAACGAAAGTAAGTGTCTCAGCTTGGCGATATTACGTAAATGGAATAAGGCAGCCTTAGTGACATTGCATACATGTCCATCAAATGAAAGATCAGAATCAATAGTGACACCTAAACTTTTTGCAGTAGATTTTGGTGTTACTGAAAAACCATCTAGGGTAAGGGGAATATCAGCCCAATTGCCCAAGAATCAGTACCTCAGTCTTGTCAGAATTTAGTTTAAGAAAATTAGACGCCATCCAGTTTTTAATATCCTGGACACAGTTCTCAATCTTGAGAGTTGTGGTGGTATCATCTGGATTAGAAGATATATACAACTGAGTATCATCTGCGTAGCAATGGAAGCTAATACCATGCCTACGAATGATAGTACCCAGTGGTAGCATATATAATGAGAATAATATGGAGCCCAGTACAGATCCTTGTGGGACACCATACTTTACTTTAGAATGCTCAGAGCATTCGTTATTTACTAGCACAAATTGGTAACGATCTGTCAGGTAGGACCTGAACCAGGAGAGTGCTTGACCTCTTATGCCAATGAGTGTCTCCAATCTATTAAGTAGAATATTATGATCAATGGTGTCAAAAGCAGCACTGAGGTCTAGCAGTATGAGAAACGAAATGTGTCCTTTATCAGAGGATATTAAGAGATCATTCAGTACTTTAGTTAGTGCTGTTTCAGTGCTGTGATGAGCTCTAAATCCAGACTGAAATAACTCTAAGACATGTTCTGTCTGTGAGAAGGAAGAGAGTTGTGAAGAAACTACTTTCTCTAAAATTTTGGATATGAATGACAGATTAGAAATTGGCCTATAGTTGGACAGTTCTTGGGGGTTAAGACCAGGTTTTTTAATTAGCGGCTTGATGACTGCAAGTTTAAATGAACTGGGAACATAGCCCAGGCTCAGAGAATAATTTATTATAGTAAGCAACGTTTCTACATTGCTGTGCAGTAATTCTTTAAGTAGATGGGTTGGTACAGCATCTAGTATGCATGTGGAGGGTTTAGCAGATTTCACCAGTGAAATAAGCTCCTCACGACCAATTGGGGAGAAGGACTTTAACAGGGCATCAGAGCTGACCAGACAGCTGTCAAGGTGCATTGGCATGTTGACAGGCTCTGAGATAGCACTACTAATGTTTTCCCTAATTTTATCAATCTTATCATTAAAGAATTTCATAAAATTGTTACTGCTACACTCTAGTGGATTAAGAGAATTGTTTTGTTCATGACTCCTCGTAAGGCTGGAAACAGTTTTAAAAAGGAGTCCTGAATTGTTTTTATGTTTTCTATTAAGGCTGATAAGTATACGGACTTTGCCGTATGGAGGGCATGCTTATATTTAATAAGGCTGCTTTTCCATGATAGTCTATACACTTCTAACTTCAAATTTCGCCATTTACGTTCCAGGATCCGCGTGGCTCGTTTGAGGCTACGCGTGTGCTCATTGTACCCCATGGCGCTATTCTTCTCTCCGTGGCTCTCTTATATCGTAGTGGTGCAACTTTGTCTAAAGCTGTACGAAGGGAAGTCTCGACGTGCTCGGTGAAACGCTCTAGTCCTTCCGGAGCTACAAGTGGATCAGTGTTTGTCAGACCCGGTAAAATATCAGTGAGCGCGGCTATGGTTCTGGGTGTTATAGCTCTTTTAATTTGATAGCGGGCTGGCCGATGAACACAGTCAGTTAAACACAACTCGTACGTTATGAGGCTGTGGTCAGAAACAGCCTCACTCTGAGGAAGAATTGCTAAACTGGATATGTCAATACCAAATGACAAGACCAAGTCTAAAGTATGACTACAGTTATGCGTAGGACCCACCACATTCTGAGTGATACCCATTGAATCAAGAATTGCTTGAAAATGAATGCTAAGAGTCACACAGATTTTCAAAATGGATATTAAAATCACCCACTATAATCACCTTATCGGCTGATAGCACTACATGAGACAGGAAGTCTGAAAACTCCTGCAAGAACTCAGAGTATGAACCAGGGGGGTGGTAAATAGTAATTAACATAAACGACTGTGACACTTTGTTGCTTGTTAAATTTGAAACATTTGATACAATGAGGATGAGGTGTTCAAAAGAATTAAACTTGAAGCCAAATTTTTGAGAAATGCCTATATCAGAGTCATATATTGTGGCGACCCCACCTCCTCGACCATTGTGGCTCTGGTTTGTCAATCCCCATTAACTACACCTACACTACCACTATTAAGCCTAGCAGATATGCTACGAGAAATGAGAGCAGCACCCTCCCAAGAGGGGTGAATGCAGTCTCGCTTCAAAAGGCCAGGCCTGCCCTCAAAACGTGTCCAATTATCTATATAACCCACTTTGTTTTCTGAGCACCATTTAGACATCCAGTGGTGTAACGCCCATAACCTGCTGTAGGTTTCAGCACCACGCCGAACTGGAATGGGACCAGAGCATATTACGGCATCTGACATCGTCCCCGCTAACTCGCACACCTCTTTAACATTATCCTTGGTGATCTCAGTCTGTCTCAATCACACATCATTGGTGCCGACGTGTATAACTATCTTAGAATATTTACGTTTAGCCAGCACCTTTAAATTAGCCCTGATGTCAGGCGCTCTAGCCCCCGGGATACACTTGACTATGGCCGCTGGTGTCTCTAAACTAGTTGCTACGTTCACGTGTCTGAGCTGTGAATCTCCTATCACCAGAGCTCTTTTAACAGGTCGCTCAGTCGGTGTATTACTGAGTGGGGCAAACCTGTTTGACACGGGAACCTGAGAAGGACAGTGCTCAGCCCTACGTTTATGCCCGCGAGACGTCACCCATTCGCCCCGCTGCGAGGGCTCTAATGCCGGAGCTGAGGGCTCGCTAGCTACAGCTGTGCAACCCGGGCCTGCTACGCTAGCTACAAACTCTCTAGGACTTTCTAAAGCCCGGATGCGCTCCTCTAAAAGCGAAATCTTCTCCATCATACTAATAACTAACCTACACTTCACACAAATAAAATTATTATTATCACTACTGACGGAAGAAGAGTAGCTATACATGCCACACTCAACACAAGCAACAAGCGACTCAGACATGATGAAATACTTAGCTTCGGTTAAGATGTCGAAAATGTTTCCAGTCGAAGAGAGTAGTCAACTGTCTTGATAGTGGAAGCACTACCTGTAATAGTTGTCTAGGGAGGCAAAAAGTAAAGATTAGTACGTAAACAGATTATCACACTTTAGAGAAACAATCAAAATTCGCTCCGCAACAGCGTCGGCAGGAAGCAGCGTCGGCAGGACGCTGTGTGTGTGTGTGAATAACTATGACTAACATCCAGGTGGACAAAGCATAACTTCTAGGTTACTCCAGGACTAGGGTAGGGAACCACTGCACAAAAACATTGAGTATACTAGCAGACAAAATGTACACCTGCCTTAGTCACGGTAACAAAAACATCCTGTTTAAAATCTAACAAAGAGAGGCAGGAAAATGGTCATGTAACAATGAATTATGTAAAGCATTTTACATAAAAATGTAGGATATGAGCCCCTTTAATACTAAAATGCTGGCCCATCACTGCACATTCAGATAGGTTTCCATATAGGTGTTGAAAAAGAAAAGGTCAATTTTCATCTTCATTTCCCTAAGCACAGAGTAATCTCACCAAACTCTCAACTGTGAGGTCGCTTTTGGTAGATGTGACAAAATCACACCAGAGCAAACCAGTTATGACCAACTGGCCTTGAACCTGCCAAAAGTACTTGTGGTTCCTTTTCAGTTTGGCCTGACTATTGATGAACCTGATGTGTGTGGCGTCAGATATACAGTCAGTGTTTGGGTATTTGACTTCAGCAAGCCCAAAGGGAGGATCTGCAGAAGGATCATATACCTTAGCATCAGGGCTGGCACCAAGGTAAGGTGCATCAGGATGTATTACAAATCCAGACAGTAACACATCTACATTACACAGGTCACTATACTGCTGCAAGACCTCTGGCTCTAGGTCAATACCCCTCTTCATGGCTGACGTCTGCCGCACCCCCTTTAGGATCCTGACTGCTAAAGCCTGACTAGATGACTCCCCCCGAACATTGCAAACTTCCCCAAATCTGCTGGAGGTCAATCGTGGCTGACGCACTTGCTTCCACAGTGAATTCTCTGACTGGCCCCTTGTGTTCTTCTCAGTGACGCTGGATAACTCACTAGTGATCTGCTCTAAACTCTCTAAATGGTAAAAGTGATGGTAATTTGGAACAAAATGAAGATGTTGTTCCAATTTATAGCCATGTACTGGAAGCTGTGAGAATAAGGGGGCATTACCATGCTTACTGATTTCTTGTGTTACCACTGGTGGACACTGATATGAGAGAACTGAACCATGTGGGACAGGTCCAAATTTTGAGTCCACTAAAGTCAAATCAAATAAGTCGCACAAGACCTTGCAAATTCCTGGTTGTGGTCTAAGGTCTCTTAACAGGGCTCCAGCTGATAAAACTGCTGGGTCAAGGAGGGGTCCTAAAAAACAAATAAACTATCAGTCCTACCAACCGCTAAAAAGGCGTGGGCGATGTTTAAACAACAGAACATGAGAGGGAGTGTGTTATTTCGAATAACATCATCACAGACGTGATGTTATTCGCGATAACACACGCCCTCAAGTGTTCTATTGCTTTCATACAACAGTTTTTACAAAATAAAGAGGATAAATCAAAGAAGCCCTGAATTTCATATTGAATATGCTTTAATATTGACAATACCTTCCACCAAAAAGTAGTTCCACATGTATAACGATTGCTGTCTCTTTAAGATGTTCTGAATAAGGTGCACATGCATGTAGCTCTGCCGAATGCGCAGAGAGAGATGCTGCTGTACACCCGAGACCACTGCACCGTGCTCCTTTCTTATTTACTTACTTTTATTTCTCGGCAGAGCTAGGTTACATGTCTGTACACCTCACTCAGTACATCTTAAAGAGACAGCACTCGTTATACCTGCCATTACATGTGGAACTACTTTTTGGTGGAAAGTATTGTCAATATTAAGGCATATTCAGTATGACATTTAGGGCTTCTTTTACTTATTTTCTTTCTTTATTTTGTTGTATAAAAGCAACACTCGAGGTTGTGTGTTATGTTATCGTGAATAACATTACATCTGTGATGATGTTATTTGAAATAACACACTCCCTCTCGTTCTATTGCTTAATTATACCAAATTATATTATTAAAATACTCACCTGGGTATGCTCGATAGAGTGTAGACTTAACAGCTTCGTCCTGGTGCCTTTGGCTTCCGTATCACAAGTTCATCTATGGGTTCTGGACGAACCCCCTTGAACAAATGCAAAAACAGTCACCAGAAGAGTTACCAGTTAATTAAAACACCTGCCCTGTATCTACCTTCACTGGCCATTTTATCAGGTCAATATATCACAGTGACCTTACAAGTGTACAATTACTGTCTGCAGAGCTGCCGCTGATCTGCAAAATACCCCCTCTGTACCACATTCACAGCAGTGACACTGACATTGTTTGGTATATCAGACATAACAGTCCCATGCAAGTATGGGAATGTTATATATAGTATAAGTATATAGCATGGAGCGTACATGGGCACTAATATACTGTGAAGACCAACTGCTTGACTGCAGGACGCAACTGTATACCAACAATTTGAACCTGCAAACTTTAAACTGTCAAACTGGTTCAGACATCTTACCTGGTTCCTTGGTCTGTGCCATGTTTGAAGGACACTAGTGCATGATAGTGGTGGTGGCACTGTTTTTGCTCCCATTGTGCTGTAGAGTGCAGTTTGAAAAAGCAGTGCAACCAAATGGTTACACAAAGCCTTTCCAGCAGCACAAGAACAGCAGAAGCTGTTTAACACCACAGGCTTCCTAACTGCTTGCAGTACAACCTTGAAAGAAAGAACACCAACATTAGAATAAAAGATGCAGATGTTACACTATAAGAATACACTCACTCTAAGGAATGGTTCAGTTAAAAAAAAATCTAATTCTCACAATTTTCCACTTAAGTGTAACAGATTGGCAAAAACATTTCCCCCTATTTCAGTGAAAAAAATGGAGCCGCAAAGCTTAAAAGACTTTGAATCACTGGATGCCAATTATCACCCAAACCGTTTCCATAAATACAAGCCCAAAACTTCCCTCAATCCACTAAAACAGCATACAAGATCTGTAGGGAGTTCAGACTAGTCGATATGGTTCAAGACATAGAACTTAAGGATTCAGGTGACTCTTGACTTTCAGTAATTAATAGCCACATTAGTCTTGCAGCTTCAGTTTAAAACTAAAGCAAAGTTTGGAAACCCAACATGTATTGGCTGATCAATGTAACAGAAAGGAACAAAAAAAAACTGCAACAAACAAATTATAAACGTTAAACTGTCCAAAACTGCACCCTATTCACTACATAGTTTTGAGATTTGTTCTTTTGTGTGCCTGAAATTAAACTGAGGAACAGTTTAAATCCTACCATGCACTGCATTAGACTTAGGTATCCAATGATGTGGCAATCCTTACAGCCGTCCTGAGGACCCCACAGCATTAACATTTCTGCATTTGCCCTCATTTAGTGAACCTGATTCTACTCATTTGTGATATACAAACAAAGAGTTGCCAGTTTATTAGAACACCTGCCCTGTAACTACCTTCACTGGTCACGTTATCAGGTGTGTAAGAAGAAATAAAATATAATGCACAGACATGGAGTCCTCGGAAATGCCTTTAGGATTGCACTAGAGGGCACCGGCTAATGCATGTGGATGTTTCTAAGGAATACGGAGTAGGACTCCTGAACATTTTTCTCATCGACCGGTAACACCTTGCCTGCACCACTACTTCCTCATTCACTATATCTGACACTGCATTTGAAAGGGGGAGAGTTAGCTTGATTAGCTTTCTGACAACTTCACCTGTGGAGAGCTAAAGGCTTGTTACAGACACATCTTGACATTCGCATTTAAAACTGAAAATATTATGCTGTACTACTTTTGGTTACATTAACGTTAGATAAATAGCCCTCCGTTAACAGCTACTTGCTATAATTACCACTAGTTAACAGGTTTGTTAGCTACTAGTTAGTACAGAGTAGGCTAACTTAGTTAGCTAGCTAATGTTTGCAAGTCACTTACCTCTATAGTTGAAAATAAATTGCTCGAAGAACAACTTGTAGCCTTTGTCCAGCTTGGACCCTTTGACTTGTGAATGTTCCTTCCTGGCCAAATTTAGGCAAAGTCAAGAGTGAACTTGAGAAGCGATGTCCCGACGCCATGTTGTAATGTAACAATTACAGTATTTGTAATGTAATTTATATTTCCTATAATAAACCCAACATTTAATTACAATTTTTTTATTTATAATTTTTCTACAACACTCTCGTCTCCTGGTCCATGAGGCCGTGAACTAAACTGAAACATGAACCGTTCAGCCGTGTATCAGTTCAGGCTGGATACTTTCGCGAGTGACCATAGCGCGCGACTCCGCACACCTCGCGCACAACTTCTGTTCAGTGTTGTCCGAAACGATATGTGGTAGTATAAAGAAACACCCCTCAAAAACAGGGGAATGGACATTTACCTGATGAATTTTAATGTTGCTTTGTGTTTCAGGTTTGAAAAGTGCTGGAATTTAGGCTAAAGTACTAAAGTAAAGAAAATGCTTGAAATTGTAACTACTTGGTTTCACAACAAATATCTGTCTGACTGAACAGTTCTCTTGTATTATGTTAACAAATACGAGCCTCTTGTAATTCCAGGACGAAACATGAGATAAGACGTTAAGATTGGGCGTTTAAATAATGTGATAAAAAAGCGAATTATTTCGAATCATTTCGAGTATATGTATTTAACTAAATTAAGTTTAACGTGTTGGGAAATATAGAAATGGACCTTTATAGTGACGTACAAGTGCAGGTGTATGAAACCGGCAAACGTGACTTTGTTCATTGCGCTGAAACGCGGTGCGCGCGAAGTTTACAAACTTCGAGAGGTGCACGACTTTGCGAAGCGGTGAACGAATCTTTTGAACGAATCTTTTTAGTGAACTGATCTTAATGATTCAGTTCATCTAAAAGAACAGTTTTGCCCATCACTAACACAGATTTAGTGTGAGAATTGTGCTGTTATCAGCACGGTTAGAACACTTCCCAACAAATCAGATTGTGAGGTGCGAACTAATTGTTGTATAAATTGTGATTAAGAACAGGGCTGCCCTCACTGATGCCACTCAGGTCAGTAGCGAGAGAGAGAGAGATAGAGAGAGGGAAGGAGGGAAGGGATGGGTGATGTTCAAGTCACAAGTGTGCCAATGTGTGTGATGTTAAAGTATTTATTACATGTTTTATTGTGTATTAGGTGTTGAGGCAGTACTGTGAGAGAGAGAGTGGCAGACACAGCCAGAACAGTCAGTAGCATAGAGCAGAACCCAAAAGGGGCCGATCCCTTTTGTAGATCAGGAAAAGAAAGTAAAGATCTTAACACTAACGCTAGTGCTTGTTTGTTACAGAGATGGAGAGACTGATGAAGTTGAAATACCTGAAGTTCATAATGACGATGGAAATATGTAATGAAAAGATGGCCTATGAAAGAAAAAGGTTGCACTATGTAGTTGCGAACATCAAACACGAGAGATGGGTTGAGATTGAACAGGAAATTAGTGAAATGCAGAGAAGGATGGAAAATGAAAGAGACGAGGAAGGAAGAAAATGGATAAAAGATGGGAGAAGTTTCAAAAGAAAAAGGACGGTGATTTGTTGCAAAAATATTTGGAGATAATTCAAGAAGAAATAACATCTGATGAATTGAAGGTAAAGGAGACAGCGCTGAACGACATAGATGTGGAACTCCAGAAAATAAAAGAGGAAAGAAAACAAGCCATTTGGGGAGAGAGGCAGAGCGAGAGAGAGCAGAAAACTGTTGTTACAAAGATGGAGAGACTGAGGGCCAGAATGCAGAATTCTGAGGGCCAGAATGCAGATTGCAGACTGAGGGCCAGAATTGCATTCTGCATTTGCAGAATGCAAAAATGATTCTGAGCCAGGCCCAAACCAGGTTCCTCATACATATAGGAACTAGTTATGTATGATACAATTGAGTTTTGCCTGGCCCAAGACATTACAGGCATACAGCAGGCCTCTGAACTTGAACCTGTGAACCATTTCACCTGTGTGCTTAACTACTCAATATGTCATGTTTCCAGTTAGATTTGAGGCATAAAATGATTCTGGGCCAGGCCAAAAACAGGTTTCTCTTACATATAGGAACTAGTTATGTATGATTCAATTGAGTTTTGCCTGGCCCAAGACATTACAGGCATACAGCAGGCCTCTGAACTTGCCCCTCTGATCCATTTCACCTGTGCACTTAACTACTCAATATGCCATGTTTCCAGTTAGATTTGAGGCATAAAATGATTCTGGGCCAGGCCAAAAACAGGTTTCTCTTACATATAGGAACTAGTTATGTATGATTCAATTGAGTTTTGCCTGGCCCAAGACATTACAGGCATACAGCAGGCCTCTGAACTTGCCCCTCTGATCCATTTCACCTGTGCACTTAACTACTCAATATGCCATGTTTCCAGTTAGATTTGAGGCATAAAATGATTCTGGGCCAGGCCAAAACCAGGTTGCTCATACATATAGGAACTAGTTATGCATGTGTTATTTGTCTGGCCCGACGCCTTATAGGCATACAGCACACCTCTGAAATTGCCCCTCCGAACCATTTTAGTGCGCTCTCTGTGCACTTAACTACTCAATATGCCGTGTTTCCAGTTAGATTTAAGGTACAAAATGGTGTTGGATCAGGCTAAAATCAGGTTCCTCTCTTAGGGAGTGACCTGTTCTTCATGATGCATTTGTTATTTCTCTGGCCCACCATCAATAAGGCTTTCAATAATCCTCTGAAATTGCCCCTTTAAAATGCGTTCACCTATCTGCCCACTGCTCAATATGCCATGTTGTGTGCTGGTATTTCTTCTTCCGATTATTTGTGTTCTAGAACAGCATTTCTGTGTTTTTAGTTTTCAAATCTAAGAATATGTTTCCTTACGTTAGAAATGTTGACGAATTCAATCATCATGTGCAAACTGCATACAATTGAAACGACTTGAAATAGAAACCATTTTACAAATGAAATGCTTTCATTATATTTTTATTTCTTACATTCACAAAATCAGTATGGGAAACAATAACCTCTTAAATGTCTGCTCCTACGCTCGTTTAATGTAACGTTTAATCTATCGCTTTTAAACAAAGTGCGCAGCAAACACGCATCGTGAACATAACCTTTTTGAATAAGTAACCAACTTCAGCCGCCGAATACGGAGCTGCGAATAAGTAACCAAACGAATCTCAAACTGCGAATAAGTAACCAACTTCAGCCTCGTGAATAAATTGTGGTATTCTCAGATACGAAGTGTAACCATAATATTAAACTTATGTTGTATTGCCCTTGAACATAATAGCTGTGGTCACTAACACCTGAAATTTGGTCATTTAGATGGTCAAATGCCATTGAACAATTGCACAATTCAAATCAATCTATCCCTGTAGATATAATAGAATAAGTAGAATAATAACAAGATATGGCAAATATAGTTTTTGGAGACATTGATTTTAATAGTTTGAGAAGACTCAAAGATTTGGTCATATAACATGAAGATTTACTTCAAATGTTGAAGAAGAGAATAATCCAATAACTGAAGAGATACATTGTTCTGGATTATCTCAAACTCACGGTCAAGCCCTAATAAAAATGTGCCATTCTTATTATCAGCCGCTCTGGAACTTTGCGGCTGTCAGTAGAGCAAATGTATTCTTATTGTTTACTTTTGTCACATTTTACAGTGTTACTTGTGTGTTTTAAATGCATCGTGTATAGGAACAAAGCAGAAAATGGCAATTTGCAAGTAAACTATGTCAAAACTCTGGTAAAAAAAAAAACTACATTACAATTTTCTGAATTATTTAGTGGAATGAAGGATTGTTTTAATCCATCTTTGAATGCCAGAGCTATGTACTTAAAGAACTTTAGTATTGTGACGGGAACAGATTAATCCACACGGCTTCATGCGGATATGGAAGGGTGATGTTGGAATAGGTCTGTGTGGACCAACATCATACCACACTCTAATTATTCTCGCAGATTTAGGAATTTGAATTATCACCAGCAGAAAAAAAACACAGTGCGGTATGATTGCGACTTGGTGCAGTAAAAAACGACAAGGGTCGCATATATGAAAGTGCATCCTTGCCAGAAGCGACACCTAGCGGTGATTTAGAATTTATGTTGTTTGTGTTGTCTTTTTTGCATTTCTGTGTTGCATGTTCCACTTTCATTGTTTTCTTGCGCATAAAACCCGTTCCTGTATGACGTTTTTGTCAATTTATGCTGCTTTAGGCTTGTTTATTTCCGTATGTGCACACGTTATTAGTTGTCTTTTATTAGTTTTCCTAATAGAAATGTATAATATATACTAACATAAATGTTAGTAGGCCTACTCCTAAGTTATGAAACCATCGTGTAGATTAAGGCCACACATGCATTTCAGAAAGAGGACTGCTACTGCAGAGGATCTAAACGGAGTAAGTAAGGTATTAAAGACATGTACTTGTAAAGAGATGAGAAATCTTGTTTCCATAGGGACCCTGTCTTGAGTTTCAGCTGGAATGTCTTTTACATCTTGCAACTATGAGTCACGAAACATGAGACACCACTCTGGAAATACGTTACTTTCACTGACCTATGACCCAAGTCTGCTGTTTGATAGACTGCACATGTATAAGCCTGGATTTTACAGCCTTTTCCAACATCCAAATTTATTGTATTCTGGCAAAACAAAACATGTAATACAATAAGAAATAATGTGGCACTCAAATTGAGAGTGTGACATGGATAAAAATGTTTATAAATAGATGAGGAGCTGCAAAAACACTCCAGAAATCTCCACAACAGTCAGTACATAAACAGATACCGGAACCATAAACCTGTTTTTTAGGTACAATAACATGGATTTTTTTTATACCAAACTAGAGGATAAGCATGTGCACTTTTGAAGAAAAGTATCTGAACCTTTGTCAGTTCCCTAAACATGATTCTCATGTAAATAATATTATTAAAGCACTGATTAAATAAATATTTGATGGGTTACGGGTTACAAAAAGGTCTCTAAAATCTGGGCCTCCACTGGTCCAGTTACACAGATTGTTTACATTTACACAGATTGTTGTACGAACAGGAGAATGACAAAGATCAGTGATACGAATCAGACGATAAAGAATCAGACGATGAAGAATCAGGCGATTGACGACCCTCGCGTGACAGCAGACATATCATTTCGATATTTGTCAGTAATCTCTATCATATAGTGCAGTGGAGGAAAGCAAATGTGCTGCACATCAGGTTTCATTATTCAGATTAGACTTATGAAAGAAATCAAAACACTGCACTCCAGACCATAATCTCACCCATCATCTCACCCATAACCTCACGAATAACCTCACCATAATCTCACCCATAACCTCACCCATAACCTCACCCATAACTCAATTACTCAGAGTTCAATATTCCAAGTTAAAACAGAAGAGAATGTCAACACGACGAAAATAGTTCATTCATCAATAGTTCATTGCCTTAGAACAGTCTTGTAGAGCATTTTATTCTATTCGAGGCAGGGCCGGCCCTTCCATTAGGCGACATAGGCAAATGCTAGGGGCGCCGGCTGTCCAGGGGGGCGCTCGCGTGCATGCGGTTTTTTTTTTTTTTTTTTTTTAACAAATGAACAATTAATAAATGTGAAAACAAGCAAAGTCCACATAATCACAATTTCATTGTTTAATAATATTAGTCAAATTAATAATTCTAACAACAACACAAGACACCTCTCACCCGCGCGCCATCCCGCCCTCTGCGCTCTGTGCACCTCGTTACTCGTTACTGTTTCTCTGTACACCGCAGAATGAGTGACATCTCCCTGTAAAGACCTCAAAAAGGCAGAAAAACAGGTAATATAATGGTAATATGTGGTGAATTAACACTATACCATTGGCGAATCGTCAGGGACTTCAACGCCTTCTCTGAAGGTTAATTGATCTTAAAAAGGATGCTTTATATATTATATGTAATATATGTTAATAACGCTTCACCAATAATTTGTATTTTTCCTATAAATCGGCTTTCAAATCCACTTTTCGTACTTGTGCTGGAAAAAAACCTCAGCGGTGAAATAAAAAATCAACCAATCAGAATATTTTACACCGTTGTTTCTAGGTAAAAGAGAGAAAGGCCCTTTTACACTGAGAGCTTTTATTATAGATTGGCAGTTTTATCAACCAATCATATTATCGAATTAAAATCGTGGGGGCGTGCTCCAATGGTTTCCTTTTTATTTGAAACAAATCCAAAATGTTGCCAATCTGTAGCTGTTGTGTTTTTCTTTGAAACCAGCTCGCTTGACTCACAACTAACACTCAATCGTCATTGTGGCTTTTCCCCCTCTGTATGATCTTAGTGAAAAGAGTCATCATACTGCCCAATCCTAGTAGGTGCTATGATTAGCTTAGCTTAAAATAAATATATACTAAAACACACATATGCTCCTCTGTTCATTGCGAATGCACTTTTGAAATAATGTTGCAGTAGGCAAATTGCCCTGATTTGCACTGGTGGTAGTTGTTGTTTTTTTATTTTATTTATTTATTTATTATTAATATTTAAAAGTTGTTCTCTGCACTACGTTATGTAAAATAGTTTTAAAATATTTTTTGTGCAACACCTTTATATTTATTGCTTGTTATATGGTAATATTTAAGTCATTTGCTTTTTATTTGTTTCTTTAATAGTGACACAATCAACACAATGATTGATGATGCAGGGGGCACCAACCAAAATCTCGCCTAGGGCACCACATTGGTCAGGGCCGGCTCTGATTCGAGGGATTTTCTAGATTTTATGATTCCCCTCCAAATCTGAAACAGCTAGCCTTGCTTGCACAAATATACCAGTTGTCATACTGTGCTATGCAAATAATAAAATCACAAGCAAAGCACACTAAAAGTATAGCATTTCAGTCACAATAATCCTAACATTTCTATTTCTAAAAATTATTCGAGAACACTGATTTGTATCGGAGAAAATGAATTTCTATAGAAAAGTATTTTTCTATATTTTTTATGCAGACACAAACCTTCATTTAGGCTACCTTTTGTCTTTGTCTGAAATCTCCTATAAAAATTGGATGTAGCAGTTTGAAATGGTGCCGTGGGATTTTGTGCAGTATATCTTTAAAGTTTGCCTTTGAAATGATATAGTGGGGTTTGTTCTTAACAGAGTGCGTCAGTGCGTTCAGGTGGTTTTCCACAACCCCACAGTCGGGTTTAACTTATATTAACAAGGCTGCGTATTTCAAGCATATACCTGCGGCAGAAGGAACTGGCACATGGCTGGGAGATACTTGCTCTGTGTCTGTTGTCTCGCTTTAATTATTCGGTCTGTAGTGGACGCGACAGGCGGAACCGGCACACGCAGCAGGCATGACAACAGCACAGTCGCGCTGCACACTTCGTCTTATGTTGCAGGTAATGTTCAAAACTGTTTTCTTCCACATTTTGCTATAAACTTTACTATTTCTATATTTATTTAATTGTATTTACTCTTTACATCCGATACCTTAAAGGTTCTAAAAGGCTATATTCAGCAGACAATAGACAATAGATTTAAATATGCCAACTTTGATTTGAAAGCGTTTTACGTTTCTTGTAGAAAGGCTTCGTTACGCCCCAAGTGGAAAATCACCTGCTTGGTCGTTTACTTGGTCTTTAAAGCCCGTGTGAAATGATGGTCAATGTCATGTTTACGCACGAACGACGCGGTTCTTTACGCATTCGAGCTGTTTGCCTCAACCTGAACCCCGATTTTGCCGACTTGTTTCAAAACAAGATCAGACCTTTCGGGGCACTTGAGACACTATGGCAGTAGTGAAAGTATGACTCGTTACTTTCGTTGTGGCATGATTTTGGACCAAAATATTACGACATATGTGATATATCCTTGAATTTATCTCTGAATGAGGATTTGAGCCACTCTTTAATGTTAAATTTTACGAATTATAGACGGTCAAGTCTTATTCGTACCTTTGCAAACACAGCGAAACAATCGGAGGTCTGATTATAGGCCTATAGTCTGATATCAGATTAGACAGCCTGACAATTAGTTGGGATGTTTTTTTTTTGCGCGGGAACAACACAGAGCTGAAATGTCATTTGTAGATTGAGATTGTAGGGGCCCAAGTGGGTCCACACAGACACAGTGGGAACTATTTATCGCTTTACAGGGTGAAAGTTACTCACATAGCTTAAAACAAATGGTTTCAATTAAACTTATTGACTATAGCCTTGATTCTTAACACCAAAACCCTCCGGGGTTCGTGTCAAAATGAGTTCTGTGGACTTCTGGAGTCAGTAACGTCTGGTGTGATTTTAGATCAAAACACACACGTGGTTTTAGTCAGTGGTTTTAGTCAACCTATTAAACATATCTTTATTGACAACACCTTGCCCGTTCTCCAGCAGGATCATGGGTTCAGGAGAAACCCAAGCGGATCTTCTCCAGAACACGCTACCTGCCTCCGGTGCGATCACACGTGCACGTACGTTACTCCTCACCCCGGACTTTGAAACGCCCCTCACGGCGGAAATACATTAACTAAGTTACAAGATTAAACTGGTCTTCTCATCTAGGCCTACCGACACCACAAGTGGATATTCCAGGTTCAGAAAGCAAAAGACCTCGCCAGGATTTTGCTCAGGCTTCCTGGATTGTGTTAATCCCACTAATTTGACCTGGATTGCACTAATTAGAAAATCCAGCAAGCTAGAGTAACATTCTGGTGAGGACTTTAACTTTCTGAACCTGGAATGCCCACCTCTGACATTAGTCGAGCCAAAATAACCGAGACTGTGTGTGAACTGTTACAGAGGCCTGTCCCCGACCCGCCCGGTGAGGCCCACAGCCCGATTCGCCGCTGTGCCCGTCGTAACGAGAGCTGCTCGGTAAACACACCGTGTTGTGAGTCGTGTGCGTCCTGCCACTGCAGGCTCTTCAACACGATCTGTCACTGCTGGAGGCTGGGCGCCTGCCACAGAAGGACATAACGGAGCCGGAACCGAGACCGCGTGGCGGGCTCGTTTCTGAAGCGTTGCCAGGGGACGCTGAATAGAGCAGGTCATAAATAGAGCTTTTCACTCCGCACATGCTTTCTGTACAGTTTGTTCTTAAATGTCTAGACACCCACAGACAGTGAAATACTGAAATCTCCGTAAGCTTTGTAGTACCGAATAACACATAAGCCTTCATTTATATGGAATATACATAGAGATACTGTTATATAGCTGTATAGTCTATCTATAATCATGCATAATAGACATTAAAGGGGAATTATTGGGCTAATTTTCAGTGTTTCTAGTTTTATTTTGGGGGTCCACTAAAATTGATTTACATGCTTCAATGTCTCCAAAAAATATCTCCAGTCTGGTCTGACTGGTCAGTTTGCCAACCACAGTCTGCAATGGATCCCACACTTTTCAACATCTGGTGACATAAAAACATGTTTTGACACAGTTTTAGGCCTGCAGCTGATTAGCAAAACCAATATAACATAATAATCACTGTCATGCTAGCTCGGATAGCCAAGAAGCTTACAACTGAGTGGTGGGTCTTCAGTTTAACTACAGCTACGTACTTGAATGCTTGGACTATCTTGTTTGCTTTAGAAATCCCAAATCCACCAATAATGCTTACATATAGTCTGCGAACCACAGTCTTCTGCTGGACCACACAAAGTTAGAACATGTCCGTCCTTCAGGATGAAGAGTGAATACCAAGCTCTGAGCTTTGCGGTGCAAGGGGGGGGGGGGGGGGGGGGGGGGGGGATTGGGGATTTGTCAGAATGTGAAGAGAAATTTGTCAGAATGTCTTGCCAATCATTGGCGAGATGGCTGCACAAACAACCAAAGAAACCCATTTTAAACCCATAAATATAGAAAATATACAATAACCATAATCTTTAATATAATATCAATGTGCTTTCATAACATTGACAGTTTTGCATTTTGGCATTTTCATATCAACTGAAAATGGATGCCTATAGATCACTTGAGACAGATCACTGTAGCTGTGGACATAGTGGAACTGTGCCAAACACTCTTTAGGACTGAGGACATGAAGTCAGAACTGACCACCGTCTCTAGGAATATTGCCAGTGAGAGACCTGTGGCTAAGACATGCCTCCAACATATAGCTGTTCTTGCAGTCACTGTGGGTCATACTGACAAGACAGAAACAAAAAATTAATATTAACACTGTTTATTTTCCTTTAAAATTAATAAATTAAATAATTTATTACTAATACCTCTTTTTGGGATGTTGTCTTCAGTTTGATTAAATTCCCTCTAGGTGGGGGACATGTTCAATTTAATACACTATTCATTGAATGCAGAGTTGTTGGGAGAACACAGATGCGTAAGGCACTGCTAAAGTGAATGTCAGATTGTTGGTGCTAAATAAAACTTGCTCTTCTACACACCATTCACTTGAGTCAGAGCAGCGTTTGATTAGTCATGACTGGATAGCCCAGCGTTGTTTTGGCATGAACATTTAATACTGATCTGTCTAAATTTTGAATATCTAATGCAGAAACTCGATGTACAGAAGCAACACTGAGAAAACTTCACTGTTTGATCAAATTTGACACATTATGCAATTGTTCATGTTATATAATCTAAATTATTGTCACAAGGGTGCAGAGCCTCCCATTAAGGAAAGGTTGTATTCTGCTTTGAAAAATTATTTTACAAAATGTCTTCATGTCATACAGAGTTGTTAGGAAAAAGCTCTCATATACTGGCATTAGACCAAGGTTGTGCTATCTCCATGGCAACTGTGGTAATGATTGGATATGGGAGGGACCCTGGTTCTGTTTAGCAGGTTCAAAGTAATTATCTACAAGCATCTTATGTAATGCAATGGGGCATCTTATGCAATGAGTTTGCAAAACGTAAACGACCTTGAAGTCTCACATTGTAATGAAATAAGCGCAAAATCTGTCTTTAGTTCATTGTCGTCTGATGTTAACCCCACAAAATACCTCAGACCAAAAACCACTGGGACTCTTCCAGAGGTTTTGACCTTCCAGATAATACATGCTCAGAGTGTAATTAGGGACAAATGCGTTCTTCCCTATATGTTTATGTATTCAAATCAAGACGTGCGATCTCAAATGAGGTTCACATTTCAAAAACCACTAATCATGCGAGGGTTAGAACTCAGGTTCAATAAAAAGGCTCTTAAGAAATAACAAAAGGCCAATATTTAAAAAATATGCTAAAAAGGAATAATGTTGAGAAAGCATGTGTGATTAAGACAATATTAGATTTATTGCCTGCAAAACATTTTCACAATAGATTAATTGCCTAGGAGACATTTTCATTTTCTAAGATTACATTTTTTGTTTGCAGTGCACATGTATTTTTAAGGGTTAGAAAAATGTTGAAATTGATGCTAACACTGTTAGCTGTCCTATTCTGTAGCTTGTGTTTACGAATCCAGAAAGTATAGCTTGCAATCTTGTCTCCTCCACACCCAAGGTCACTGAACATTAATCTTAGTCATGTCATGTTCTCTGAATTTAACATTTTACAACCAATGGATTGTAATTTGCTGCAAGCCACGCATTGGAAAAACACATCAGTTTAGATACATGGGCGAACAGGATTTTGATTTAATGTGCTCATGGTCAAGGTTAAAATGATATTCACATTAATTTGTGTATTGTACAACTATCTTGTGTTTTTGTTGGATATTTAATTTAATCGACACTTCTCCTTGTTAGCCCCCAAATTGAATAACCAGCAGTTTTCAAAATTTGAAATCCGTCTTAAATAACAATAAACTGAAAAGCCAAGAAAGCAAAGTTCTTAAAAACCCATTATTACTTTGTACTGCAGTCAGGTACGAGTCTGAAAAAAAATATGGAAGAAAAATGAAAACACAAGAGCTTCAAGAATCACACAAATGGGCGACAAGCTGAAATCAGCATGTGGTTTCGTGCTGTACACCTCATCAGGTCTGCTGGGGTAAGAAGGAACCTTCTGGCATCCAGTAATCAAATCCACGTTTTGCACTCCATCCGCTGTAGACGCTCAAGGCCAGTGAAGGTGACCCTAAGCACACTGTGTGGGCATCTCCAGGGGAACGTAGCTCCTCAGACACAGCTGAATGTACGCTGAAGAAAGCCTGCATGGAGCACTGCTGTGAACGTCTGTGCTGCCACAGCTGAACTTCTCGCACGTGGTGAGAAACTGATCTGGGTCCACCTGAGAGAGAGACATGGGGAAGTGCTCTGATAACATGTACTATAAAATAACACATCATGGAAAAACAAAATTACAAAACACGTGTGTGTGTACTTTACTGATACCCGATTTGCTTCATCACTCAAGCATACAAGGTACATTAAGTCAAGAGGACACCACACTTGTACTTGTAAACGTCCAGCCTGTGGTTATAATACAGTGGTGTTGCTACAGGCTGCTGGCTGCATCTAGCACAATATGGGTTGATTCACGTGCATCCACATAGACAGATGAGTATTGTGTGAAAGGGTGTAGGAGATGTAGCTAGTGATTACCACTCTGAAGCAGGCACTGAGGGGAGACCGGGTGGAGGAGAACAGAAATGCACACGACGGCCCCTCCGTGCTACGCCGCCTCTCGCAAACCCCCACCCTGGCACGGGTGCAGCTGGAAGCCAACTGTAGCAACACACACACACACACACACACACACACACACACCGTACACAAGTCACACATGTACTACACCCGATAGGGGTGACCTGTCCCAAAGGAAGGCAATTTGCATGATAATATACATGCACTTTTTATGCATACTGCATAATGCATGGAATAATTAATTAGCAGGTATTAGAATAAATAAGATGCAAAATTCCATAATTAAAGTCTGTCCTACAGCATAGCACTAGATCCAGACTGCTCCTATGATTTATTGTAATTACCAGCACAATAAAAAATGCATCAAGGCGCACCACAGGCTTTTAACACTGGGGAACACCACGCAGTTTCGGCTGCCCTTTGGTCCTAAGAGACAAGCGGGCGTGTGTTTCTCACTTGTGGGCTTCCCAGTTGCCAGGCGAGTGTGAACTCGGTCATGCTGTGCGCCTGGGAACCGTCCAGTAGAGGGCGCTCGTTACCTGCTTCATTGTCATTGGTGCCCAGCAGTCCGTGAGACAGCCCTAAAGGGGTCAAGACCAAATAAGTAAGCTAAAAGCCAAATGTCTAATTACTGAGAAGTCTTGTAAAGTTAAATGTTTAAAAAGTTGAGTAAGAAATGTGGATGAACTAGATAAAATATCTGTAGTTTCATGTTTGGTTTTTTTGTTCAAAATGGAAATATTGTTGTGTTATACTGCAATGTTCTGCAATACTTCAATTAATTTAATTAATTTAATATTGTATATACTAGTCCACTACTTGATTAAGGGTTTTGTTATATGTAAAGGGTATTTATAACCATCTTACCATGTAACCAGCCCTCTAGAGATATACGGCACACGTTCACATGGGTGTCGCACGACACCGATAATCCCTTTCTATTGGACACTGTAAGGAGATTCAACTCCCTCGTTACAGTCACGTCACGGTTAGTGAAGGGTGTGTTCACGCCATGACAGTCGACCCCCACCTTGTAACAGGACATCAGACAGAATTATACCCTTAGCACAGACTACACTGGTTCAATGTATTACAACGTGCGCATACTTGAGCGTTAGGATGAATCTCAACAGTCGTGTTTTTCAGCTGCACCACTAGGGTGCGCTGTTTCGGCCCTTTCGATTGTAGCGTGACACTGAAGCTGTTCTTGATGACATCAGCTGCTAAAATAAGGTTGCAGAGAGCTGGGAGTTCAAACACACGTCCGTCGAAGGACACCGCAAATTCATCTGCCACCAGAAATGCTTGATCTGCACAGGTGGAAAAGGATGTCAAAGGAAACGATGAAATCAGCAAATAAGACAACATTTGCATCTTAAAACCTTAAATCCTGTTGTGGACAGGTTTACGAAGAGCTCAAGAGATTATTAGAGATTATGTGTCAAGGGAATTACGTTCCTGCATACTGCTGTTCAGAAACTCACGGTTGAAAGGGCTGTCCATCAGTCTCCTCTTGAGCCTGTAGAGGTCAGCTGTGAGGCTGGCCGAGTTCAGCGCTAGAAGGGGCTTCAGCAGAAAGTCCTCCAGCAGGACCTCCACCACGCCAGCCCATGATCCCTTGGGCCAGGGGTTCCTCGGAAGTGGAAGCTTCATCCTCACCTCCCCGTCCCTGTGGTAACGCACACACAGTCAGCTCACGCATCACACTACATGTCTTCTCGGCTCAGGGGTCGTGATAGCCATGATTGTCCTTCACAGAGAAGAGGAGCCTAAACTAAATCATACTTATGGCACTGAATATCTAGTCTGGTTGGACTTTTAGTTTACACCTTTACACCACGCGCAGGAGGCATTTCACCACAGATTTTGCACTCACCTTCTGGAGAATTTGTACATAAAGGCTAACTGCCTCCTGACACCCACCAATATGGCAGCAAACCTGGCCTCAGCCCACTGGACTGTCTGCTGGCTGACCTGAAGAACATGACAATGTCAATCAATGTCACTGTCAATGTTCAAGTGATCCGGTGAGCTGCACTGGCTCTAACTCACCAAGTCCAGCGCTGCGATCGCCGTCTGGAGGGAGGTCAGTGCTGGCTCCCTCAGGTGGTGATTATGCAGAACTACAGGCAGCAGTTGCGACAGCTCTTTGCTCCAAAGCTGTAGTCCCTGGTGCCACACACTGTCTAGACGTTCGCCAGTCACATCATGGTAAGCTCCAGCCAGTGTGTTCAGTGGCTCTGTGGGTAAAACAAATCCCCAAAAACGTAAACATGAGTATGCCTGAACTAACAGAAACCCATTATGGCAAAAGTATAAAGCAAAAGTAAAAGAGAAGTGTGATTTAAGCAATATCCATATATCTTGAAATGTTGAGGGTGGGGCGTTGTTCCATTCATTTGGTAAGTAGACCGCTATATAGCCTAACTTCCAATATGTTTAGTTATTTTTGTATTTTGTGGAAATCCAAAGTGCAGATCAAAAGGAGGTTTAGTGGAACTGATGGCCTAGCAGGACACAAGACGTCTGCACTGTGTCTTCCGCTGATCTCTCTACACTCCTTCCTCCACCCTGAAAAGTTACTTTTTACCCCTCATAACCTTTACTTGAAGAATTATGCTGCTTGTAAAAAATAAATGGCACGGCATGTGAAGAGGATCTTGATTTATTCAGAAAATTGCCTTGAGCCTTGTAGACATGACATGAAATATGTAGGCCAGATGGGTGCAAATCCGGGCCCGGAGGACAACGTTTCCCCCTGCACCACTTCCTGAGAGTCACCCACAGATGTTCAGACGAACACGTTAAAGGCAGAGCTGAAGTTAAGGCCGCTCCTGAGTTCCACGTGCACCCAATGGCTCGTGGACCAGAAGGTGAGCAGTGACTGGGTTTCCAGGGTCTGGATTAGGGGCTCCACTCACTCCGAAGCTCCTGCTGGACCAGCTGACTCATGTCTTGCACCCACTGGAGGATCCGGGGCAGGTCGTGCGTGAGGGCGTGGCGGATGGGCCCGTGGTCCCAGGGAAGAGGCGGCGGCCGCAGTAGCAGGTGCTCGGCCCTCCGGGCCAGACCCAGGGGCCCGTCACATAGCTCCTGCACGGCCTCACTTCCCCCAGCCTTATAAGAAGAGAGACTATTAATCTTTTATGTTTTGCCCACATTTTTGCATTTCCATATCTGATAGAAATCGTTTGTCTAAGAGTGTGAATAAAACGCCTGTGAGTTATGCTTAGATAACAGATGCTGTGGAACTGATAAAAAAGTGATAATAAATCTGGAAGAATGCTTCGTGTAGATGTAGACCCTCCTCTTCTTCTAACCTGTCTCCTGAAGTCCAGCAGAAGATGGTGTACCTTCTGAACTCTCTCCAGTAATTTCCTCCTCATATGGGACCTCAGCTGCTGGAGGCGGGCCTGTCCACAGCGCATTAAACGTCAGTAACACAAAACCTAACGCTGGGCAAACTTAATACTTAATTTGCAGCTTTGGCAGTCTACCTCTGTTGCTAGCAAGCACTTTTCACACCCCTTGGCCTGAAAGATAAGACTGCGATTGGCTATTCCCATGGAGATGATGGCAAGAGCCTCATTCTGAAGGCCGCGTCCTCCCCTTTGGACCTCAAGCGTGAGCCAATGGCGTTCCTCCATGCAGAGAGCCATTATGAGGTCATCAGATGAGTCTGGGTCAAGCCATAAATCCAGAGGGTTTTTTTATGGACTTAAGAATAGTTTTTTTATATAGGTACAATCAAAACACAATTGATGTGTAATTGGTTCTGGAACATTCTGACCCCCAACATGACCCACAGCAGCCTCCAAGCAACGCCTGCTCCGTCTAGCCTGCAGCCAGAGAAGCTCGCCCTGGTCCAGTCCGGCCCGTAGCTGCAGGCCCGTGTTCCGGTCCGAGGAGTACGCACCGGCCCCCAGCTCTGCACTCCAGTTCCCCACCTTCCACTACCATGGCACATACACAAACATAACGACAAAACAGTCATCGCACCATCATCATCATCATCATCATCATCATCATCACACTCCAATATATATGTTGGCAGAACTTTGCCTCTCATGAACATTCGGGCACTCTCCCTTTTTATCAAGGTGTTCAGGGATGAGTGCTGGGATCGGGCTTGTGGTGGTGGTGGTGGTGTTGGGGTGGTGGTGGTGTTGTGGGTGGTGTTGGTGGTGGTGGTGGTAGTGGTGGTGGTGTTGTGGGTGGTGGTGGTGGTGGTAGTGGTGGTGGTGTTGTGGGTGGTGGTGGTGTAGGTGGTGGTGGTGGTGGTGTTGGGGTGGTGGTGGTGGTGGTGTAGGTGGTGGTGGTGTTGTGGGTGATGGTGTGGTGGTGTGGTGGTGGTGGTGGTGTTGTGGGTGATGGTGTGGTGGTGGTGGTGTTGTGGGTGGTGTTGTGGTTGGTGGTGGTGGTGTGGGTGATGGTGTCGTGGGTGGTGGTGGTGGTGGTGTTGTGTTTGGTGATGGTGTCGTGGGTGATGGTGGTGTGGTAGTGTTGTGGATGCTGGTGTGGTGGGTGATGGTGTCGTGGGTGGTGTTGTGGTTGGTGGTGGTGGTGTTGTGGGTGATGGTGTCGTGGGTGGTGGTGGTGGTGGTGGTGTTGTGTTTGGTGATGGTGTCGTGGGTGATGGTGTCGTGGGTGATGGTGTGGTGGTGGTGGTGGTGGTGGTGGTGGTGTCGTGGGTGATGGTGTCGTGGGTGATGGTGTGGTGGTGGTGGTGGTGGTGGTGGTGTCGTGGGTGATGGTGTCGTGGGTGATGGTGTGGTGGTGGTGGTGTCGTGGGTGATGGTGTGGTTGGTGGTGGTGTCGTGGGTGATGGTGTGGTTGGTGGTGGTGGTGGTGGTGTCGTGGGTGATGGTGTCGTGGGTGATGGTGTGGTGGTGGTGGTGTCGTGGGTGATGGTGTGGTTGGTGGTGGTGGTGGTGGTGTCGTGGGTGATGGTGTCGTGGGTGATGGTGTGGTGGTGGTGGTGTCGTGGGTGATGGTGTGGTTGGTGGTGGTGGTGGTGGTGTCGTGGGTGATGGTGTCACCATCACGTGGGTGGTGGTGTGTTGGGGGTGGAAGGAAACCTGAGCGTGCAGGGAGTAGTTCCCACGCTGACTGCTGCCAGATTTCTTGAGGGCCACGATGAAGGTGCTGAGCGGGTCCTGGTCCACCACTGACAGAGCAGTGCGGCTGTGCAGGACGTCTTTGCCTGAGTTCACGCGATGAGAGCCAAACCACGACAACGCCTGTGAACAAGGAACCCATCAACATCACTCGAAAAGGCCCAACAGCTTCTTAAACGCATGCTGCACATCCACAAATATAATATTTCAGTAATGTCAGTAATTCATTACAAAATGTGGACTCACGGGCTGTGGAGGGCAGAGTCCTAAGAGCATATGGTGCTCCAGGAGGTCTCTGAGGTTAGTGCGTAACTGGGCTTGCAGCGTGTGAGAGGGACACGGGCTGGGAGACACATTCTGGACCCCTGCCTCCACCTGGACAGTGTGGATTCCTCTGGCTCCTTTCTGTCCAGAACAAAGTGCTTCAGCGTCACATCGTATTTGGGTCAATAGGCCATCAAAAGGCCATGCTGCGTTACCTCATACTTCACGCCCTGTGTGATTATCTTGTCACTCCACTTCAGCTCAGCACGTTGCGAGTAGGACGCCTTCCCTTCTTGTGACAACGAGACGCAACCCTCAGCGTCCACTAGAGGGAGCACTGACCGCATCTACAATTCACAGTCGCAGCGTCATTGTGTGTTTAACCTGTTCGTTCATCGTTCCCCTCGTTTTGCACGCGTTGTACTAGCCAATTTTCAAAGTAACATCTAGGATACTTGGTAAAAATGCTCAAAATAGCCCATCGTGTCAGAAAATGTGTCTTACACATAAAATTTCCTCAGAATGCAATGTGTGTGACAAAGAGAATGTAGTATAACTGAAGAAAAAAAATAATAAAATCAAGCTGTAATATTAATCATTTCTTAAATGCTTAAAAACAGAACTGCTGGGGATTAAACTTGGAATAACATGATGGATATCACTCACTTTCAAATATGTCAAAGTATGGCTACCATAGAGAACACAAATGACCACATAAATTACAGCACGTTGTACTGCATTCAAAACACGTGTAACCTGTTTACACTGATAAACTTGATCTATGTGATGTTGATTGTCAGCATCGATTGTACTAAACACTGCCCCCTAGTGGAAACAGTGGAGAATTAGAAGTAAACTCTTCATAGCACTGGCTTTATGCCTGACATCGCAAGCCTTATTACGTATTAGACCAGAGGTGGCCAACCCGTCATAGACCAAGAGCCACTTTTCTTACTGTGTTACGGCAAAGAGCCACATCGTACATGGGCGAGTGTAAATTATTAGCTGTGAAGACAATCAAATGCGTGTTTTCCACTACGCCGGTTTTAAAAGTATTAGCGGCTCGCTAGGCTTGTAAACTAACTGCGCACCACGAAAATGTAGCAGTGTGTCACCCCGTTTGTGCAGGTGAGCCCGCGGACCGGCTGGGGAGCCGCATGAAACCAGGCAAAGAGCCGCATGCGGCTCGCGAGCTGCGGGTTGGCCACCCCTGTATTAGACAGTCATTTCCCAGTTAAAACATTGTGTTTGGGAAACGTAAATGTGGAGTTTGTGGAAGAATGAAGCACGTTTCACTGCACCTGTCCAGGTGACACGAAGACACAAGCCTGTTGACTGCTGGAGTCACTATTCCAGTGCTTATTCAGTGTCAAAGACACGTTCACAGGTGTCCCGCGATCCCAGCAGAGATGGACCTAGGAAACACAGACAGTACAGAGACAGCATTGGTCAAAATCACCATTGACCCGTTAGTAGCAGCTGACTCTTGATTGTTAAGCATCTCACACAGTAACATCCTAGAGAGATTTGCTTCTATAGGAATGATTGTAACCTTATTACCTGGTTTAGATCTGATCTCTCTGGCCATATTCAATGTGCTTAGCTAACACAGATCAGACTCAGTCCTCTAAAGTTACTAGTGATGTTCCCAGAGTTTTGGGCAGCTTTTTTATCATTTACGTTTTACCCCTTTTAAAAAACATATTCCCCTCTTCCACTCACTTCCCTTTCTGATTGTTTCTTGGGAATTAAATATTGGCTTCCATAGACTCTCCTCAAACATAACAGCGATCAAAGAGAGGTCCTCCTCAAAGGTACTGAATCTAGTCTGGCTAACAGTTTTTCCTCTGACCAATGATCATTCTTTTCCATTTCCAATACATTTATATTTATATTTTTAGGGAATTTAGCAGACACACCATGGCCCAAGGAGCAGTTGGGGTTAAGTGCCTTGCTCAAGGGCACTTCACAGCCTAAGGCCTGGGAATCGAACCCAGTGTGAGTGTGTGTGTGTGTGTGTGTGTGTGTGTGTGTGTGTGTGTGTGTGTGTGTGTGTGTGTGTGGAGAGTGTGTGTGTGTGAGAGTGTGTGTGTGTGTGAGTGTGTGCGAGTGTGTGCGTGTGTGTGTTTGTGTGTGCGTGTGTGTGTGTAAGTGTGTGCGTGTGTGCGTGCGCGTGTGTGTGTGGGAGTGTGTGCGCGTGTGCGTGTGAGTGTGTGCGTGTGAGTGTGTGTGCGTGTGTGTGTGTGAGTGTGTGTGAGTGTGTGTGTGTGTGTGTGTGCGCGTGTGCGTGTGAGTGTGTGCGTGTGAGTGTGTGAGTGTGCGTGTGTGCGTGTGTGTTTGCGTGTGAGTGTGTGTGAGTGTGTGTGAGTGTGTGTGCGTGTGTGCGTGTGAGTGTGTGTGCGTGTGAGAGTGTGTGTGTGTGTGTGTGTGTGTGTGTATGCTGGATGCATGGCTGTGATGTGCACCTGCTTGCTGCTGTTGTGTGCTGGGCTGTGTGACAGCGTGTGCAGCTGTAGGTGAGACAGCACAGATGTGAAGGGCTGTTCAAGCTCCAGTGTGGCCTCCACCGCTACGTCTGTGGAGATCCAGGATCCCGCAGCTCTGACCTGCACACACACACACACACACACACACACACACACACACACACACACACACACACACACACACACACACACACACACAAGCACAACACAGACCTCATTATAACACCGCCAGCATAAATTAAAGCAACAATAAATTAAAAACAAAATGCACAAAGTCGGCTGTGCACATCACCGCTGCGAGGAAGACGTCCGCACGCAGGAGACAGAGATGAACTTGCTCATAGGGCATTAAGAGGGAAGTGAGTTCTGGCCCGTGTCTGTCATCACCTGTTCGGTTCCTCCACCCAGAGTCCAGTTGACCAGCACGTCCCCACGCTTGCTCCCCTCCCCTCTCTCAAGACACGCCTCCAGCCTCCACCCATGGGCCCCGGAGCTGGACTTGTCTGATGAGAGGTGTGAGCGAGATTATTCACAGAAGGCCTGGCTAGTCACCAAGACTTTAGCCCACACACATTTGTGCTACTGGCTATCAAAGGACGCTAACCGCTAGCTCAGTGTGACTTATGAGATCATGAGAGCTGATCCTCACTAAGTTTCTTCATTGGTAGGCACTTTAGCTATGAAGGCCATTGTTGTAGTGTGAGAACTGTGTAAGATCATACTAATGCCTCGTGGCCCAAAATATGTCTTGCAGCAATTTAATAATTGAAACATTAAGTTAAGTTACCTCTAATCAAATCACTCATCCCAAAGCAACTTATTTCAAGTTTTACTTTCAAATTAAAAGTCTCTCTATGGGAGAGATAAAAGTGGAAACATGTCATGAATGTGTACTGAACCCATATCACGTGATTTGACGGTTTGTAGGCCTGCAGGTCCAGCCGTGTCCAGATCCGCCCACTCTGTGTGGTGTGTTAAAGAATACGACCCATTCTGCCCTGCGTACTCTGTCTTTACTCGAACACTGCTGGGAACCAACTTCATCTGTACATTCAAAAGTTACGGACAAGACAAGAATGCTTTCACAACGGTGCGGTAGGCAGTACCCACAAATATATTACACACATCTATAGGGCATGGTGATTCTGGAAATGCAGCTAGTGTGTACGTACAATGGTAGAATATATCAAAAGATTGTTTGTTTAACCGTTTCCTTCTAATACCTGTGGTAAAGAGTGGTGAAGCTCTAACATCTGCTTGAACCCCATCTTTGTGTGGGACACCTGTCCTTCAAAACACACCATGGTGCTGCTTGTCAGTAGCTCCGCCTCCCCCTTAATCAACGACGCTGATTCAGCTGTGCAGAGTCGGACACACAAGATTAACGGCCAGGTGGCAAAACAGATGGAAGAAACACACAGGCCAAGTTAAACCTCACCTGTGATTTAGCCCGAAACACACGCGGCACAAAGCGTTGTAAGGAAGAGATGTTGTGGTTAAGGTTCACCATCAGCCCACCGCTAAAATGAAGAGAACGCCGTTCGGAGTCACAACTCGTGATGACAGCATGGTAGAAGCTTATGTAACAGTGTGTAACAGGACATGCGAGTTACTGCTTTTCTAATGTTTATTATGGTAGGTGCGGGTACTGAACCTGGAAGAAAGATGGTGTCCTTGGATCTCAAGTGATGCCAAAGAAACCTCTGAGTTCTCTTCCTCGATGCGAATGGACTCTGTCAGATTGAGCCGTACATCCATCTGCAGTGTGCATAAAGAATGTGTTGATTTGGCTACCTCGGTCCATTCAGAAACACTCTAAATCTTCTAACTCGGTTCTGGTTATCAAATCAGGAAAACGTTATGTGTTCACGCCTAAATAGAGGAACTCTGGGATCATCTCTAACATACCCACAGTGACTGGTCCAGTGCTTCTGAGTAGCAGGACCCTGAGAGATGGTCGGGGCTGGTCCCCACGGTGCAGTTCACCTGTTTAAACAAGCTGGCTGTCAGTTCAGTTTGTCTTCCTCGTAGGAGAGGAGTCTGGAATTTCCCTCTAACAACAAGCCAGCCCACATGAAGAGCACGAGGTCTCCAGGCCTCCCACACCAAAGCTAACATCACGCCTGCCCGTCGCTCCAAAAACACAATTCTTAAAGAAATAAAACTTCTGAGTGCCACGTAAGAGTCCAGCAACTTCGATGAAAGTGAAACAAGAAGAAGGGAGTCCTAACCAGCAGGTGACTGGTGGCTCCCGTGGGTCGCCCTTCTTTCCGCACCGTGACCTTCAGTTCCCGGGCCCCCGCGTGAAGGTGAGCCCTGGCAAAGAGGCCCCTCCCACTGCGGTTCACGTGCACACCCGCGCTGGCCTCGGCAGGGAGCCCTGGCCCGAGGTGGCAATGTACCACAAATCAAACAAATGTTGCTATAATATAATTGTTTGCAGTGTTACCGATGTCCATGGCGTTGAACTTATAAAGCGCATATGCAATATGAAAAAACAGCAGACCTGCCGTCAGTAGCCAGGGGACGGAGTGGGAGATCTGGGCTTGGAGATCCTTCTGCACGTGCTGTCCAGGGCTGCTGTGGATGCTGACGCAGAGCCTGGGCCCCTGGGCCAGTGCACAGAGCCAGGGCCTCTCCCACACACGTGTCCCCCCAGAACCATCGTCCTCCAGCCCACGTGTCAGCTCCACTCCGTACACGGCCTCATCCACCGATACCATCAGCTCCCCTAGAGAACACCAGCGGGCAGTTGAAGGGTTATACAACACTCCAGTTTAATTGTGAGTCTTCAGTGGACCCTACTGCACTGCATAAAGGTTCAGTGAGACATTAGACATTTATTTTTCATTATGTCGGGCTTCGTTTTGGGGGTGTCTGCAGCCTACCCTTAGCGAGAGCCGTTGAGTGATTGAAAAGGCAGATTGCGCTGGAGATATGTGGCAGCCCGGGAAAACCGGGAAGTGAGATGTTTAGGTGGCCGGAGAAAGACAGCTGGAGCCATGGATCACACATGACTGCAGTGCTCAGCTCAGCTCGGAACATCTCCTCTCTCTTTCCCACTACACACATGCCAGAGAAACTGAAAGAGCACAGTCATGGCAGACAACAAGCCTATAAATGGAGCAGTTTTAGATGAAACATCCACAATATTAAAGTAAAATTAACAACATATAACCTATTTGAGGAAGCATTGGCACTGAGGTGAATGTGGCCGTCTGCGATCACCACAGGAAGTAGTGTTTGCTGAAAGCTTAGGTCGAAGACGACTGCACGAACACCCGTCACTACAGTGTTGGCTAGGAAGACATCCAGCCTAGCATTCTTCTTGCCATCCGTCCCAATAAATATGGAATTGTGGGTTTTACCATCAGTAGACCTCTTGACTGTTAAATATGCCTGGAAAAAAAGTCCATTGACATGTGCAGATCATGTATCATGATGAACGGTGTGGTTTGCATGCAAATATATAAATGGCAAAAAATTATACTATTAGTAGTTTTTACATCGTAATCTGTATCATCCATGGTCACTTTTCCCTTTGCAGAATATTCTGATTCCATACTTATCCAGTGATTTTTCAGCAAACTGGCATCTAGGCTTATGGAAGACGGAAGGTCCAGCTGTAATAGAATGGGTGTTGTTCAGTCAAGCAACCCAGTAAAGACAGACCAGTAAAGGAATAATTAGAGGTGAGAGCTAGCTGAAGATTACTGTAAAAGGTACAGAGCAAGTATAAGAACAAATGGAACACAAGTGAAGCTGGAATGAAGCAAAGCGTTATGTGAGAAATAAGTTATCTAGGATCGTTAAAAATAGAGATGTAGATAGACAGATGTAGACGTAGATGTAGTTGTAGATAGACAGATGTAGATAGACAGATGTAGATGTAGATGGACAGATGTAGATGTAGATGTAGATGTAGGTAGACAGATGTAGATGTAGATAGACAGATGTAGATGTAGATGTAGGTAGACAGATGTAGATAGACAGATGTAGATGTAGATAGACAGATGTAGATGTAGATAGACAGATGTAGATGTAGATGTAGGTAGACAGATGTAGATAGACAGATGTAGTTGTAGATAGACAGATGTAAACAGACAGATGTAGATGTAGATGGACAGATGTAGATGTAGGTAGACAGATGTAGATGTAGTTGTAGATAGACAGATGTAGATAGACAGATGTAGATGTAGGTAGACAGATGTAGATGTAGACAGACAGATGTAGATGTAGGTAGACAGATGTAGATAGACAGATGTAGATGTAGATGAACAGGTGTAGATGTAGGTAGACAGATGTAGACAGACAGATGTAGACAGACAGATGTAGATGTAGATAGACAGATTTAGATGTAGATGTAGACAGACAGATGTAGGTAGACAGATGTAGATGTAGATAGACAGATGTAGATGTAGGTAGACAGATGTAGATGTGGGTAGACAGATGTAGATGTAGATGTAGATAGACAGATGTAGATGTAGATGTAGGTAGACAGATGTAGATAGACAGATGTAGATGTAGATGTAGGTAGACAGATGTAGATGTAGATAGACAGATGTAGATGTAGTTGTAGATAGACAGATGTAGACAGATGTAGATGTAGATAGACAGATGTAGATGTAGATGTAGATAGACAGATGTAGATGTAGGTAGAAAGATGTAGATGTAGATAGACAGATGCAGGCCCGTAGCCAGCATTGTGATGGGGGGGATCTTTTTCCCCCAAAAGTGGAGTGAGGGGGGGGGGGGTTATGTCTTATATGTTTCCTCTATGCTGCGCCTATAGCGATCGATCGCCAGTGGTTGGCGCCAGAGCGAACTAGTAACTCAGTGGGTTTTCCATCCACCGAGTTTTTGCGCATTTTGAAAATGCGCATGAAAAAAGCTGGATGGAAAAAGACCAAAATTCGAAAAATGCCCCAAATATCGCAAAAAGATGTTTACGATAGGAGGAGGTGGAAAAGTTAGACTATCGCATCGCCAAAATTCGGAAAAACTGGATGGAAAAGGGTTTTTCGCATAAACGATGACGTATCATGCCTCAAGTCAAGTGGTTCTGTACATGATCGCGATGTAAATATGGCAAATGCATACAAAAACAGTTCTGGAGAGAGCAAAAATTGAATTTAACTTCTCCATGTAAAGAAAAGAAAAAGAAAAAAATGTTTCACAACCTCAACGTGCAAAAATGCGTAACTGCCAGATGGACGTAAAACCACTATTGTTTGGCGTCCTCTCACGTGATCTAAAGTTTATTCGCATAACTGTAATGAATGGAAACAAGGCTTAATTCACATTTTTTTCTGCCGAAACTTGGAAATTGCGCATTATTTTTTCGAAAGGTTTGGATGGAAACCCGAATCATAGATGTAGATCGAAGATAAATAAACTAGATTTTTTTCAGCGTGAGAAATCGGATGTATGGCGTGAGAGCGTGCGAAAACGGTCAAATGCGCGTGTCTCACGCTCATTGCGTGAGAGTTGGCAACACTGTTATAAGTTTGTTGTGAGTTTATTGTTGCTGTCCTTATTTGTTTGTCTGTATATTCACCGGAGATTAACAATTAATTCATTGAATAGCCTACCTATCTTGAGGGGCATGTGTGTACGGAGGGAGGGTGCGGGGGCGGGGGGGAGGGGGGGGGGGATCGAACGAACCCTTCGATCCCCCCTGGCTACGGGCCTGAGATGTAGATGTAGTTGTAGATAGACAGATGTAGATGTAGATGTAGATAGACAGATGTAGATGTAGATGTAGGTAGACAGATGTAGATAGACAGATGTAGATGTAGATGTAGGTAGACAGATGTAGATGTAGATATGTAGATGTAGATGTAGGTAGACAGATGTAGATAGACAGATGTAGATGTAGATAGACAGTTGTAGATGTAGGTAGACAGATGTAGATGTAGATAGACAGATGTAGATGTAGATGTAGGTAGACAGATGTAGATGTAGATAGACAGATGTAAATGTAGATGTAGATAGACAGATGTAGATGTAGATGTAGGTAGACAGATGTAGGTAGACAGATGTAGATGTAGATAGACAGATGTATATGTAGATGTAGGTAGACAGATGTAGATGTAGGTAGACAGATGTAGACAGACAGATGTAGATGTAGATAGACAGATGTAGATGTAGATGTAGGTAGACAGATGTAGATGTAGACAGACAGATGTAGATGTAGGTAGACAGATGTAGATGTAGGTAGACAGATGTAGACAGACAGATGTAGATGTAGATAGACAGATGTAGATGTAGATAGACAGATGTAGATGTAGATGTAGGTAGACAGATGTAGATGTAGATAGACAGATGTAGATGTAGATGTAGTTAGACAGATGTAGATGTTGATAGACAGATGTAGATGTAGATAGACAGATGTAGATGTAGATGTAGGTAGACAGATGTAGATAGACAGATGTAGATGTAGATAGACAGATGTAGATGTAGATGTATGTAGACAGATGTACAGTAGATGTAGGTAGACAGATGTAGACAGACAGATGTAGATGTAGGTAGACAGATGTATACAGACAGATGTAGGTAGATGTTAGACATCTGAATCTCTCAGGCTTCAATCTAAAAAAGTAAAAGCAGATGATGATTTAGAACAGCTAATGCTAAAGAAACAGAAAAAGAAGAAGAGGAAAAAGAAGCAGAAGAGGAAGAAAAAGAGAAAGAAAAAGAGGAAGAAGACAACCCTATTTATTAACCTGCAGCAACTGAGTGAAGTTGAATTTGACTGCAATAGTTTGCTGAGAAGCTTCATTATGAAGTTGGAGCTGACCAAGAACTACCAGCCTCTCCTCCTTAGCAGTCCATAGTCTCCCACGCAGCTGATGAACAGTCTGTAAGAAGAGATCACGTTGGGTCCAAACAAGAATGAAGGAATAAACTGAGTTTTACGTCAGTGCATTACAATCATCAATATATTACAATCTACATCAATGCATGCTTAGACTATTTAATAGCCTTTAGATGCTTTCCTGATATACTGCAGTGTTAAATTTTTGCATTTTAATTTTTACGAATTAAAGTATTCATCATGTAACTTTTATTTATTTCACGACAAGTTTTTTTTTTTTCATACTGACCTGGTTATTTAGAATACTGATGCAAATCTCTGAGTCTCGTGGGACATAGTCCAAGTTAAATGAATGAATCAGGGAGGAACACACCTAAACACACAGAACATTAGTGGCGAAGACTGGGTCAACAATCCCCTCTGACTTGAGAATGGCCAATGATGGACCAGAAACAACAACAGGATCTACTGTAACAAATAGTGATTGGTCAGATGGAACTCACGTGAGGATGCTGAGATCGAGATCCCAGGGTCAGTACGTGAATGGCTTTTCTGTTGTCATGAAGCAGTGTTTTGGACTCAAGGATATAGATTCCTTTAAGTACATCAACAGTGAAGGTTTCCTGGAAGAGCAGACTCTGAGGGAGGAACCTTAATGGCTGCCTGTATGTTTGCAGACAACCAGTATAAACGTTATCTACTCAAATGTTATTACCATCTGCTCTGTTATTGTTTCAGTGTCCATTACCAAGAAACGTCGTTATTAGCATTGATATCACATTGAACGAGCAAAACACAGAAAACATGAACATGAAAATATAAAGATCAAAGCTTTCCATAAAGACCTGAAGTGTAGCGCCCATCTTTTTTTATAAAAGTGTTTGTCCTTTCTCATCTCTTCCACTCTGCCTCCCATCTCCAGCTCTAGATATGAAGTGTTTTGTTCCGAGAGAGTCACACTCATAACCACCAGCTTCTTCTTTAATTTCTGCAACAAAAACAGAAATTAATTTACAGACGTTCCCTCACCAGAAGGAAGAAGGATTGGATGTGTAATGATGCTTAAGATGCTTCATTTGGTCAAGGTGAGCTATTAGTAGGATCTTCTATCCGGTACCTTGTCCAGAGTGTTGAGTCTTGCAGAAATGTTGAGGGTCTGCTTGCCAAAACTTGTATTCACAGCCAGAGTCTTCAGCTCTTTTCCACTGCCCAGTAAAATCTCCCCTGTCATGGCTGGCGTCCAGGCTGTGCTGACGGAGCATGAAGCATTAACGCTGTGTTTTCCCAGCATGCTCTGGGCTCCAAACTGGAGGAAAGGTCAAGCCATGCGTGGGTTAGTAGTCTGTTAGCAATGCTAATATTTAGGTCGTCCCTTGTACTCTGCATTTTAGAATCTAGTCACAATCTGATATGGACAGAACGTTGGGTGAACGATGCTTTCAGCAGAACTGTTTCTACCAGAGTACACAATACACAAGATACACAAGTACACCTTAAGATAGGTGACGGCAGGTGTGAAAACATGTAACTGGCCCTCCACATCTCTGCTTCTCTCTCGGAAGAGACCCTCCATCACCAGGTTGTGAATGGTGATCCACTTGCGGGTGGTGATGTCTGACGTAAAGCGGGTGGCGCCATACTGGGGTTGAGTCAGTTTGTGAGCCACGTGGACATACAGCCAAGGGGTGTCCATGTTGAAGGACCCTGTGGGTGGAGGGTCTGATGCTTAGCACGTTAACCATGACACAAGTCCTTTCACAGTACGGTTTTCCTGGAAATCTCTGCTCCAAATGTATGATATGTTGTAAGTGTGGGGCTCTTGGGGGGGGGGGCGGGGGGCGATATATCTGTACCTTCCCATTTGCGCAGTGAGGCTTTTGCTGACATGTCTTTCCAATGAAGCCCAGCCACCAGGGGAATCTGGTCATTGTAGTTGACCTTAAGGTGGGTGCTGCTCTCAGATTTCCTTCTTTTCTGGTGGGAATGTAAGAGCTGGGTTTTGTAGTTCAGTTTTTGTTCTGGTATTCGTAGGCTGAACTAGAGAACCAAGACAGAACATTAATTTTATTAACCCAGCTTTAGAACTGACATCATACTATATTGTTTTAAATTAAGAAAACATTATTAGTCAATGCATTAATAAATTTTGTTTGATTTTAATAAGCCATGTTTAGAAAAGGGTTCACCTCAAGAGCATAACTCGTGAGACTTGGTCCAGACTGGTTCCTTATTGACTGACTCAGAAGGACTCTGTCTTTGTTGCTGGCCTGGTTCCAGTGTTTGCCATAGCTCAGATCCAGGGAAGACTGGATATGAATTGGACTCCTTTCATGTCTGAGCTGTATCTGTAATTCAAAATGCACAATAATGGACAAAGCACATATAAAAAAAATCAATGATAGTGAGAACCTATTGAGGCAGGATTCGTTGATGCTACCTTGTGGTTAATGGAGGAGATGTGGGAACACACAAACTCGTGCTCCACTCGCACGCTGTGCTGTTCCTCATCCTGCCTGACCTCCTCTCTCAGGTTCTGAGACGTGTGACACTCTCCCATATTGTCCTCTGTGAAAACACGAGGGTCCTGATGATCGAACCCCCCCAGACGTGTTCCAGTCCCATCGGGATGGTTCTCTCACCTGATAGGCCGTATCTGACCCGGGAGCCCAGGCTCCAGTCTGGCCCCCTGCGTCCCAGCATCCCCAGGATCCTCATAGTAAGTACGTTAGGTAAGAAGATCCCAGCATCCATGGAGTACTGCCTCTGGCCATCATCCTGCCTCCGCCCCAGCTGAACTGTGAGTGAAGTCACATTCAACATTAATTTCATCCGATATCTGTGGCGCATAAAGGAACGCAACTTTCGCTCTTCAATAATATGAGCTAAATTCCTTAGCTAAAAACATTAATATAAAATGGGGGGGGGGGGGGGGGGGGGGGATGCTGTTTAAAATTCTTTCCCAACCCTTGATGATTAATTATTAATCACCCACTACCGACATCTTCAAATAATCATGCAATATTGATAAGAATAAAAATATTGAAGTTCTAATATCTTGCCTGAAAACGAAGCATCTTTACTGAAGACATTTCGTAGCTTAGCAGATACACTGATCTTCTTGCTTGGTCCATGTGTGACATTGACAGACAGTAAGACTGGAAGCCCATTAGCTGCAATCTTGGCCTCCAGTTCATAGTGAGTTCGTGTTTCTGATGGAAAACTCGTTGTCTCCTTCAATCCCTGATGTCCAGAGCAAGAATAAGTGGTAGACAGATGAAATTTACTGCTTTAATAAACTTGATAAAATGCAATCTAAAGGTAGCAGTCCAACACGTTTAAAAGCTTTGATCTGGTAGAATGCTGCTAGCTAGTTACCTTGAGATAATAATGGTAGCTGTCATCTACAAGCAACTCAGCTCTTCCCGAACACAGACCGTTCAGTTCAGTGAGCTGCCCTGTGGTAAAAACACATGAAACTAAAGTTAACTTTTAGTAATTTGATTGTGTATCAGAGTGCACATTCTGTATGTACGCATATGTTGCATGTATTATTTTTTCTGATATGATAAATCCATCACCTTGAATGAGGATGGTTTTCAGAGGATGGGTCATTTTCAGATTGAGTCTGTGAGGACTGAAACTGAAGTCCACAGAAACATCTCGTGGAATAGAAGATTGTGGTGTGCCAAGGAAAATGAGCAGATTGGCTTCCAGTGGAATCCACGAGTTTTTCTGAAACATGCAAACAAGAGCAATTCCACATAAAAGAAACAAGTGAGTATATGTTTGTATCTTCTATACTGAAGTGGAGGTTAAATTACTCTTGCCCAGATTTACCTTAAGAACAAAAGCATACGCAGCCTCTAATATGTACTTTTGAAGACCTTTGTCCAGTTTTTGAAATCTCAGAGTGAACAGCACTGGGCCAGGTTGGGGAACGTCTCTCCCCATCAGAGACACAGGATAGGTGACATCAGAGCACAACTGCCATCCAAGCATCTTGGACCCTGGGGCATGATAAAGAAAGATAAAGATATTTCTGAATGTCTTATTGAAACAAAAGGTGATCAATTATTACTGGTACTATAAGATATCGATTGTACATGTTTTGGGGGTGCATGTGGTCTTCTCCTTGAGGGTCCTCGAGGTACTGAGCTCCTCTCTACTCTCTCCACTCACGTGATACATTCTAGAGCTGTTTCAAGACGAAGATTGATAGTCTATTTTAGATTCATAGCCAACATTTTTTGTTACTCTGTCTGTATGAAACACAATGACTTCAGACCTAAAGAATATAACATCCATGACATCTTCAGGTACGTTGAGGACCATCTTTAGACTTTGTCCATTGTGCATATATGCACCTCCATCCAAGCTGGTGGAAGACCTGACCTGGGTGGCCCATTCCATCCCTGCTCGTCCAAGTGCTCCATCCACACCAATTCTGGCTGAGATGCCAGCATACGCGCTGTTTGAAAGGGTAAAGCACAAACGAGAAAGCTCACTTCACATCACAGCTGAAGACACCTGGCAAAACTCTCATAACTAATAAGACTTCATGTTTACTTTGGTTTTATATAGCCAGCCAAGGAGAACTGAGACAAGTCTTTATAGCTAGCAGTGCCCTTTACTCCAAGAGAATAGAAAGAGGAAATGTTGATGCTCAGCTTGATGGGCACCCCAGACAGTGATGGTAAGACCAATTCTTCCACAAGCGCAATTGCCCTGTAGTTTAATTTGACCTCCTGACCCTGAGATGAAAAAAAAGATTACACAGATGCAAGATATATCATTTTAAGAAAATGGCGCAAATTGACACTTACAAGCATTTTGGCAACTGATTCATTCTCAGAATACAACCAAAAGCCACTTTATATTATTCTAAGAAGCCACCTCCTGCAAACATCTTACACAAGTTCTCTCTCACCTTTAACAGCTTCACGGTGAAACCTGCTAAGCTAAGTGACAAGTCTCTCATTTGGCCAATGAGTTCATTGCAGGTCATGAAGGAAATATCACTGCCGAACATCTTCACATTAATCCAACATCGGAACTCGCTGTGCCTCCTCTGTCCTGTGGACTTAAACAAAACGCTCAGTCATTCCTGATGACAACAACACCCACCAAATCGCTACCCACCGCACCCTCACCTTAGCTTTTAGGGGGTTTAAGATGGGGCAGGTCTCATTTTTGTCCAGTCTTTCTTCTGGGTCTGACCACTTCTCCTCACTTCTTTCCCCCCTATTCCCCCTTTTTCCCCCATGTGATGTTGATTGTGTGCCATCAGCAGGTTTTCCGTTATGAGAGTCATGACCTTCAAACATTCTCCAGAGAAAACGCTCTGCATTTTCCATCCTTAGAGAAACCTGAAATCGACACAGGAAGACAATGAGTGAAAATATCACCCTTTGCTGCAAATTGCATAAGATGAAGAAATTATTATTTTGCAACCTCTAATAGATTAAATGATCTGCCCAAGATGTGAACGGTCATGTTAGACATAGCAGAACGGGGCAAAAAGGACATGGGAGAGAAAACCAGAGCTCCTTCAACGTTGGTGACAGCCACGCCTTGCAAACACAAAAACAATGGCATTAAGGACACTACAAAAACAATATGAACATGGAAAAAATGTTTATTCATAAGCATTAACCTATAGGTAGTCGTTGATAGATACCAGTGTCCATTGTAAAATCCATGTGTGAAGAATACTTCCAGGGTTCAGCATCAAAATCTTTACTGATGATATCGTGTGGCAGTGATTCCATTAGATCTTTCTTCAGCGGGTCTTCTGTCTTCTGGAGATTGGTGAGGTGACTCCAGACGAAGGATCCAACTGAGTGGAAATTGTGCCAGAATTTATTAGGATGAACCATAAATGGAAATTACCACACGTAGCGGTTTCAGACATACTGTTCAATGCTAATACCTTGAGTGGATGTCTCATTTCTTAAGGTAGCCCTTACGGTTTTGAACACTTCCTGGTCGGGACAGGACATGAGCTGTTGATAAGCAGCAATCCTAACCTCCACGTCCTCGTGCTGGCGCTGGTATGCCCAAGTTAGAACTCCTCGCTGAAGAAAAATTTGCATTTTTTGAACTTTTCCTGTGATCTACCAGCCATTTCTGTGTCAAGCCTAGGCTTATGCAAAGGACACCATTGTCTGACTTCAATTTTGTAAGCTAACATGTTTACAACTATTATAAAACCATATATTTCTGCATAAATACACACTTCACTGTGGCAGGGGAAGCGTCTGAAGGCTTCCACAGCGGCTAGTCGGAGTTCTAGCGGTGTGGAGAGGTTGCGGATGCAGGTGTTCAGCTGAGGTGTGAGGGTCCCAGCGGCTGCACCGATGTTCCCCACTGCTTTCAGAACATGCAGCACCTGCGTCGAATAAAAGAAGAGGTCCGATTAGTCTTAATGGAAGCCCGTGAAAGCATGTGTCTTTTGTTTGACGGTACCTCTGTGATTCCTGGAGCTTCCTGGCCTCCACAGCCAGACTCAAGGCTTCCCTTCAGAACGTGTACAAACTGCTGGACTTCAAGAATTTGGTTACATGAAGTCTGAACTTTTTGACAAAGGCGGTACACCAGTGAGGATAAAGCCAATATCGTCTTTGGACGAAGCAGAGGGTACTTCAGCAGACCCTGGAGAAGAAGATGCCAGATAAATGAGGGTGTCCAGGTGGTTTTTGCTTTTTTGGTTTATTGCTTTGCACGACCTTCCTGTCTTCAGAAGCAGAAGAGCTTACGCTAATGTGGCTGATCATGGACGGCGAGGGATGGGAGGCAAACGTGATGGCACCGAGGAGAGAGACCACGTGATCACGGTCGATCTCCTCGTTGAGGATGAGGCTAGTTGTGAAGTGGACACATGCCTCAGAACCACAAGCAGGAAGTGCCTCCAACAGAGGCTGCCTGTAAAAACAATAAAACATAAAATAGTATATAATTAAACACGATCAAGACATGACGAGGAGACTGACAAGTTTGTCGCAACTACAGCTGCATTTTTGATTACAAGACATAATGCAGATGCTCCTGTATATCAAGCTTAACTTTTTCAGTTCACTGAGATGTTTCCATAAAACAGAAATGGTCTTATTGAAATGCATTGCGCTTTAATCAACTGACAGATAACCAAGAACTTGAACACTTGAAGACAGTGCGAGACACTGACCAGTCATCACGGCACTTAAAGGAGATCTCCTGCCAGATGTCCTTCAGCTGCTGTAGGCTCAGGGATCTCAGCTGGAGAACCAAACTCAGAAAAAGTTCTGATTGCTAGGATACAGCAGAAAAAAGAGACCCAGACACAGTGAATGCATGATCTGACCATTGAAGGCATGCTGTCAGACCATGAACCACGAACCAGGCCCTGACCTGTTGCTGGTCAGCTGAGTGAGCACACAGCCTCCTCACGGTGCCTGAGACCTCCTGGGCAGATCGTGGCCCGCCTCGCGTTGGGTTCTCACTTTCCACTTTGAACCTTAGGTCAGTCAAATAACCTTCATCTTGCAGCCCTTGGCAGAAAACGCACAGCTCTCATTAGCCCCCCACATATAGTCCGATGAAAAAGTCTTACTTTCAAATTGCTTAAATCCACTGTCAATCGGATACCCATCAAGTTACCTGGATCTACTGGGATCCCCTCCAGGGTTCTGAGAAGATTCAGAGTGGAGACTGTGCTGGTTTGCACCTGGTCCATTGACCCCGAAAGAGGCACCAGTGCCACCGTCTCCGTGCAGTTCACCTTGTCCATCACGGCTGGGCCATGAAGCTGGGTGCATTTAACACTGGCGTCCACTGTCTAAAAAGAAGCATGTGGAAAATGAAGCGCACTTCAAAATGAACTGTTCACAAGACCGCTCAAAATACGAAGTGCAGTGTGTGATGAAGAACCTGGACCTACCATGCCGTCCTCGATTGGTACCGACTGCCACCAAAAATCATTAACGCGCTCTGTGAGACACTGCTGCACATGCCGAGTCTTCACCAACAAAGGTCCCTTCAGCTCGTAGGAGCTCATGCAAGTGCCATGAACATCAGTCTATGGAAACATGAGAGTCTGATCTGAAGAGTTTTCCACCAGTAAAGGACATCAGTAACAGGTTTGATACTTAAAAACTGCAATCTGTAGAACATTAGAATGAGTTTAATAGCAAGTATTTTTCAAGAAGAACATGTTTTTAAAATACAGCGCACATGTGTGTGAGGGGAGCAAGCCATGTATTGAGATGTTTGACCGATGGTCTTCACCTCTTTCACTGTTTCCTGGGCTCGTCCAGAGTGGGAGGTCTGGAACATGCTCAATATGGCTCTCTTGATGTTGAGAGTCCACACCTGCTCTGCCTCCCGGGGACACAGGCCTGTGACCTTTCCTCCTTGGAGCAGGAAACGCAGGGGGTTCTTCTCCAGTGCCTCTCTGCCAAAATCACAAACACCAGATGGGCCATCACCATCTTAGCCTGTATGAGATGACTGCAGGCCATCTCGCTGCCTCAAAGGTCCTGTGCTGAGCATATATGAAGCAGTCCATTGCTCTGAGCTTGGGGCACTGATGACTTTATATAATACATCAGTCTAATTTAACTCTATGTTTTACCAAGCAATGACATACAGATGTAGTTGCTTTAGCCATTTTCAGAGGTGCTTAGAAATGTTATTAGCCAGGACATAGTGAATCAGAAAATGAAACAATATTACCACAAAATAAGCACAAAGACAGAGACATACAATGAGAAAGAGAGACTTGCAAAGAGACATACAGTGAAAAAGAGACACAGTGAAAGACATACAGTGAGAAAGAGAGACATACAGTGAAAAAGAGAGACATACAGTGAGAAAGAGAGACATACAGTGAGAGACATACAGTGAAAAAGAGAGACATACAGTGAAAGACATACAGTGAGAAAGAGACATACAGTGAGACGGTCATACGGAGAGGAGCATCAGATACTGAGAGAACATGTAGTAAATAAAAAATAGAGATGAGAGATCCTCTCGAGATCTTTTACGTTACCTCATGTTTTTCTGACGTAGCACAGAATTGTCCCTTTTTAATGAACTTTGCTTAATTTGGGGATTCCTAAGCTGAAAAAGATAAAAGGTCACAAAACGGGACAAGCTCCCACTGAATCTGCTAATATGAGCAAATCACAGGCCTCAACTCGAATGTCCAGGGCCTTAAACATACCACCTCCGCATCGAGGTCTGAGAGCAGAAGGTTCAGAAATTCTGTTTCTCCTAAACTACTAAAATCGTACATTTCTCAGCAGCGTGATACATGACAAATCTGAGGAAGAGAAGTGCAGGAAAACACCAGGGAACTCCTGGACGGCAGCTTTTGTTGTTGTTAGACTCCAGAAAACACAGCTCTGTAGGAGGCATCTGCACTCTGCCATCACCAGCTGTATTTATAGAAGTAGCCACGGTTCATTCTGACACAGACAATTCAGCATTCACAACTGACTACAAATGAATCCACACGTTTACCTTGTTTATTAACTTGTTATTCATTAAATACAACAAAGACAGGAAAGTGGAACGTGAAGAGAGAAAATATCAAGTACAAGTTGGAATATACGAGAGATGTACCCTTAGGACCATATCCGGGCATCCAGGAATGGTGCTGATGTCGACCACGCAGTCGAACGCTAGCTGACAGCTTCCTTGAGAAGAGTCTTTTAGGGAGCTGGTGACGCTGGTGCTGAACCTGTACGTGTGCTTCTGTCCTCTCTGCATATTCCATGGAACTGAAAGCATACAACATTAACACGGCTCGTCGCCCCTTAAAGGAAAACCCTGACATTTCGGTTTGATCACTGGAAGATCAGGAATCGTTTCTGAAAATATGCAATATGACAACAGCTAGCGCTTTCCTCATAAAGTGTCTCACCAGAACAAGCAGACTTGCACAGATGATCCTGCTGGACTTTATGGCATTCACCTAGTATGGAAATGTGACATCATGAGCAGACACAAAGCCACATCACCAGGTTTAAATAGTTACATCAATTTAAAAGTGATAATCATCACAAACAGGAGGAGTTGTATTTTTCCCCCCCAAAAAATTGCAGGATTAACATCAAACTATTACATTTTTGTGAATAATACCTAGTCAAATACCTTACAGTGGTTTTTGTGTTCAGACCCCTTTGCTAAAACAAGCGCAGGTTATTATGGACATCTGTGCAATACTCTAAAGGTTTCACTCTCAAGGTTTCAGTTCTTCAGGCACTTGGAATCAAAGCAACTTTGCAAATAAGTCCACTCACCAGTGAAGATATTGATCACAAATATTATGCAGAGATCTCGAAACAACAGAAGACCCAGAGAAGGCATGACCTCGAGGAACCGTAATCACCACAACGGCTCAAGCTGAACCCACTCAGGGCAGAACATTCCAGAAGAGACGAATGCATCAGTGAATGAGGTGAGAAGACTTAAGCCTATGGAAACCACCAGGATTCACAGAAACCAATCAGAGGAAAGTTCCCCAGCAGGACACATCAACTCCAATGGCACAACCAACTAAACCCCAAAGCACAGCAGTGATCACAAGGCCAAAGTCAAATTGACTGGATTCCACTTCTCTCCTGAACACACTTCAAAATGCCTAACAGAGAAAAAAGGTGTATGTATTGTCTGTGAATACGTTTTGATGACTCATGCTTATGTCTAAATGAAGGCCTTTGTTTGCTTAATTCTGCAGCTGGCCTTGGGTAGAAGACACAAGTTCTGGTGTCCTAAATTGGTATTTAGCAATAATTCGTACTTTCAAAGAAACAGACAATTTCCTATTTCTTGTGAGAAAAGTTTGAGAAATGTTTTATTCTAGTAATAAAAATTATTTGCTATGGAAATAATCATGTCCATAGACCGTCGTCTTAAGTGCAAGGTTGCAAGATTTAGACTTTATCTCTTGATATGAAACTTGGGCATTAAACAATACCACGATCCAAAGCCCGGCACGGTAATGCAGGCTGACAGCTATAACTCTGGCGCCATCTACTGGTGCACATATTCTTCGAGGATGACGTAATCAAAGAAAGCGTATTAGATTTGTGCACGTCAGGTTTTGCTTTACACTGACATTTTTCTGTTTATGTCGCAGTTGTAATGAGTACTGAAGAGTTATGCTCACCAAAACCGTAATAACCGAATTATTAAGCATTTATAAATCTATACACTTGTAGCGAGGGTCAAAATGGTTTTATTTGTAATTAGTTATAGTCTGCTTTGTCAGGAAATTCCACGAAAACTGCCAATCCCCTTCTCATTCACAGATATAGGATCATTACATTTCACCAAATGAAGGCAGGAATACAAGTAAACAGCCATGCTTTCCCACTGTTAACCTCATTAGACTTGCTACAGCAGTTTGAGAGCTTTCTTTTTTAACTCAAAACATCTGGTGACGGACTTGTTTGCATAATTAGGATTATATAGCTGAATATAGCGCGAGCTGGCGCGTTGCTACCGTGGTTGCACTCGGTGTGTACTGCAGGCTGGTCATTCTGCCTTGTCAGCACGTATTTACATACCGTTCCTTGAATCGTAGCCCATATATTATTTATTTCAATACATTGAAACAGATAACATATATCTGTCTTCTATATATTATCTGTCCAAGTAAAAAATAATAAAAACAATAAAAAACACGATAAACCATTCCCAAGGTTTATTTGTTCTGAAATGACACAATGACAATCTTAAAACACATAGCACAGGTCTCATTACAGTTTAAATATTACATTGCCTGCATTTTTGTGGTATATTAACATAGATATTGCATAAATTTGCTTTCTTATGGATAATAAGGCATGAGATTCTCGAGAATATTTCCTTGAAACGCAGTTCAGTACTGTTCAGTATAGTGCAGTACAGTTCAGTATAGTGCAGTACAGTTCAGTACAGTTTCGTGTACAGAGGGACGTCAATGTCTGTGAATAATGAATATCTGCGCCAGAAATGGAATTCACAGTCAAGGCAATTTCTTAGCGTGAGGGAATCGGGCTTTGACTAAACAAACAACGTACATTTGATCACAGGGCCGGACATCCTGTAAGCATCCCGCCCTAAATTTCACGGGTCTAAAGTGGGACAGTAGCCAACCTCCACGCCCCCGACACATGGGCGTTCACCCAAGACCCCAGGCGGAGGCCCGACGGGCCACGCTAACGACACACACGCAGTCCGGTTCTCTCGGACAACATCGCGCAAAGGCAACACCGAGCAACGTTCAGATATCAACACAATGACATAACCGTCACCGATTGCGCATTGCGCCGTCTCCCCCATCCCCCCCCCCCCCCCCCGTCATTACTCAAAGTTGTTTAAAAAAATAAAACCTGTGTTTCCTTATCACCGCTGAACCACGACGTGCTAAAAACACATCGTCCCTAATGACAAAAAAAAACCGCATATACAACACGTTCCGGATTTTCACGATCGTTTAGTTAAGCTGGGCGTACACTGTACGATATTTTAAATCGTGTACTCAGCTCCAGCTCAAACTGTACGACTAAATCGCAGGGTTTAAAAGTTCACAGCTCACGATTCATATACTCACACTATACGACCCGACGCTCTCATGCGATCTCACGAGGAGCGATTTGAATTTCAAACATGTTTGATATTCTTGCGACGCTGCGATTTCTGATCGGGAGTTGGTCGTGAGGTGTGAATCGCTCCTCGTTTACCTGTGTAAACTATACGATGCACGACACGCGATTGAGCAGAAACTCGGCCCGATCGAAAAATAGTCGCACGAGTGAAAAATCGGCTGAAAATGGGCCAAAAATCGCACAGTGTACGCCCAGCTTTAGTCAAAAGCAAAGTACACGCTTTCGTAACGACCCGGGTTCGCTCCACGCCCGCTGCGCGCGCGTCAGGCTGCGACGTCACGGGCTGCGTGTTCCCTCTACCGGGGGGGGCGCGTGCGTTTCCACCGGCTTTAGCGCAGACACAATGAGACCAGCAGCGATGTAGGACACCACGTTGGGGCCTGAGAGCGCAGACACGTTGCTGGGATCCTTTTTTTTAACGTTTATTTTTTGATGAGTTATACGCACGTTTTGATTCGCCGTGTTCGCGTTCGCTCGGTTCCGAGAGCGACGGTCGTCGCTGCGTAGAAATAAAAAGAGGGTGCACCGGTCAACAAGTTTTAAGTTTACCAGAATCACCCGAGCGGATCAGGAAACGAGGTTCGTACTTCGCTTTGTTGTCCATCGTAATTACTAGCAAGATATAATGTCGATGTTTGCATATTCGGATTATCTCGCCGCCGAATGTCTGGTGTCGATATCCAGCGGTCCCGTGCTGCATCGGCCCACCCCGGTGGCTGCGGCGGTCCGGGCCACTCCTCGAGGCCTTCCCCCCGGAGAACCGGACGGGTCGAGCGAGGACAGAGAGGTACGCGAGACCCTCAGACTGGAGGGGTCCAATATAACGACGGTGGCGGAGATCCTCACGGACCTCCACGGCAAGTTCCGACCCATGTCGGCCTATTCCGAGAGCAGCAACTCCTCGTGCGGGGAGAGCGGCTACACCACGTTGTCCGACTCCACCACCCCTACCCCGACCATGACCCCCTCCGCCACCCCCGTCCCGGCCCAGCACAACACCCCCCAGCAGATCTGGGGAGGGGGGGCGCCCCGGTCCCCCACCAAGCGCCACCCGTGCACGTTTGACGGTTGTGACCGGGTGTACGGTAAATCGTCGCACCTGAAGGCGCACATCAGGACGCACACAGGTAAGACCTACACCCGAACAAAGGCGTTCACGGGTCTCTTTTTTTACTTGAATGCGCCGACGTGGCTGTCGTAGCGCGAGCAAGCGCACGTGCGAAACGGCGGTTATTAATAAATTCGTCCGATTTTTCGTTTCTGGTGCCGTGACGTGCGAGCGAAGTTATTGTAACGGGCGTTTGTTGACTGTTGTCAAGGGCTTCCCGCACGGCTCGCATCGCTCGGGTTGCTGTAAAGACTTTTTTTTTCTAAGTGGCCTCGTATATAAAGGGTAAATCGAACTATTTTAACCTTAATGTGAACAAAAGAGATGAAAACTGCCAACCGAGGCCCCCGAACAAAGACATTTATGAACAAAGGAAGAGCGAGCGAGGGAGGACCGAAAGGCTTCGTGACGGGCGAGAAATTTGCATATGAAGGGAGTTCGAGTACAAACCGGGCGCGTGGTGGTGCTGGTTAGGTAACACAGGTTCGACTTATAATGTCCTATATAAGACAAAGCCCAGGGCTCGTATGAACCTTTATTTAGTTTACAGTTTTTTCAATTAGGAGGGGTGGGGGGGGGGAGTTTGGAAAAGTTGGAATAGTGAAACTTGGTGGTCTATACAGTGTAGATAGTGTGTGTTATGGTGTATTGCCAGCTGTGGGCTGTGTGTGAAACGGTGTTTCAGGCCTCATCTGTTCTGCTGTGTTTTTTAGGCGAGAGGCCGTTTCCTTGCACATGGGCCAATTGTGAGAAGAAATTTGCCCGTTCCGATGAGCTCGCCCGTCACCTGCGCACACACACGGGCGAGAAGCGTTTCCTGTGTCCGCTTTGCGACAAGCGCTTCATGCGCAGCGACCACCTGATCAAGCACGCCCGCCGCCACCCCGACTTCCACCCCTCCATGATCAACCGCAAGGGCTCGGGTCAAGGGTCAGCCCAGGGTCAAGGGTCATCTATTGATGCAGAGTCGCAGTAAGCCGGTGCCATTGTCTGCTCTGAGACTGGACCCGCCTTGTGGCTCCACTCCGCCTCCCGGTCCTCAGTCGGATCCCTGATGCCACGTTTTCCAGCACATCCACTTGACCTCTCGTTTCGTTCATAGCCCTCAGTCCCGCGTGCTGGAGTGGCTTCGGGACAAGCTCTTCATCTCGTCTTCCTCCACACCCCCCCCCCCCTTCAACCAATCAGCGATGACGTTCAATTGGTCTTCAAGGAACGATGACCGTCTGCCTCAAAACATTCCTCCTCGAATCTGATCTGTGTGATTCTCATCAAGCATGATTGACATGTGATGTCAAATAGGTCGCAAAACATCTGCTTTCCATTCAGAGGATCTGGCCAGGCGAGCGCTGTAAAGTTTAGCCCTCTAGCCTGAGCTGACGACGGACTCTCCAGCCAAAAGCACAACACGCTACTCCTTGAAAGCAGTTACAAGCCAACAAATCATCCTTCAACACCGCAGCACAAACCTTGCACTCTCTGTTGTGCCCAGATGACTCATGCTGTCTGATTTAGTCACGTCCACGTTTGAGAGGACACGGATGCTCTTTTCCTTGTATGAATTTGTGTGTGCAGTCTGTCCTTAAGTTAGACATGGTTCTTGTTTGTCATTCCAGTTCTAGGCAGATATTATGCACCCCGGGTTGTCTCTTCCTCTCTCGCCATGGCGTGTCTGAAACAACGGGGTTGACATAAGCAGGTCTTCACCTGCTCTGTTTTTTCTCATTCATTCAGTCTTTACATCATAGAGATCAAACCAAGTTATTGGAGATCCAGTTGTGAAATTGTTTGGTAATACCTGGTCATTACATAGTCCTTAATATGCTGAACTTGCATCAATTTTTCAAATTGCGATTTTTGGTTGGTTTACATTAAATAAGCCACTGAGTTTTACAATGTCCTGTGATTATGGTTTTCTTTATTCATGTTATTAATCAGGATAGTTAATACCTATATATGCTAAACATTGATAACTAAAAAATGGAAAGTGTATAATGTTTCATTTGGATAGAAACATTGGGCCTGTAACATATGGGGAAGCATCGTAATTCCATGCTGTACTTGTGCTAAGTGAGGTCTGTAATATTATAATAAGTTATTTTTTTTATTTGCAGTTGCTTTTTTTGGTTGGCAATTTATACATATATATTTTTCCTCCTGTAGAGTCAACACTGATGTTCCATGGCAACTAAAATGGTTCAGAGTGTTAATTTTAGGTCATTTGTATTATTAGCTTTTCATATAGAGCAAACATTTATTGTTTTTGTTTTATTATCCTTGAAATATCCTCATATTTGGACATGCATCATCATGTCTGATTGTGTTGCAAATGGCTTGTGTCTGTGTGTAAGCGTGTGTAAATGTATGTATATATTATATATATATCTATGCTAAAAGCTTCTACAGTAGAGATGTTCTATAAATTGCAAGGAGTGGTGCGTGTTGGGTTATAGACCTTATCTTAGGGGTTATAAAGTAAACACTTGCTCTAATGGATAGGCTAGTGCTGCTTGCTTGTTTTTTGGTTGTTTGTTTACTGTTTTGTATGTATGTGTGTATGCGAGTCTTGCATCAATATGTATGTACGTAGCAGAGAGACTGCTCTCCAAACTGTCCCACAAGTGGACACTTTGCCTCTATCTCAGAGAGAACAATATAACACATCAGGAATCTCAGAAAGCCTTAATTCTATCCAACTTATTTTGCACCACTGTTTACTGTCATACATTTTCTACAGGTAATGTTTGCCGTTAGGCATTTTATCTTCCTCAACTAAAGAAAATACTCATGCAATATTGCACTTTTTCTTATAGCTGTTGATGATGATGGTATTTGTCTGCTAGTGTGATGGGCAGCACTGTTTAATTGTACTTCCTGCTAAAAAGAAACACTGTGGAATTGGATCGAGACCTGTCACAATAATAAAACCAATGCTTTAGTCTCAGCACGCACCTTTTTCCAAGTGCTTGGACAAGTGCGAGAAAGGAAACCATGGACTTGTTTATTCAAGAATTACTCATTTCTCTCTTTTTTGGTAATAGTTTAATTTTCTCTCTCTGTACTTTGAAGTCTCTTTTTGGATCAAATATCTGGTTGATCAAAATCTGGGTACAAATGTCACCTCATTTACATATTTTTTGTGCAGTGTGCTCCTGTTTGCAGCCTTTAATAGGGTTTGTCCGTGTCAGCTTGTGTACTAGCATCTGTGCTAACTTGAGGCGCCGGTGCGGGTCCTACAGTGCAGGTAGCTGCTGGCAGTTATCTGGGAGGCAGTGGCGTTCGCCACTTTGATAAGGACAACAAGTCTAATGGCGACAAAGTTCTTTGTTGGTGAAAACACAAAACTACAACTTTTGATCTGTTTTTTCCCCGCTCGCACAGGTTGGCCTGTTCCCTGTGCTGCTCTCGGGGAAATGTGTTTTTGCCTTGGGCGGTGCTGGGGGGGCCACACGCCTGTTTCTCAATGCCTTGGCGTCACTCGAGTCCGAGTTACAATGCCTCCTTTCTGCTGTGGCATCAGCCCTGCGCTGGATGCCTCTCTTATTTCCATCCAATCTGCATTTAGTGCTGTGGACCCTCAGTCCAGTAAATGCCATCGCAGAGACCATAGCAACAAATCTTGACGTTTCTTCGCTTTTGACCTTTTTATTTGTATTCCCATTTGCCTATGCCTTGAATTTTGGTGACATATTTGTAGCGTTCTGATTTTTGTATTTGAAAAGCATCACTGCTTGTGCTATGTATTAGTACTCGGGTATGAAAGGAATACTTAACGCAGGGTCGCTAATGGACGCTAGTGAGATTTAGTTAGCGTTATGCAAAAGAAGATTATGCTAACTGGTCTAGAGTGCACTGGCCTGCACTCGTTGTTAGCCGTGTTAGCGTCTGTGGGTGAAGCATTCCTTTGATAAAGTGTAGAGGTATGCAGAGTGCCCTATAGGTAGATTAGAATAATGCCCACATGGGTGGGGCATATTTTAGCTGTAAGTCTAGCAAGGACAGCTAGTGTACTGTAGGGTTTGGGGTTCGGGGAGTGTGTTAGGGGTGCTGAAATGTTCACAGTGCCCAAGATCTGTTTGTACATCACGTCTGTATATCTATGAATTTGCTTGTTTGTGTGTTTGGAACACAGCTGATGCAAGAGTGAAAATTCTCTGCTGCCTTTTTTGCTTGATATTGATACAATCTTGACCTTGTTCATCCTAAAGCTGAAATATTTTATTTTTTACTTTTCATCTTTTTTTTTTTTAACACACTAAACCAAATATGCATATACTCAATGAAATGTACTTTTGCAGGCCAGTGATCACATTAAGATGATGTCCGTTGAGACCCTGTCAGGGTATCTTACCTACAGCCTTGTCTCGCTCTTGGAGAGGTAGTGGAAGACAGACATGCGCTTTAATGCAGCTCCTCAGGTTTTAAAAACAAATGCTGAGAAAATCCTCCATTCTTCGTGTGCAGCGCTGACATCTAAGGATGCTTTTCTTTTTTTACTCTGCTGATTTAATTTATTACATGCTGTTATGTGTGATTTTTACTTTTCTTCTTTTTGAGGTATGAAACTTTACTAATACTTGGGTTAATTGTTTGCCTCAAACCACAAAAAAAAACTGCCAGTGCTTTTTAAGTAATAAATAAAATTATTATGACTGGGTATTTGATCTTTTTTGTGTGTTTTTTAAATAAATGATTAAGTCATAAGATGCTATAGTTACATGTTTTACTATATGGAAAATTTATTTATTTATTATCTATATTTATTTACTCTCTGTTCTCTTATGAGGAGCTTTTCGATGTTTGGGAACTGCCATACTGTTAGCCACATTTTGCTAATAACAAATTAAACTTACCAGTATCTAAATTAGATCCATTGTCTTATACGATATTTGGGTCAAGTTTTCTATTAAAAATTCCCAGCTTTTGCACAAATGACAAACGACTGACACACACATGTGTATATATATATATATATATATATATATATATATATATATATAATATATATCAGTGTATGGACACACACTTGGCAGCCTGCATTTCACATTAACCGTGCTTTTATGCATTTGTCAGCATTTTTGCTATGTATATATTCACTATACATTTTTTACGCATAGGGAATATGTGACAAGGTTTGGCTATCCAAAAAATGTAACAAAACCATGAGCCCTCACAGAAAATAAATTATGCAATAACAGATGCAGCAATTTTCTGACTATCACCGATTGGTTCATAGTTCATCTCCATGGTCCCTGTCAGAGATGGGTGTGGGACCTGCGTCACCACGGTTACTATTGACATGGATGCGCTGACGGTCCCAGTCGGTGTGGGTGCTGTCGTCGTCCCAGATGGTGGAGGTCTCTGTGTCGCTGACATAGCCAGGTTCGCCCGTGTAGTGGGTGGGGTAGATGAGGAGAGGCTCCACAGAGAAGGCCAGCAGGTTCCTCTGCTCAAAGTGAACCAGGTACTCCTCCCTTTGGACAAATACAACACGAGTTAGACGGGCAGCGGCGTGTAGCCAACAAGCTCCAACAGGATTTCACTCCCAGTGAGATGTAACATGACATGTTAGCCGATGATGTGACATTAACTGCTGTTCTAGTTCATTAAGACAGTGTGGGAGACAGGAATTGCTTTTGCATGCACATTAAGATTAGCATTAGGATGGGATGATCTGAAAAATGTGACAATGTTGCAATCGAACTATGACCTGTTCAGAAATGTGATGCTTTTTAAACACCATATAATCCTTAACTCCTCCCCCATGCTGTACGTACGCACTTAGGTCTCTGCACTATATGATGTCAAAGCGTCATCCTGAAATTTAGAAGAATTTACAGTTCTGATTCCATTGGTTACTGTTCTCTGATTGGGTGTCGCTGTCCAGTGTTGTCAAGGAGCAAGACTTTTCCTCAGTTCTGACCATCCACGTGCTTATTTTTAACCCGTGGCTGCCCGATTGAATAAGGAAACTTGAATTGAATATGAGCATACAGATTCTACAGCATCTTCGAGATAAAATATTGAGCTCCAGAAGGACCATATGGAGACTTTTACGCTCACAATGAGAAAGGGCACACGGGGGCGGAGAAGCATTAAAGCGAAGAAGAAAAACAAACGCTGGAACTGAAAGGGCCTTTTTGCTCTTGGCATATATTGGTGGCTATTTATGCAAGAATCGTGCTTCCAAGATTCTAGAGATTTATGTTTCTTTGTAGTGACTACAAGGCTGCTTGAGATAACCTTATATATAATGGTTTAGTCACCTCCTCTAACCATACTTCCCAGATCACAGTTGGTATTCTGTGAGAAGTTTGAGAACACCAGCCATCCTCTCACAATGACTTTATTCTTTAAGATGAGCCAAGTTAGAAAGGATCCTCAGATAACAGTGTTGTGTCTGCTGAAACATGGCGTACTTGGGGTGCTTGTTGAACATGACGGGCAGGAACTCGTCAACGGGCAGCATTTTGCCCAGGGGTTTGACCTCCAAGAGTTTCTTAGCCCCCTGAAGGGAGAGTGCATAGCCCAGGGTCCAATATGAGTAGTCAGGCTTAACCAGGTTCTTCAGGCCCTGCACCCAGCTCTCCGGACGTGTCACCCGCATCCGCTTACGTCCTATATATCTGAGAGAAAAAGAAACAGAAAAACGTTAAGGTCAATAGTTTAAACTTTAAAGAGTGTCCAAGGCTGCTTCCATCATTACATCCCGTTGTCTAATAGTTTTTTAGGCTATGTTTTCTTTGACTTAGTTTTTATAAATCAGTTTGTGATGTCCGGAATGCTACATGTATACTAAATCCTGAAAGTAGCCTTTAAGTCAACCGTGCTTAGCCCGCCGACACGACACTGACATCAGGTCCCAGTCGAGCAGCGCGCCACCGACATCCTCCATGATCGCCTTCAGGCGGCTCTTGAAGTTGGGCTCAAAGCGGATGTCATCCTCCAGCACCAGTGTCTGCTGTTGCTGACGGGCCACCACCTGTAGAAGATGAGAAGAAGGCCAGCTTATGGAGGCGTGGTGGTTAGCAGGTTTGGCTACCGTGAATGCTAACTGGCTAGTTCTGTGAGGGTGACCAAACAGAAACCCTCAAATAGCTATTTGCTAAAGAAATATTTTCTTACTAGCGTATGCTATCAATCCCATTTTACATAAACGGCCATAACTCTGTAAAAAATGTAAAACAATATACATACATATGTGGATTTAAATGAACATATTGTGTGACCTTAAAAGTTAGTACACCAGAAAGTGATGATTAAATATTGTGTATCTGCCTGCATGGCGACGCTTATGAAAAACACCTGAGTCCAGATATTGTAGTGGCTGAGGAAGCAGCCAATCTCTCCTCTTGTGAGCACGCGGTTGGAGTAGGGGTCTTTGTAGCCAGGTAACATCTCAATCCCTAGATCCTGGAGCTGAGAGGAGTTCAGAGCTCTGGGAGGAAGTGAGAGATATGAAGAGATTTTACAATTAGGCAAACATACTCACTGAGCATTTTTAAGGACGTAAGTCCCATTTGAGGGCGCGCACAAATTGTAACTGGTCCTCAGTGTCATTACTCATCAGTCTCTCACCCCAGGAGCATTGCCTTTTGGGTATTTTTTTTGGTTAACACACAACTTTCAACCCAATAGTTGCGCTGGTGATAATGTTTTCCACCAAAACACACAACAGATCAATAGGGCTGATGTAGCCAGACTCCTACTGATGAATGAGAAAATAATGCCTGGCAACCAATGGATTAGTGTAGGTCCAAGGTGCTTCTAATAATCTGATTGGCTGGTGCGTTGTGCTGGTGTCTGTGGTGCACAGTGTGGTTATACGCTTTCAGTAGTTTAAAGTATCGTACTTGCCATCCACTGCATCTGTGAGAGTGACTTCAATACCCAGCACCCCCAACATATGCATCATTCGTTCTCGGCGGTCCACACGCCGCCTCAGATTAATCACATATATCTGACAAAAAGAGAAAAAGAGAAAGTTACAGTATGTTCCTAATACAGCAACATTCTTCTTGTGAAGTCGTAGTGAGGCACAGCAGCCCAGATGTAATGGGTGAGGGTGTAAAATACACACAGGCATTATTCATACCTCACTGAACGTCATTCTGTCTTTGTTTCTGGGAGGGACGTTCAGGTAACGTGAAGGCTCCAAAAAAACCTCAACTGGGGATGATACAGAACAAACAATGAACCGGATCAGAACACATCTCAAACACAGGAGTCTCAGGGGTCTTCTGGGAGAAGGTTCGGGGCCAGAGAAGGAGAAGGTGAGTGGAAGACCACCCTTCTGAGCGGAGTTACGCAGGGGTGAAAATTCAGTCCAACATGTGAAAGTCGTCTGTGTGAGAACAGGAAGGGGTTTGTGTGAGCAGACAAGAGAGAGAGAGAGAGAAAAGAAAGAGTGAGAGAAAAAGGGGAGAGAGAGAGAAAAAAAGGAGAGAGAGAGAGGTGAAAGGGTAACGGAGATAAATGAGGTCATAACTAAATCTACTTTCACTTTTTCACTTCAAGGAAACAAAATATTACAAATTGACTTTACTTTGTAGGCGCTACCAAAGCAATATCCTATAACCACGTATATAGAAACATTTTTGCACATATACATTAATAGCAATAACAAATTCTGAAGATTTGAATCTACTTTAGCAGTTTATTTATTTATGAAAGATTGTGAGCTATATTTAAGTACCAATCGATAATGATCATTTTCATCACTTCAGCATCACAATCCAATGAATAACTCCAAAACTGAGCTGCATTCACCAAATTATGTGTGAATGCGTGTGCTTAAAAATGCAGTACACGCATAAACCATATATAGCTCCTGCTTGTCAAGTACAGTGAACCTCCAGTTCACTTTTAAAGCTACAGCTAAAAGTGCTAACATAGCTAATGTCACATTTCGAAACTTAGCATTATGCTAACAAACCCCTCCCTGTTCTCCCAGATATCCCCCCCGCCCCAACAGCAAGGCGCTGAAAAATACATAAATCTTCGGACGGGGGGTGGGGTGGGGGGGGGGGGGTGGCGATCTGGGAGAACAAGGGGAATGAGGTCTCCGTATACCACTTACGAATGGCTTCTGTGAGAGTGTGGCTGAAGCTCTCCGCCTCTTCTGCCAGAGTCTGTTGTGACCGCAGTGGCACAGGCAGGTAGCCGTAGCGCTCCCGGTTACACACAAACATCTGCACGCCTGCCGAGATGAGAGCAACCAGGATGCTGTGGCCCCTTAACGCACAGGAACGTATATTCAGATAAATCTGTGCCCCAGGCTCCAAAGACGAGCTCACCTACCCGCCTGCCGGGCAGAGAAGGAGAAGACCATGATGTCGTCCAGGGCCCAGGGGTAGTGGCGGTGTGCTGGGTAGAAGGCCAGGGCCCGGGAGGCGCTACGTCGCAGGTCCAGCAGCAGGGTGGAGTGGATCATGGGTACGGCGTGGCAGCCTGTGCGCTTGCGGTTCCGAATGGGGACGTACTCTTCCGTTCTCCTGTAGTAGCCCTGGGGAGACGAGAACATGCGCTGACATCTCCGCTGGCTTCGTAGGTCTAAAGTGCTGAACATACCCACATAACACGACACCGGGAAAGTGAGTGACACCAGCTGCACTGGGTGGACGGTTGTACCTGCGCAGTCATGCCACACCAGAAATTGGAGTAGAGCGTCCTGGATTCCAGCATCGGGGCCAGCAGCGTGCGGTTCTCGGCCATCAGCTGGGTCAGCACTTTAGGGTTGGTCAGCAAGTTATCGCTGTCTGAAAACTAGAGGCGACAAGATCGCAACGGGCGAATGAGTGGACGGTTGTACCGCATGCACCCTGACAGACGCGCTGCACGCTTCAGTTAAAGCTTCTACAACCCCTCAGGCCACGTAGACCTGTATATAAACACACACATCAGGGCTCTGAAGCTCAAATCATGGGGACAGCTGCACAGGTCGGTGTTCTCTCTGCACCATGAAAATATGCTTATTTTCCAAGCAAACTTTTAAGAGATGGTTGAGACTTTTACAGTAACAGACTTCTAAGGGATGGTTGGTGTATATCGTAAGGCAGGCAGGTGGTCATCTCACCAGGACGTAGTCGGCCCACTGAGCCCGGGCCGATCGCAGGGCAGCTTGCTTCAGTCTCATCACGTGGTTGAATCTGGAGTCTGGCCACTGCTTGGGACCCAGCTCATCCACATAAGAACTACAGGGGCAATTAAAAGCAATTGCATACATGGCAAAGGCATAAACCAAGGATGGAACGGTGAAGCCCTGGGGGGCAGCACACGTTAGCCGTCCGTCTCCTCCATCACACCTAATCCATCTCATCAGTTATTTATCAAGCTCTTCTCTAAATCACTCGGAAGTGTTAGAGTGCTGTGGCACTTCACGACCGCCATGAAGCTGCGTGTGATCGCGGCCTCTCCGTACACCGTGTCACTTACGTACCAGGTTACGGCACGTCACGCCAAATAGAAGAACGCGGTGAAACTAGACGTCAAGATCCACCGTATAACTCCACTCCAGGAGAGGGAAGACCCCAGAGGTCTCCAGAGACTTAATGGGCGGGGACTTTACCTCCTCCCCTCCTCCATAGTCCTGAAGCGTGTGGAGTGATATAGGCTCTCCACCCTCGACAGCCACTCCTGCAGTATGGCGCTGGTGTTGTCAACATTGTGGTCGGTGGCAGCCCTGCAAAAGAGGCGAAGCAACTTATACCAGAGGGACACATGTTGTCTGTAGAAATGGGCTTGTTTCTAGGTAACTACCCTTATTTTTTAGAATTGCTGTGTTCTAATATGTGTTCTAGTACTCCACACGCCAGAACTGGAGTTGAGTTCTATTAGTTCATAGTTCTATTTCTCAAAATGAAACTATCTCCCACCCTCCCTCTCTCCCACTGTCTCTCTCTCCCCTCTCTCTCTCTCTCTCTCTCTCTCTCTCTCTCTCTCTCTCTCTCCTCTCTCTCTCCTCTCTCTCTCTGTCTTCCTCCCCAAATTCTTTCACTGCACTGTGACTCTTCTCTTCACTTCTTGGTGACACAACACTGTTTACTTTCTGAGCACAGCATATTTTAGACTAGGGTGCAAATTATGAAGCTACTCTCAGAGTGCCCATACAGTACAGTACAGTAAGCACCTTCTGGTGTCTATGACTGAATCGTTAGTTAAATGCAAAAACATTTGCCTGGATTAAGACAGTAAATTATGTCAGGATCATATAACATATCATTTCATATAACAATAATCTCTATCTTGTGCGATATATCTGTTCATTCATGCTATTAGCCACTAAATTAGTTAATTCTAACTAAATTAGTTAATTCATGTTAACTTTTTTTAAGCAAACTTTTCAAGCTCAGTTCTTTAAAACATAGAAACAAGATATTATCCTTAAACAAGTAACTACATAAAATCAACCACAAAAAAACACTTTAAGAATAAAACACTCATAAAATACTAGACATAAAATAACTGAACACATGAAAAATGATTACCAGATAGCGATTCGGTCCTTTGGATAGTCCAAGCGTTCGATGCAGCCCAGGTAGTATGGGAGACTGTGTTCAGAATTTCGAGCCAGAATCACAATCATCACCTTCGGCTTGAGGAGCGAGGACTCCTCTCTGACAGGTTCCAGGTTTACGAGAGCGTCTGAGAAGCTGAATACGGTAATTAACGCTCTGATCAAAAGCAGAGCGGATACGCTCCGAGCCGGCATATCCGAAACGGTGTGTCTGCTGTTTTTTGACAGGGAGCAGGGGCGGGGAGAATGTGGCACTTATCACGGGTCTGAAGGGACTGTTCAGCACTAGTGTGGCACGAGTCACCAATGAAACACGCCTTCTCTACTACATGTGGACAGACAGACAGACAGAGAGACAGACAGGGAGACAGACAGACAGACAGACAGACAGACAGACAGACAGACAGACAGACAGACAGATAGATAGATAGATAGATAGATAGATAGATAGATAGATAGATAGATAGATAGATAGATAGATAGATAGATAGATAGATAGACAGATAGATAGGTAGACAAACAGACAGATTACTTAATCGCTTACAATGTATCACTTTTATTCAGTAGACATTTTGTAAACAACACACAATACTATACATGCTTCACGTTTGGTAAGTGTTGGCTTTAGATTTAAGGAGAAACACTACTGATAAGGGATATCACAACCACATGGACATATGGTACAGTCTCATTTACACTCATTACGCATCGTGCCTCTAACACCCGGGCACTTTAGTGTTGGACCCAGCGGTGCGGAACAGTCCGGATGGTGGCCGTGTTCTCGCGGGTCATCACCCGAGTAACCAGGTCAAGGCTCATCCCTGCCACCTTCTCACCATTCACCTCCAGGATTTCATCCCCTACCCCCAGAAGTCCAGTGTAGATGTTATCTGTGGCACTACCACCAACGTGCTCCACATATATCCCTGGGGAAACATCCATTTGACCCCTGTGAAGAGCTAAACCAATTCTACATAATAAATCAATTCTACATAATGCTTCTGTTCACAATACTATACAATTCATTAGATATAATTAATCTTGAATCAGACTGACACAGAAGCTGCACAGAAAATGCTTGGGAACAAATGCCTACAAATGTATCTAATACACAAAGACGTTTTTCTTTAATAGATTAATATGAATGATTGGTCTTTGTCGAGTCACAATATTAATACTGATTATTTCCAATACCTGTTTTCCTTGATGACACTACAAGCATTTTATTTTTTGAAACAACTAACCAAGGTAGCTAGGTAGCTATCCAAATGGGTTGGTTAAAATGAGTCTTATATCTCCCCTGCGCAAACATCCTCCACAGAACATGTATTTGTCATGTCAGTACTGCAACATCCGACTGTATTCAGCCGTAAGTAGAGCAGGGCAGGTCTTACCTGGGTCTAGGCGACCTTTGCCCCTTGAGATGACAAACCCAAAGGGTCTGTTAGCCGTTCTGGTAAGCTCTATCAGCAAAGTGCCATCAGGAAGCACCTGCACCAGTCGCCCCACTGGGCCTGCTCCATGAGTACCAGCCAGCGCTTCTGTTCCCTCTTCACTCTCATTCTCCCTGCTAGCACAAATATTTTTGTTTGTGCAAATATGCACGTTTGAAGATAGAAGTCAAATAGAGATTTTGGTGAGAACAGATTTTGGCATTCCACACACTTGGGCCCCAGACCAAGAGGCAGTGGAAGTTCTCCAGGCACGGCTGAGTGCTCCAACTTCCTCTTTGGTGACGGAAGACTCTGCACGGAGGTGGCCTTGCGTAGCTGAGCAAGAGAGGAACCCTGGTAGAAATGAAAGACAAGAACACGTCACACCCAGAGCACCATCCTAGAAATAACGCGTCCCGGCGTCAGTAATGAACACCAGCCATACTCACTGTGTGGAGGTGCTGCAGCGATGGGGTTCTCTGCAGCGGGCCTTGGGAGGCGGAGCTAGAGGGGGTGTGGCTCGGGGAGGCGGAGCCATGCCTGGATGGGGAGGAGCACAGGTGCTCCATGCTGCTGGATCGGGCACCCTTGACCAGCTTACCCACGCTGTTCAGGCCCATGGCTGAGAAGAAACGCCGCAGAGACAGCCTGGGCTTGCCCTCTGACCTCCTACACAAACGTCACAGGCGTAACACTACGTCGTTCAAATGTAACACTTAATCGCGTAACACTACATCGTTCAAATGTAACACTATGTCGTTCAAATGTAACACTTAATCGCGTAACACTACGTCGTTCAAATGTAACACTTCATCGCGTAACACTACGTCGTTCAAATGTAACACTTCATCGTGTAACACTACATCATAAACAACAATAAGCAACATATCCCCACTTCTTTGTTATTTCCTGTTGTTGACATGGCTGGACATGTGAACTCTTCTTAAATTCATTTTTAAGTCTGATGACAAAACCAATGGTATAGTTCTTTCACTTTTCTTTATTCATTTTAAATGAATGTTTAACAGTGAGTTTACAGGCTATAATAAAGTGCACTTGGTTTCACCAAGGAAACATATGACATACTTAAGAAATAAGTTCACACATGGTTAAAAAAAAGGGTTTAAAGTTCTAATTATTTATTTCTAGATGTGAAGAAACGCATTTGCATTGTTCATTTAATATGATATATTAATGAATTTAACACACTACTCACAAAATTCAAAATAACCCAGAAGCATCTCGAAGTAAATTATACTGAGACTTATACAGCTTTAGGAGACTCACTTATCCTCCCACTGTAACTCCGCTTTGCGGTGCTCTGCTCTGAGAAGCTCCGCCCTCAAGTCCTCAGCCTTGGACATAGCCACGCCCCTCGTCACAGGCGCCCGGGGTGCACTGCTGCAGCCCTCCTCCCGGGCTAACGAGCAAACAGCGTGTCCGCCATGCTTTGATTATTCATTCATACATTCAACAACCATTGGACAAACATGCCCGATGTGAAGTTACTCTACTCATGGCTGTGCTTACCATCCACTGGGTCCACTGCTTCCCGTATTGCCACAGCCTGGGGTTCAGGAGTCAGCGGAGGTGAGGAGAACTTCAGAGGGGAGGGGAGGTGTGACCCACGGATCTGCATCACCCCGTGTTGTCCCGCCTGCCTGTTCTTCAGAGCCGACTTGATAGGTAGCTGTAGGCCGGGCGAGTTTCTGGCAGTCCTGGGCTCCTGAGAGGTGTCAAGGTCAAAGGTAACGTGCACTGGGGCTTCCGTCTGTTTGGAAAGAGGGCCGACGATGTCCTCCAGCCCGGATCTGGTCCGTGAGTTGCGTCTCTGGGCCAGCAGCTCCTGGCGGCGGATGTAAGGCCCGTGACTCGTCTCCACTCGGTTGTCCCCTTTGCGGGACCTCCGGCGCAGCTTGCCGAAAGCCGACGCCCTTTCCCCGGCCACGCCCACCCCTGTAGCATCCATGCCCCCTGACAGGCTGCAACCCCCAGTCAGCATGACTCCCCCTAAGACGTGGCCTGGGGTAATCCATGGAGGAGCCGCGTTGCCCTGGCCACGTGCACCAACGAAACCATCCCCGGAGGAAGATTCTTTGGCAGGACCAGCCGCCACGATGCTCCCGCAGGTCCCGCATCTCCTAAAGCTTTCTTGGAGTGTCGCACCCTGTCCATCGTTGATCAGAGTGGCTGCTGGGATTCCGACACCGGCCACAACAGCTCCGAAACCTCGGCTCGCCTGCAAGACATCGAGGGCGTCTGCTTTTGGCTGCTGGCTGACCTTTGACCTGCACGCCACCGCTGGCCCACGCTTGTTCGCCTGGTCCAGGTGCCGCTGCTCTTCCTCTTTGTCTGACTCATCCTCGAAGTGCACGTGCGCAGGAGACCGGCTATGCCTCTGCATAAACTCCACATGCACGTTTGTCCTGCCACCGATTTCAAGCAGACGGAAAGATGGAGGCGCTAACTGTTCTTGAGGGTGTGGCCTATGTGCTGCAGGCCAATCATTTTTAGGTAACAGCTCCCTATATAGTTCAAGCACAGAAGCATTTAGGAAAATTACTCACAGTACTGAGGAAAATTTTCACATAAGTTTAATGCAATCTTTTGTTTACTTGAACTTATTAGTCTTTATTCTATGGTGATGTGTTATATGTAACTTGTTTATTTTACTTTGAATTAAAGCCCATAAAACAGACTTTGTACACAGTTTATAATCAAACTGGGCAGTCTGTGAGTTCAGTGAAACAATTTTAACACATGTGCAGATACATCTATGATATTTAAATGAACACACATTAATAACACATTAATAACAGTAATAACACACATGCCCAGCAGTGTTAAAGGCAACCACTTGCAATCTGAAGCTTTTTTTGACCTCAGGAAAATTTCGGCCAAAAATAAACAGCTTGCAAACAGTAAAGACAAAAAAGGTCAAATAAATGTTTTAGCTGCTTTACTATACACTGTACTAGTGAAAATTATTTTTCTTTATTCCACATAATGATTATTTGACAGATCACACACCTAACTTCGTTACAACAGGACGTTGCTACCTATACATTGTTATTTGATGACAACACCTTTACTCCAGTTTTGTCCTATTTCAGCGATGTATGAAAATACATCCTGTAATTTAACAGGGCATGAGAGCATTATTCCACGTTAAATGGATTAACAACAGTGCCCACAAATCAAACATAAGAGCCTTTGGGTTGATTTTGCATATGTGTATGCATATACATACATATTCAGCTATTCTGGATGAGCAGAGAGGCAACTTTATAAAAAGCCAGGACCCAACACCATATTGATGATATTGGCAGGTGGAGTGAGGACTCACAAGGGGTCAGCAGAGCGAGTGGCGTGGACGCTGTCGGGGTCCCGAGCGCGAGCCTTCCAGCGGGCCCTCTCCAACAGACGCTTGGCCCGCTCGTGACGCCAGCTGAGGTCGGGGTCGGCGGGTCTGGCGGCGGGGCTGAGGCGCGATAAGAGAAGGGGCGGACGTGTTACAGCGAAACGCGTCTGTGACAACGGAGCACAGCAGGAGAATTTAACCAATTGCTCCATTCTGCCATTGTCTGGGACACAAAATGTAGCCCATTGGCAGGTCACGTAAACCCCACGTCACGGTACACGGCACGTAATGCTGCTGTATATAATCTCTCCCAGGGGAGAGTACTGTTTGTGATGAATGAGCTTAATCTGAGGGTGATGTGAACTGTGTCATATGGGTCCGTACGCTTCGCCGGTTTATCTGTTACATCGACCAGACACACGGTAGTCTATATGTATATGTACTGAGGTTTTGTGTCTTGATTGTGTGTGTGTGTGTGTGTTTTAACTGAAAAATCAGAAATCAAATGCAAAAAAATCAAATACAGGTTGAAAGAAGGATTGTTGAAACTGTCATGGCGACAGAAACAAACAAACAAAAAGACGCTTTCAGATGTGGTACTGGTTAAACTTGTTTGTTTATTTTCCTGTTGCATCAGAATTAGTGTAAGTATTTTATTGCTTCATACTGACCTCCTCATTATACTGTCGTTATTTAATATATACAACACCCACTTTAAGGGCCCGCCAAATTCTACATAGACCTAATCCAGCCCTCACGACAGCATTGTGTCTAAAAGCGCAGTGGTTAGATGTCCTAGTGCCAATCTTGTGAGAACTTGTGGTGTGATTGACGAGGATTATGACTCCCACCTTAAAGTGAGGTCGGGTCCATACGTGCTGACGGCTGGCTCCCAGTCGGCCTCTTTATATGATGGAGGTAAACCTACATCAGGGTGGGGGGAGTGGGTGGGGGAGTGGGTGGGGGGAGTGGGTGGGGGAGTGGGTGGGGGGAGTGGGTGGGGGTGTGGGTGGGGGGAGTGGGTGGGGGAGTGGGTGGGGGAGAGGGTGGGGGGAGTGGGTGGGGGTTGGGGGAAGGGAGACATCCATTCATCTCACTGTGGCTGCACAATGAGCTGTAGAAAAGAATACAATATTCTCTAGAAAGAAAGTTCTCAAGAAATAATAATAAAAAAACTCTATAATAGTAATACATTTAATTCTTTGGCTTTCTCAAATCCAGAGTCACTTCGCAAAAACGACATACACAATATTTCACAAACACAATCACCAAAAAGGAGGTGTTAAACGAAAATTTAAAAGGCGTAAAATGAAAATGAAAACAAACATCTTTTAGAATCTGTTTCCTGCTATCTCGTTCCGGACCAGCAGCGAGAGCGACCCAAGGGCGAACCTGTGTCACACCCCTGAAGCTGTAGCCTGCCAAACCGTTTTTGCGGCCGTTTCCATGGTTACACAACACCCCCATGAAGTGGGGTGGCAGATTTCTGCCTTGGGTTTCACTGACGTGGTATTAAAACATTATTATCTGACCAGACCCTGCTCCCTCCCAACCCCCACGTCTGGAATCAGAGACAGAATTGGGCCCATCTGCTCAGAGGGGTTACAGACTTTCTCCTGTAGTGACTGCTGGCTATGGGACCCATGGCCCTCTAAAGCTGGTTATGTCAGAGGAGATTACTGCCTGGGACATCGCTACCACTGACCACCGCCAAGGAAGCAGTGCCATGTGTGAAGCATTGTGGGTAAGCTTATCTTTCCCAGTCGTGTTCCCTTGATTCTGTTCAATATACTGTGATAAATCTCTAGCTGAAAACATGGCAATACTTTAAAAGGAACATATTTTCTTTGTACACTCTCTGTCTGCCTGTTTAACCTAATATTGGTGGTCTGAAGACTGCACCTCACCTCTGTATATATGTTCTGGATCTTGACATACTTCTGTGGATTTTGCTGCTGTGTTTTTGCATTTCTCTGCATTTTTCTGGTCTATCTCAACCTTCTCCATCTTGGGTTCTATAGCACCTACTGTCTTCCAACCATCTGCCCTCCAGAGCTGATCCAGGGTTTCAGCTGGACTGGCTTCCCTTTGGCAACGTCTGTAGAAAGCACCCTCCGAGCAGTTTGACCTTTGCAACTCCTTGTGAACTTCAACACCTCCAACCTTGGGCTTCGTTCTCCTCCACAACTCCCCCTCACAGGTATGTGTCATGTTCTCCAGGACTGTGAAGGGTGAAGGAGCACCCTGACTGTTTAAGACCAGGCACTCTGGCCAAGTCAGTCTCCAAAAGTCTCTTGGAGGCTCCCAGTGCCTTGGAAGCGAGGTTGGCTTTGGTGGGAGGGAGCTTGCAGTCCCACCTGCCACGTTTTCCAGACGGGATCTCTCTCCAAGTCCATGCAGGAGGCTAGCGACCCAAAGAGAGGAGTCTTCTCCTCTCTGTTTGTCACAGGTCTCCTTCTGGGTGCCAGTCAAGAAGGTGTGCACGTGAAAAAGAGGCTCAGGACCCTTATCGTCAGTAGTGATCGTTTTCTTCCTCTGTCCCATGGGCAGAACTTGGCTTGCCGATGGCTGGCCCTTATCCACATGCTTTTGTGCAGATTGTTCCAAGGGCACTTTGAGAAACTGGTCAGGTTTCTCTTTCCCTTTACACTTCCTCTGCGACATTTCTTCAAACTTGCAGTGCAAGGCAGACACAGCCGAACTGGGCTGAGTGGGAGAGGAGCCGTGGGAACAGGAGGAGGGAGGAGGGAGTCTGGGGCCATGCTGAACAACTGCAGGTGTCCCATGTTCTTCACGCGTCTGAGTCCTCCTCTCCACTTTGCTGGACTGCACTGCCGTACCCGTGAGGTTTTGTGCTTCAGGCTTCTCACCCTCCATTAGCAGCACCTCTAAAGGGGGTTATGAAATGAAAGGATCTGGGAATAAAAAACTAACCAAACAGGCAAAGCAGGCACTGAAGGATTTTCCATGAAGTGGACTGAATTTGTTTGAATCGTCATATGTGTTGTGTTCATAATAAATGGCTTAAAATTGGTCAGTTATTTTTGAGATATGCTAGAAAGTTGATGTTTCTTTTAGAAAAGAACAATCAAACATGTAAACGTATTAAAATGTTATGTTATGTTATGTTATGTTATGTTAAATATATACATTGTTCATTTAAGACTGCAAAAAAGAGGACTATGGACCTTATAATATGTACAGTATAGAGCAGGAGTATAATTTCTTTTGGCATAAACAGAATCTATTTCATTACATGAGGGCAACCACCTTTATCCTAGGCCTATTGTGGTAAGCAACTCAAGTCAACACATTTACACAAGAAATTAGAGAGTCGTAATGAGTTTTAACAAAGACATAGCCTGGTGTATAACATTTATAATGCATTAATTGCATATATATATATATATATATATATATATATATATATATATATATATATATATAATTGCTCAATCAATTACATAAAAAATCTGTTTATTACTCTTCAGGAATAATTTACCTTATATTATCCGTTGTTTTACTATCTGCCGTATGACGCAGCCCGAGGACGCGCTATGCTCCCCCAAATCTTCGCAGGTGATTGGCTACAACGGACGCTTCTTTCTGTCCCTGCCTGCACGCGCTGTTCCTCGATGCAACGAATGCGTAAACGCATTTCCCCTTTCACGTCTCCTCTTAAATGTTTGCGCGCGCCCAATATTCATGACTTGCCCGTTAATCCTCTCAGAAATCACACGGATTAGACAAAAATAGAAATTAATGGGTTGTTCTTTAAATCCTTTGATGCGAACTTCGTTTATTGCGTAAGTCTGTGTAATACACATTACATGCACTTCAAGACCACAGTATGATATGCATGGTGGCATTGACACCAGACCAGTACAAAAGTGAAGTAATTTGTAAATAAATCGATGGCATGGTTTACAACGTATAACCTAAATAAAGTTTAGTTTTTATGAATTAAGACAGAAAGATACACAGCCAACACTGTTGATGGCAACATAATTACTATCCAAGATAAATTAGAAATGATTATTAAATAAAAGATAAATAGAGCCTCATTCATTTATTTAATTATTTAACAAACGCAGTGGCAAAATATTTAGAGAATGTTCTTTCTAACATGCTTAGGACGTTCAGAATCTTAAAGTATGATTATTATACCGATTCGGGAATTCGCTGAACCACTAAAAACCAACACCGAAAAAATTTTCAATCAATTTCACACGCAGCGCGCATACATTAAATCCTTCCATCAACCCCTCAGTGAGCGTGCACAATAAATACAGTATGTTCAAAATTAAATGTCACCTTTGTGCATGAGTACGGAACAATTACCTGCACGGAACGTAGTGGGGAAATAACACTTTACAAAGAAAGAGGTAAATATGTATTTGGATTTCTGTATAATTCAATAATAATATAGATGTCATATATCACATTATATAATCAACATATAGTTTTATTTCACTATAATATCTAAGTTTATATTCTCCAGATTCCATGCCTACAACAAGCGGGTTTTGTTAACCAATTCAGCGGCCTCTGGCTTTTCGGTGATGAACTGCAGGCAAAATCCAATTAAAGAAGCACTTTGTGAATAAGCGATGTGTCATGTCGACCGTTCATGAGTTTGTGTAATGCTTTACTTCACTTTAGGGTTTCGTCTTTACACTCGATAATTAACAGACGTTTCTTAAAGATCCAGTTGGTGAAGTTCTTCGCCTCCGAGCCTCGCAGCCCTCGTTTGTTTACGCCTGGGCGAAGCCCCGCTGCGGTGCGCGCTGCGGCCGCTAGGGGCGCCAGGGCCGCCCCGCTCGCTTCCTTGCCGGATGATTCTGCCCGTTTTTTGTGTGTGTGCGCGAGGAACTCCCGAAGAACTTCGGCAACTGCTAGACACGGTCGACATGGCGGCGACCCGCGGAACAACTCGGCGCTTTCTAAAGAAAAGATGAAGACATCCGCACCCGCTGGGGATGAGTACGTACGGATGTTTTTCCCCCCTCCCCGCACAGCCGTCCCTGGAACCGCGGCCGACGTGCACTTTGCGTCCGACATGTCTATATGTGGGTGTGGACCGGCGCTAGGGCGCTAACGCTAGCCCGCCTTCCCCTGCGCGCCGCGGGCTGCATCGAGCAGCCTGCAGCGCTGGACGAGTCCGCTTAAAAAGCGCCGTTGGTCGGTGTGTTCCGACTCCCCCGCTCGCCCCTCGCCGTCTGGCGGCGGTCCGCGAATAAACGCGGGCGG